>NW_027530988.1:4150934-4282201 GCF_008692635.1 Crocuta crocuta | reverse complement strand
TTACTGAGATTGGCTCTAGATTGGCAGCTTCCTCCGTGGGCCCCACCTGTGAGTTCTCAGATGTGGGCACCTTACGTTATATGGAACCTGAACTCTAAACATTTTTTTTAAATAATAATTTAAAAAGTAGTAAAATTCATTTGAAAGTGGGCTATAGAGGTACTTAAGTTATCAGTATGTTGAATTGAGGTTGAAGGATCTTCAACTTGAGCCAATTTGCTTTATTTTGTTTTCAATTTTAATCCCAGCATAGTCAGTATACTATATTACTAGCTCCAGATGTGCAATACAGGTATTCAACAATTCTATACTCAGTGCTGCTCATGGTAGTGGACTTTGAATCCCCTTCACCTATTTTACCCATGCCCCCCACCCACCTCTCCTCTGGCTAACCATCAGTTTGTTCTCTATAGTTTAGAGTCTGCTTATAGGCTTGTCACTTTTTTCTTTGTTCAGTTGTTTTGGTTCTTGAATTCTACATATAAGTGAGATCACATGGTATTTGTATTCCTCTGACTTATTTCACTTAGCATTATAGCCTCTAGATCCATCCATGTTGTTGTAAATGGCAAGATTGCATTCTTTTTCATGTCTGAGAATATTCCCTTGCATATATATTCCACATTTTCTTTACCTATTCCTCTATCAACAGACACTTGAGCTGCTTTCATATCTTAGCTATTGTAAATAATGCTGCATTAAACATAGGGGTGTGTGTGTCTTTTCAAATTAGTGTTTTCATTTCTTTGGATAAATACTCAGTAGTGGAATTACTAAATCATATGGTAGTTCACTTTTTAAATTTTTGAGGAAGCTCCATACTGTTTTTCACAGTGGCTCCACCAATTTGTATTCCCTCCCACAGTGAATATGGGTTCCCCTTTCTCCACATCCTCGCCAACATTTATTGTTTCCTGTGTTGTTGATTTTAGCCATTCTTTTTTTTTTTTAATGTTTTATTTATTTCTAGGAGAGAGAGAGAGAGAGGCAGCGTGAGCAGGGGAGGGTCAGAGAGAGAGGGAGTCACAGACCGAAACAGGCTCCACGCTCTGAGCTGGCAGTCAGCACAGAGCCCGAAGCAGGGCTCGAACCCACGAACTGGGAGATCATGACCTTAGCGAAAGTCGGACGCTTAACCGACTAAGCCACCCAGGCGCCCCTGATTTTAGGCATTCTGACAGGTATAAGGTGGTATCTCATTGTGATATTGATTTTTATTTCCCTGTTAATGAGCCCTATGGAGCATCTTTTCATGTGTCTGTTGGCTATTTGTATGTCTTCTTTGGAGAAATCTGTTCATTTCTGCCAATTTTTAATTGGATTATTTGGGAGAGTTTTAGGGTTGAATTTTATAGGTTATTTATATATTTTGAATGCTAACCTTTTATAAGATATTCCATTTGCAAATATCTTCTCTCATTTAGTAGGTTGTCTCGTCTGCTGTGCAGAAGTTTTTTGTTTGATGTAGTCCCAATGGTTTATTTTTGTTTTTGTTTCCCTTGCCTCAGGATACTTTTCTAAAAAAAATGTTGTTACAGCCAATGTCAGAGAAATTACTGCCTGTGCTCTCTTCTTGGATATTTATAGTTTCTAGTCTCACATGTAAGTCTTTAACCCATTTTTAATTTATTTTTGTGTATAGGGTATGAAAGTGGTCCAGTTTCACTTTTTGCACGTGGCTGTCCAACACCATTTGTTGGAGAGACTGATTTTTCCCATTGCATATTCTTGCTTCTTTTGTCATAGGTTAATTGATCATATACTCTTGGGTTTATTTCTGGGCTCTCTATTCNCTGTTTTTTTTTTTTTTTTTTTTTTATGGTAATATCATACTGTTTTGATTGCTACAGCTTTGTAGTAAATCTTGAAATCTGGGATCCTGATCCCTCCAGTTTCCTTCTTTTTTCAAGATTGGTCTGGCTCTTCTTGGTCTTCTATGGTTCCATACAAATTTTATGATTATTTGTTCTAGATCTGTGAAAAATACTGTTGATATTTTGATAGGGATTGCATTAAATCTGTGGATTGCTTTGGGAAGTGTAGAAGTTTTAACAATATTTGTTCTTTGAATCCATGCTCATGGAATATCTTCCCATCTGCTTCTGTCATCTACAATTCAATTTCTTTCTCTGTTCCTCCCACTTTCTTCCTTCCTTCCCTCCTTCTTGCCCTCCTTCTTGCCCTCCTTCTTTCCCTCCTTCTTTCCCTCCTTCTTTCCCTCCTTCTTCCCCTCCTACCTTCTCCCCTCCCTCCCTTCCTTCCTTCCTTCCTTCCTTCTAGGGCAGGGGAGCCTAGTCTGAGTTGAGTTATAAGGCCCCCTGTGGTGAGTACCTCACCTCAGCCATTGAACTCACTTCTCTGACTGCTGGCTGTGAGTCTTTTCCAAGCTCCAGCTAAAGAGGCATCCACCAGGCCCCTCTCCTAGGGTGGGGTCCATGACATTTCCTGCCCAGTCAGCCATCACACTGGGCTCCATTCTCTGGGAACTCACATCCCCAAAACTCAGGGAAATCCTGTTAGGGCCACTTTTGGCCCTAGTCTCTGATCTCATCTTCAATTTCTTTTCTCAGCATTTTGTAGTTGTCAGAGGACAGGTTTTTTACTTCCTTGGTTAAGTTTATTCCTAGGTTTTTTAATTAATTGGGGAGTGTAATTGTAAATGGAACTGTTTTCTTAATTTCTCTTTCTGCTACTTCATTAATGATGTATAGAAATGCAGATTTCTGTATATTGATTTCCTACCCTGCAACCTTACTGAATTCATTGATCAGTTCTAGTAATTTTTTGGTGGAATCTTTAGAGTTTTCTATATATAGTGTCATGACATCTCCTTTTCAAAAGGCAGCATTTGGATGCCTTTTATTTCTTTCTTTTTGTTGTCTGATTCTGGTGGCCCGGACTTCTAGCACTATGTTGAATAAAAGTGGTGACACTGGACACCCTTGTCTTGTTCCTGATCTTAGGGGAAAAGCTCTAAGGTTTTCACTGTTGAATATGATAGTTATGAGTTTTTCATATGTGAACTTTATTATGTTGAGGTGTGTTCCTTCTAAACCTACTTAGTTGAAGACTTTTATCAGAAGTGGATGCTGTACTTTGTCAGATGCTTTTTCTGCAACTATTGAAATGATCATAGGGTTTTTATCCTTTCTCTTGTTGATGTGATGCTTCACCTTGATTGATTTGTGAATATTAAATCACCCTTGCATCTCTGAAATAAAGTCCACCTGATTGTGGTGAATGATTTTTTTAATGTATTGTTGAATTTGAACCAGTTTGTTTTAGAGGAAGGTTTCTCGACCTCAGCAGCGGTCATTGTTGGGCTGGATAACTCCATTGTAAAGGAATTTTCTGAGCATGAAGGATGTCTAGCAGCACCCCTGATGTGTACCCACTAGAAGCAAGTAGCAGTCCTGTTCCCAATTATGACGACCAAAAATGTCTTCAGACTTTGCCAAATGTCCAGGAACCCTTGGGGTGGGGTTGGGGCATGGGGGAATTGCCCTCAGTTGAGAACTGTTAATTTAAAAAACTTGCTTTATTTTTTTAAGTTTATTTATTTTTGAGACAGAGAGACAAAGTGTGAGCAGGGGAAGGACAGAGAGAGGAGACACAGAATCTGAAGCAGGCTCCAGGCTCTGAGCTATCAGCACAGAGCCCGATGCAGGGCTCAAACTAATGAACTGTGAGATCATGACCTGAGCCCAAGTCGGCGGCTTAACCAACTGAGCCACCCAGGCACCCCTAAAAAACTTGATTTAAAGACAAAATTTTTAAATGCAAGGTCATTAGCCAAACAGGCACAGCAGGTATGAGTGACTGAAGGATGAATCTAAGTCTCAAATTGTGTTAAGTCTGAGAAATTGGCTCCAAATACCAAAGCCCAGTTAAAATTTCTATAGTGCTTACAAAGTACTAAAAACTGGCCTATGTATGGGAGGCCAATGCCTAGAATTATGGTGACATTTTTTTATACTGAGGCCAATTTATTTTTCACTAGTTAATGTGGAATCCGTTTTCATCCCTTGCCAGTCTTATTTGTGGTTCCAGCTAAGATGAATTCTGATGATGATTATTACTGACTAGTCAATAGATTTCTGTATCGTGCTCTAATTCAGGTTTCTAAGCAGGAGTTATATATTATTGGCCAAATGAAGAAACCTTTTATGTGATAACCTCAGACTAAACGATGATGCAACCACCATTTCCTGATGTTGATAGTCATATTATGGTTATATAGGAGAACACCTGGTTTGTAGGAAACACACTGAAGTATGAGGATGATGAGTGCCATGTGGGCAACTACTCTTCAGAAGAAAAAAATTCTTTGTACTATGTCTGCAACTTCTCTGTATGATATTGTCTTAAATATTACAAAAAATATAAAAATTCCACTCTGTACAAATTCTTAAAAACAAAGAGGAAAAACAATAGTGGTAAATAATGTAAGTGATGGCACTAAACAGACAGCCTTAACTGAGCATGAGCTGAAAGACATGGTTGTTCTCTGAGTAGGTTTCAATTCCTACCTGCCTCACAGGGTGTGAACATTTTGACACATTTACATTTCATTGATAATTTGAGCAATTATCAACAACTATTATCAACAATAACTTTTTAGCATATGCAAGTTTTTCTTTACATGCTACGTTTACAAGTCATCCCCATAATAAGATACAAGTAGGGGAAGAATGAAGAAAACCAAACTAAAAGATGTCAATGGAAAGCTAAGGGAGGGCAGAGTTTTGAAAAGGATGAATGTGTTTTATATGCTCAGGGGGTTAAAATGAAGATTGTGACCTATGCACTGCCAGCACAGTATCAGGGCAGCGCTGGTCTAAAATGAGGGATGATGAGCAAAATGAGCTGTTTAGGAAAGGCCATCCGTCCAAGGAGGAGCCTCTCAGAGACCCTAGTGAGTCTAGTCAGGTCTCCTTTTGCTAGGTGCTGCTGACCACCTCCAGGGTGGTGAGGAGGCTGATAACTGCACCAGCAGAGGCATGTAAGGTCACTAAAAAGGTATCAGTGACTTTGGCCAGATTATTCCAGTGGAAGATAGCAGTGGGTTCAAGGCGGAGAATGTAGAGACCTTGCTTACAGATGAATCTTCCAGGACAGCAGGTCAGGAAGGGGAGAGACATAGAGGCAGCACTTGGGGGACGGGCATAAGACTGATAGAGAAATTTGCTTGTTTGTTTGTTTCTTGGGATGAGAGAAGCTTAAGCAGGTTTAAATGTGGTAGAAGAAAAATCCACAGAGAGTGAGTAGCTTCCAAAACAAGTGATTTGGAAGAATAGCAAGAGTCAAAGGAATCAAGTCTTGATGAAACTAAGGCACACTCCAACAGGAAGTAAGGACTAAATGAAATGGGCATTACAGTTTCATGAATGAAGCAGTTCCAGGTGAAGAAATGACTCTGTGGAATTCTATTTCAAGTGAGAAGAAGGAAGCCACGGTATGGCTAACAAAGTAAATGACTACAGAGGGGTACGGAACTAAAATATCAGAGGTAGGGTAGGTCACCTACAAGGCCATTGATTTTAACTCCTAGGTGTGACTTACATGCCTGGGGTATGATAAAGGGAAAGCTGTGCTAATTTAACTTTCCTGTAGGAATTTTGTGCATAGAGTCTACCACATTCTGCTCCCTTTTTGCAGATTGTTGGCTACTTTTTTGTTTCAGATAGAATGTTTTTCTGCTAATTTCTCGTGCATCAGAAGAGGTCTCTAATTTGATGTAGTAAACACTGATTAAACTAGTTCAGCACAACTGGCAGGTTCCCACCATCATCACCACCTTCTGGAATCTACTGACCACCCTTGGGAAGCCACTTAGTTTTACATGTAACACTGTGGAAAGCTGTGTATGAAAGCATAACCTAGTTCCCACATTTCTGGAAACTATTAAATATTTATGTTCAAACAACTATCCTTATTTTATAGCTTACATTTGATTATGGAATCTCTTCCCATTTTGGTTGGCAGAGGCTGAATCAAGTGACCTGCAAAACCCAGGGCATAACTTTCCAAACTGATGATTCTTGGGAGGGGGCTATCTTGAGGGAATTGCTTTTAAAATAGAATTTTTGTAATACTGTTGACTCTATTGTTTTAAAATTTGTACTTGTGCCCTTTGGCAAAGAGTGCTTAGGAGGTCCTTTTATTGATGTAAATAATAAATATGAAAAGTCCATTTGCTTTATATTAAACAAATGTGCCACTTCTGCTTGAACACGTATCCCAAATTCAAGTGAACAAATCAAACAAGAAGGGAGATGCAACTTTATAAAGACAGCAGTGAAAATTTCCAAAGTAGCTAATGATGAGCAATGAGTAGATGGTCTTTGAGTCTTTTCAAGACTATTAAACACCCTCATTCTTATGATTAGACTCCACCCACACACTCTTCAGTGAAGTTGAATGTTGTACCATTATCTGGGAAAGTCCAATTTGGTCTTGCCTGGAATTAAGTTTGTTCTTTGGGTCCCGACATTTATCAATACAGAAGCTGTTCCTTAGAAAGCCGATGTCAGCAGTTCAAGACCCAGCAGCACCAGATAGTTCTACTTGCCTCTGAAGCACTTGTTCCTTCTGGCTGAGGTACAAGGCAGGACGTTGGAGTGCAGGCACACCCCAGAGAGGTAACAGATAGTGGGAAAAGAATAGTCTGAAACATCTAAAGACTCATGGAGTAAAGAGGGATGAGTTATTACTACCTTCTATAGGTGTGAACGGGTCCCCTCCTCCCACTGCTTCTTGTGTTGTTTGTCTTCTTTCAGTTGCCAGCCCACTGGGTAGAGATTTTAGCTTCTTAAAATTCCATTCAGAGAGTCCTTCACAGTTGGTATTCAATAAATGTTAAATAACAATAACAACAGCATATTGAGCTTTAATTTCAACAAGTGAGGCAGAAATTGGTGTTTCGAATCTCCATAGGAGTGGCACTGGCTTTTGATGCCTCCCCCCCTCCCAGCCCTGTCTGTCTCCTACTGGCCTTTAGGCTGTACCCTCTGCAAAGCAGCGACTACCAGGTAACCATTCTACCCCACTGCCGCAAGGGTCAGGAGACCTCTGGCTCTTGAGGAGGAGAAACTGTGCATGTGCATGCAAGTGTGCCCGCACAGAAGGCAACAACACAGAGCCCTTGGCCGCAAGAGACAAGCTCTTCTCCAGCTGCTTAGCACACCATCGCCTCTGGCACGTGCGCCACCCACTTGAACACAAGAGCGTACAATTGGATGTCAGAAAGGAAACACCATAGTTTCTTTCATAGCCCCTTCTGGTGGTTAACAGTGACCAGTGAACTAGCCCTTGATTCAGCCTAGTGATCAGTATTTGCTTGAAATGGATATTTTAATGCCTTTTTCCCCCCTTCGAGTTGGCAACTTTCTTTCATAAGTGATTTCTTTTTATGCAAAGAGCCACTTGGCAACCGAGAGGGAGCCGTTGAGCTTCATATTGAAATAGCTGCTGTTAATTAGAAGAAACTGACTGCAGGTCCAGTGGGCATTTTTAAAAAAATTAAAGATGTTAATACATTTTCTTTTACTGGATATAAGAAAGGGAGAAGAAATGAAGTCTGGGGAGGGGGCAGAAGAGGAAGGAAGAGAAGGGTGGGATGTGCTGAGTTCAGGGAGATGTGTGCAGAGGGCAGGGTGAGAGAAAACCAATGCTTGCTTTGACTAACACTTGGTCTGTTTTACCAGCTGTGCTGAAATTGACTTAGTGCTTGGAAGAATATAATTCTCCCAGAAGATTCTGTAAAGGGCAAAACAATATCTTAGTTTATGTTAAATGTGGCAGAGCTAAATAAATGTCCTCATTTGTATTTATAATTGACTCTTTACAATGGCAAATTTTAATTCTAGGAGCGTGATGTGACCGTTTTGTCAGTGTGGGTACTAGAGCCATCTTTGCCTTATCCTAAAGGAAGGCTCAGGAGGTGGGCATTGCAGTGTCTCACAAAAGGGAAGTAGGACTGTATAATAAAAACAAAAGCCCTGAATATTTACCACATACCAAGTGCTATTCTATTTAAATGCTTCACATAAAATGATTTCCTTAACTTCTCACAATCAATCAATGGGAAGATGGACTATTATTCCTCTCTTACAGAGAAGGAAATTAAGACACAGAGAGATTAAGTAGCTTAGCCAAGGTGCCAGAATTTCAACTCCCATCATTTTGGTTCCAGGAGTCATGGTCTCAGCTAAGCGCTCAGTAGTTTAAAAAGGAACATGAGACATTTAACATACTTAGACACAATTCTGTTATACGGATGCTGGTGACATAACTGGAACCAGAACCTCACGTGGCTTGTCATTAATCTGCAAGATAAATTCCTCTCTTCAGCAGGTACATCGCATGTTGAAGGTCTTCGTGGTCTGGCCACATCTTCCATTTGTAGCCTTAGCTTTAGCTACTCTTCACAGTTAAGCTTCTAAACCATTGTAATCTCCTTGCATTTGTCATTTTCCCGTATCACGCCTCATCTTCTGCCATTTTGTTCCTTTCCTATAATTCTGACATCCCTCACTGCCTCCCTTCCCTATCCATCTGATAGATGTGCTTTCCAACACTCAGCTCAGGCTTGGCCTGCCCTAAGACCTCTCTGAAGTCTCCAAGCATGTTTAATAATTTCTTTCTGCGTAATCCCACAGCACCTAAATACTCATGCTTTGGAGCACTTACCACATTTCCTTCCCATTGTTCTTTTTCAAATTTTACTCTGCTATTATAATTATTATAATATAATGTTATGTTACTCTGTTATGTAAATATTCCAAGACAAATACAACACCATATTCATGCTTATGTATCTGTTGCCTTTAAAAGCACCTTGTGAATGAGAGGTATACCGTAATCACAGATGAATGAATGTCCTCAGGCTCTTTTCAATCCATCAGGTCTCAACCTCAATGTCAACTCCTCAAATAGTTCTTTTCTGACCTTTCCCTCCAGTTAGCCTCTGAAGCAGATTAAAGATTGAATTACTTTCCATTCCCTCCATGAAGAAGTGGGTCTAAACCCTCACCCTTCGGTCTGAGCAAACTAGTGACTATATAACCAAAGGAACACAAAACAAATGATGCTTTTCTAGGTTTCAGGCTCAGGCCATCAAAGACTGAAAACTTCCCCTTCCTGTCTCTTGCAGTATATGCTCATAGATCCCATATGCTACATTGTGAGGAAGCCAAAGCAATGCTATGAAGAGATCCACATGGGGAAAAGCAGTCAACAGTTGTTAGCAAATTGTCACCCATGTCCATAAAGTCACCTTAGCTGATATCATTTAGAACAGGTATGAGCTGCCCCAGCTAAGCCCTGGAACCAAATTCTAATTAGTCAGCAAAATAAATGATTATGGTTGTTTTAACCCAGTAAGTGTGGGTTGGTTTGTTGTTTAGCAATAGAAAACAGAAATATTCTCAAATATTCAGATTCTCAGCATCTGTTTTATTTTGCTTTATTATTATTATTATTATTATTTCTGAGAGAGAGCGAGAGAGAGAGAGCATGAGCAGGGGAGGGTCAGAGAAAAAGGGAGACACAGAATCTGAAGCAGGCTCCAGGCTCTGAGCTAGCTGCCAGCACAGAGCCCAATGCAAGCTTGAACCCACAAACCGTGAGATCATGATCTGAGCCAAAGTCGGATGCTTAACCGACTGAGCCACCCAGACACCCCTATTTTGCTTTATACAATGTATCTTCTGGAAGATGTTTGTCATCTCTCTCCTCCAAGTCACCGCACTCAATTAAGCGTGAACTCCGTGTCTGTCTTCTCCACTTCCATGAATGGAACCTGGTGTAGAATAAATGCTTAGTAAATACTTAATGAATAACTGAATACTCTTCTTAGAACTATGTTAGGGAATTGCCTCATAGATGCAACCAAGGACTTCTGGACACGTTAACGACGTAACCTTTCTTAGGTGGAAAGTTTCAGTATATTTGCTGTCTAAAGTAACTGCACTTCAGGTTTCAAGTTCTAGGCAATGACAGTTACTACCTCCAATTGACTTTATTAGGGTAAAGTTACATGTCTTGTGTTAATAAATATTTCTTATCTTAAACTAGATACGTTCTAACAAGGAGAGGAATGGAGGGCAGAAGGCAGTAATGTTATGGTAGAGGAGAATGGCTGCATCTATAGGCAAAATAATTTACAAGAAAATTTGGAGGGTTTAGATATCAGTTTTTCTTAGTCATTCTAGAGATTCAGTGTATAGAAGTTGTCTGAAACATGATTTTTACTTTTGAGAGACAGCATGAGCGGCAGAGGGGTAGAGAGAGGGAGACACAGAATCCAAAGCAGGCTCCAGGCTCTGAGCTCTCAGCACAGAGCCCAACACTGGCTCAGACTTCCGAACTGCCAGATCATGATGTAAGCTGAAGCCAGATACTTAACTGACTGAGCCACCAGATGCTCATGAAATATGATTTTTTAAATAAACAAACATATAAATAAATCATTACTAAGCCAGGTTCTTTTAAAAATCCTGTCATGTTGGGCTACCTGGGTAGTTCAGTCTGTTGAGCATCTGACTTTGGCTTAGGTCATGATCTCATGATTTGTAGGTTCAAGCCCCACGTTGGACTTGGGTGTCGGAGACCGGGTCCGGCCAGGGTCAGGGGTCCCTGAAGGATGGACGGTGTCGGTGAGGGAGGGATGAGAGAGGCCCAAGAGTCTTTCTGGTCACCAGGCAGGCCTCTCCGCCCTGACTGGGGCTCTACTTTATTTTATAAGTGTTTGGGGGATGACACAGAAGGGGCATTTGCCTTAGACAATGATTTCTGATAACAAACTTCTTTGATATGTAAGAATTTCCCAGAACATAGATTTGTAGAAGACTTCAGCATAACCTTTATCAATAGTGAGATAGGTGATTTAGATGCAGCATATCAGACAATGTTTTTAGCCTAAAAGGGTGAGGTTACTTCTCTGTGAGCAGGGGTCAAGTAGGAGACACCTCTGCCCCCATAATCACAAAAGTAGTTCCTCAATAGTTTCCTTCACAGGGAGCAATTGGCATATTCAAGGTCAGAATAAGTCATCCAACTACTTGAAAACAAATGTCTTGGGGGCCGGGGGGCAATGCTCCAAGCAGAAACAATTGGGTGGGGGTGGATATCTGCCCTTAACTCTAAATTAGGCTCTTTGTCTCAGGGCTAGACTCAAGCCCCCTTTATTATGTAAGTCTTGGATCTGCAAGGCCCTTAGGAAGAGCATTTTGACTATCATCCACAATGCTTTCATCTGAAGTCTCTTTGGAAAAGGCAGGGATATGATTTTCCTATGAGCAATCTGTGGGGAATATCAGTCTGATCTGGAATATTGTGAGGCCTGGTCAATACCAGCAGCTTCATTTCCAACATGAGCCAGTAGTAGCAGAAGGAGATACCAGTTTTCATTTCTCATGGCAGGAGCTGTGCAAACGCTACCATTTCCTCACTGTGACTGTCATCCAGTGAAGCCAGCGCGGCTCCCAGCACTTGGGCTCCCTGTCATCAGCAGGGGACCCACTTTAGATCCTCCTTCCCTCTCTATGCCCCTCCCTTGCTAGCACTCTTTCTCAAAAATAAATATTTTTTTAAAGTCCTGTAATGTTTTAATTTAGTCTTAAATAATTACACACAGTCCTTCAAGGTACAGATCATAAAACTTAAGAAAAACTCACTTTCATAGAGGTCATTTCAATTTTAAAATAGTATAAAAGTTTTAATGGTATTTTTCCCTATAACTGGACACTTTTGTATATTAGTAGGGGAATTTTTGTCTCAGTATTCTCATTGCCAGCTCCATAAGCAAGTGGGGCACTTTAAGTCCGTGTGGGAAATAAAGTATCAAATGATCAGCAAGAAGCTGAACTTAAAATTTACAAGTGCACTTTCAATTCCCATGGAAATTGCACATTTTGTGGAAATGTGCTTAGATTGTCATTGTCTAGTCAAATACAGTGAAAATGCAAGTTGAAGGAGCATAATTAAGGTTAAAAAAAAAAAAACACGATACAAGGAGAACGGCTGTCTTTCGTGAAGCCTAATCAGCACCTTGGATGTATCTATGGGCACAGAATGGTCAGACACATTCTCCTGAACCACTGGTCCTCAATTATCATCATCTGTGTCTTGTTATATAAGTGTATGGCACCATTTCTGTATCCTTGCTTAGGTGATCTGGGTGCTTGTTTGAATAGAAATTGTCTTTGGGCTTCGTCAAACCCCATTGCCTACTTCTCTTTCTTTGATTTATGCATTTTATCAAGTTATAAATAAAGTAGAAATACTTTTTTTTGAGGGACAGAACTTTTTTGGCACTACAGTCAGTGAATTTTAATGTTAAGTTTAAAGGGAAATTGTAAAGATAACCGAATAGGTGGTTATATTTTCTGTGATAGGAATAATAGAAAGGCACTGATAGAAGAAGTAGCATCACACAGCTAAAACTCCAAATATCAAACCTTTCCTGCAGAACAAAGCGAAATACAATTGAACTTAAATCCACAAGTATTATCTATTGAACATCTATGCTGAAGACGTCATACGTTCGGTAAAGGACATCCTGAAATGAACCTACAGTCCTGAGAAGCAAGTGGATTTCAAAGCATGTTAATATCCTTCCAATTAAAGAAATAAATTTAATTTTTTTAAAAATGGATTCAATGATTGGAAAAAAAATGTGTCCAGAAACTGGAGAGTACACTTGGATCCTCAAATTCTAATTCCCTTTGGCCTTAACTATATTTGGATAAGCAGAAGTGGTTACGTGGCAATCCATTAAGAAATATTAGGTATGGGTCTACGAAAATAAACTCAAAGACCTAGAAATAATTTTTTTCTTATATCTTTTATCAAAATACTTCTAATGTCACCTAATGGCCAAAAATCTTAGTGCAATTTTAATAATGTGAAATGATTATAAGCATCCAGTATACTGTCTGCTTGTCTTACCTACAGGATGTGTGACTGGCTCATTCGCTTTTTTACTTTAAGCTATTTTATGAATTTAAGAGTCCAAACACATCCTGGAGGAGGAAGTAATATTCAAAAGAAGATACTTTGGGTTTCAAAATTCATCTAGGACATAAAGAGGACTGGGAAGACGCCTTAGTCATATCTTTCTCCTCCTCCCCTCTGTCTATTTATCACTGCAGAAGTAAGTTACTGTCTATTTTCTATTATAAAAATGACTTGAAAGGTTTTTGCTTGCTTATCTATAGAATCAAGTTCACAAAATTAAATTCTAGGAGATTGGTAGGATTGCAGTCATTGTGCTGTTTCATCTCTTGTTCCTAGAATACGCTTTTGATTATTTCAGAAACTCATTGACTGCAGGATATAAATGGTCTGTGTACTTTGCATGTGTGTTTCAAGGGCAAATTTTCTTGCAGACAAATGAAGACAATTAATTATCTTTAAAAACTCCCGGCAGAACTCAGACATACCTCAGTAGAAACCTGTTTCAAGTCATCACTTTCAGATTCGAATATGTAGAGTGTTATTGGAACTGAGTGTAAGATCAGATCGTCAGGGATGAAATGATAAAGCATTGTGTAGGCAGTGCCAGAAAGTTGGCATATTTTGTTTAGGTAATGGGAACTTGTTGAAGAATTTTAAGCAGGGGAATGGCGTGATTATATTTTCAGTATAAAAGATCACTGGAAGCGGTATAAAAAAGTGATTTGAAGGAAACGAGATTGGAGACCAAGACACGGGGAGAGGTTTCAGAGAGATATACAAAGTAGAGTCAACAGGGTTTGATGAGTGACTTGATACGAGTAGAAAGGAGTAGGCATAGTTATGATTCTTGTGGCTTCTGGCTTTGGAAGTTGGAAAGAAATTGCTGCCATCTAACAGAAAAAAAAACTCTACAGAAAAAAAATTAAGTAGCATTTTGGAGGTGACAATGAATTAGAGAATTTTGGAAGCATCCTCCCAACAAGATACTTAAAATAGTTGAGATATCTGGGTCTGGACATCAGGAGAGAAAAGTTCTATAGGTGTTTCTATTAATCTAATTGCCACTGGTGCAAGGTACTGTGAATTGACATATGTAGGACTTGTAGATCACTGGTGTAAAAGTGGTAGTTAATAAGATCACTCAGGGAGGGATAGGGAAATGAGACAAATAGAAGGTTGAGAATGAATTCGTTATTTATAGGTAGAAAGAACAGAAATATGCAAGAGATAGGAAGGAAGTAANGATCACTCAGGGAGGGATAGGGAAATGAGACAAATAGAAGGTTGAGAATGAATTCGTTATTTATAGGTAGAAAGAACAGAAATATGAAAGAGATAGGAAGGAAGTAAAAAAAAAAAAAAAAAAAAGAATCAAGGAGAAAAGTTGTCCTAAAAGCCAAGCTAAGAAAATGTTTCAAGTATGACAATTATCAGTGGTATCAAATGTGACATTAAAGTGAAAAATGCATGCAAATATGCAGACATTTTGTATATTTGATAACTATTAAAACCATATTCCATGTAGGGAGTACACTCTGCACCCTATTTCACCTTTAATATTCCATGTAGGAATCACCTCCATGTGTACATGCTCTCCTCATCCTGTTTGAGTTCTCACTTCCCATCATAGGTCATCACCCCTCCAGCCCTGCCCTCATGTCTTGCCACCTGGTCTCTGACACCCCACATTGTGCTTCCTTCCTATGACAACATCCTCTTCACCCTGATCAGATGCCAGGACTGTACTCAAGCCCACCGAACGTCCTCCCTACCCCAGGCAAGGAGAACCACATGCTTTGCCCCACTTAATGCCTGTAGTAATGAATTATCCATGAAGGGAAGGAAAAAAGGAAGAGAAAGAGCAAGTTTGTATAATTTAAATGTGTCTATAATAGGAATATGCTGGCCTCACACTCCAATATGCAGCACCTGCTTCTCTTTTATAGGGAGCTCTGGATTAGAGCAAGTGCGCTAAACCAGTTTGGCCAGCCAAGAACTTTAAGACGTTCATTAGATCTGTCAATAAGAAGGTGTCAATGATCTTGGTTAGAACAATATTACTGACTTCTTCATCTGCATTTTATATGTTTCAGGTTCCACCCTTGGCCTTTACTACTTCTCTTTTGTATACATTTTATGTATATCATTTACAAACTACTTTCTCTAAATTGATAACTACAATTCCCTGTTTCATATCAGGGAATATTTCATATTCCCTACCATGTTTCATAATTGCCAGATCCCTCTTTCTAAACGTCTTGTAGTCTCCATTAAATGGTCCACAGATGACTAAAAATGTCCAAATTTTAACATTATCTTTCCAAAATAACCTGACTCATCCTGCTGCATTTGCTTTTTCATGAATGGTATCTCTATTCTTTTGGTCACCCAAGTTAAATGTTGTGCCATTCCACACTCTTCCTTTTCCCTGATTCCTCAAACCCTATGTCTAAGCTCTGTTGCTTCTACTTCCTAAATAAAGCTAAAATACATCTTCCCCCTTTCATTTCAACTATCACTGCCTTAATTGGCTGCTGTGACTTAGATCATTCAGGATCAAGGAGCCCTTCCCTCTAGCTGCGAGGATGTTGCCTGCTGGTGGCTCGCAGTGGAATTCCCTCCAACCAGGAGTTTTCCAGGCGCAATTCACATCCAGTGACTACTGGTCGGTGCAGGGTGCAAAGGCCCAGTCCTCTCTGTGCAATATGAGACAACAATGAACAGCCATTCCAGTGCTTGAGTTACCCCCATGGGGCAAGCTGAGGATTTGTTATAATTCCATTGCAGTTCAATTTCTCCCAATCCTGATTTCTCTCCCAGGTAGTTGCCAAAAGCACAGTCAAATAAACTTATGTGTGTAACTCTTCATCTCACAATTTGTTTTCTGGGAAATCTGACTGAAGATATGAAGACAGTTGACTCCAAGAGTATAGACCAAGGAAACAGAACTTTGAAACGGGATCACTTACCAGTGACTGGCAAGTCTAGCAAGAAGTCTTGTCATTAATGGCAACCTGATCATCTCTGACAAGCTGTACTGATTCAATTACTAAAACTCCCCCCAGTGGCAAATTCAAATTGTATCATTGTGGAAGGGAATGCACTAGAAGGTATAGTGTCTCAGGTATTTGAAAGATTGAGACTAAATAATCATAATAAGGATAATGGAATTGTGTGGCTATTGCTGGTGCAATTTATGCATTGGAGAAAAAGGCTTGGGGTGATTAATCACTAAGACAAAGTGTTAAAATCAGAGGGTCTCCTTGGTAGTCAACAAAAGGGACTCTTATCTCTTCTAATTTAAGGGCAGATAATCTTTGGATCAGGTTAGAATCAATTATAAAGACAGTGGTGCTCCAGGGAAAATTGAATTCCAAGCCACGGAGAGTCTGCTTTGCCAATATCAAAACACTGGTTGGGAAGTAGTGGAGCCATGACACTTGGGATGGGAGTATCTAATTAATACTCTCAAATATCTTGAATCTTCAGATTCACTCCTCTTAAGCTGCAACACGGTCCATTCATCCTCATTAAAGGCTAGGATTCTTCGTCCTTACCTTGAAAATGATGTAGACCTCTGTTTCTAATGAAAATATGAGCATACATATACTCCAACCCAGGGTCTATCTCCACCCTGTCTCATTGCCACCAAACCATTAACTAGGATTAAGTCATAATGTATAGCCAGAGAAGCCACTGGGCTGGTAGGTAAGAAAGGGATTAGAATGTGAAAAAAATTTGTAGGATGTAAGCAACAGGTATCAACATGTTACATTACATTACAGCTTGTCTGTAATCCATCCTTACCCTGAGGATCACATGGGGAGGAAGAAAATTGAAAGTAGGAGATAGCAGAGGAGGGAGGGGTAGAGAATGGAAAAGTAATATGGTCAAATATTCATGCAAATATTCTAATCATATTTCCTAGTTTATATTTACTAATAGAGAATTCTTATCTATGGTATGCTATAAATAGCATGGACTTGGCATGTCTAGTTTTGATAATGATAAACCAGTCAGAAATCTATGGATTTATGAAGCATGTCTTTCTATAAAGTATTGATGCCAGCTGTGTAATTTTTGGCACAGAAAATGGAAAACTTTAATGAAGAAGACAGTTCTCTTGTGTATAGCAGAGGTCAGCAAACTACAGACTATGGACTAAATTCTCCCATGTCTATTCTCTTCCATAATGTGTTTGTGTGTGGCTGATTTCACTCTACTGATGTAGAATTGACTACTTGCTATAGAGACCATATATCTTGCAAAGCTGAAGTACTTCCTATCTGGACTTTTACAGGAAAAGGTTGCTGATTCCTGATAGATATTATGCTCCACAAGCATCACTTCGAAAACTCAGATCTCAAACCTGTGCCAGGGCTCATCCTAATGTAGCAAGGAGGTATAAGAGCCCACATGGTATAATTTCTATAAACTAAAGGAAGAAACTCTTTCTAGATGGAAAGAGCTTTGTTCTCTAAGGTTTCTGTGTATTAACAGAGCTATAAGTCAAACCCCTTTATGACTTAATCTAGGGAAATGTCCTCCTTGAAGAAAGTAATGAAGATCTGGCAAATCAGGATACCTCCTTTCTTGCCTCTTTACTATTCCCTGACTTCAGCAGAGAAGTGGTTGTCTCCTTACAGAAGCAGAGTGAGACTGCAATATTTTAATATTAAATAATGTTTGGCATGTTCTGCAAAATTCCTCAAGGTCTTCTTCAGATCCTTGTGTAGTGATTCATTCTCTCATTTCTTGGTAGGTAAGCTGGTCATTCTTTAATGAAGGTCTTCCAAATTTTAAAAAAATACATCAAGGTTTCAAATAGATGTTTAAGTTGGAACATCTCTGTTGAAACAGAGTGTTAGAAGCCAACAACCCCAATCATTCCTTCCCTGTGGTCCCTCCCATGGTGGCTTTGGGATAAATTTCTTGGAATTCCTAGAGCTCAGGACATCAAACTGGAAAATCTATGAAACAGATAATATTGAAGTTTCTTTCAAGATTAATTTACTATAGTTTTTAAGTCTCCTATCTTGGGTGCGGTGGGTTCTTTTCCCTGCTTTATCAACTCCTCTATGCTCTTTGATAGAAACACTCATTATATGTTCAAGTGTGCCAACTGTTTAATTGCATTTCAAAATGGATGCCCTGGCTTTCCACAATAGTGAGCCAGAAAATTCTTCTTTCTTCTACTTTTTATCCTAGCCCATAGAGGAGGAAGCCTCCTAACATGGCAGCCCTCACAGCCCTCCTATAGGAAGAGTGACTGGTCTGACTGGTCGCAGTCCAGGATAATTCTCAAAAATCATGTTTTGCCAGTGCTAACTGTTCCCCACTTTAAAGCCCAATGGAAGTACTTGCCTTCTCTTTCACCTCCTGTGAAAGGAACACAGCGAACAAGAAATCTGAATAAAGGTGAAGTTTCTATTTTCTGGAATGCCCTGCAAACAGATCCTTTAGTCAATATTGCTATAAGACCCAAGACCTAAGGCAATTTTCTCAACTCTGGTGCACATTAGAATTACATAGGGAATTAAAAAAAAAAAGTGTCTGTGTGTGTATGTGTGTGTGTGTGTGTGTAAATGTATATATCTCTGATTTCTAAGCCTTCAAAGTGATCAGTTAATAATAGAATCTCTAATGGAAGGGGTCCAAGCATCTGCAGTTTTAAAAGTTCCCCAGGTGACTCTAATGTGTGGCCAGGTTTGGGAATGGGTAGGCAGTGTACGTACTACAGAAATGTGCAGGGAAAGATTTTTGTTGCACTGAATGTTGTAGGGCCGAATTCTAACCAGTTTTGCTGTATGTTTTTATTCTCACTCATATATTTGGGTCAGGGCTGAGGGATTAGTAGGAGGACATGTTTGCTTTGGTTGTACCAGGAAAACAGGTAGAGGAAGTGCATTTTCGTGCTGACGAGAGATGAAGGTTTAAATTTAAAAAGCCAAGGAGAGGCAAGGTTTTGGAGAAAGGGCAGTAGGTCTCATTTGGGTTTTGAAAAACTGGAAGTAGTTTTGAAGGTCAAAATTAAACAGGAGAGGCTAACAAGAATTATGGTAACCTCTGTATTTATTTAGATTACCCTTACGACTAGCATTATGGTAGGTGTGCTAATGAGAGAAGGAATATTTTGAAGCTCTCCCACTTCTTTTCCTTTGTTCATTTCAGACAATCCAGAGTGCTACCAGGAAAACTCCATTTTTAAATTTCAGGTCCAGCCAAATCATTAAAATAGCTGGGGTGTCTTAGTGGCTTCATAAAAATTAAATCAGGCACACATTTTGAGTAAGCTCATTATGGAAATAAGAATCCACAGAGCCATTTGAAGGTTGATGCCCAATCCAAAATCTTGCCAGTCACTTATACGTGTGTCTCTGTATGCGCTGGGATGTCCAGTCTGTGGTTCTATAAAAATGCCTGATGGCAGCCCCTCTGCTTTCCCCAATGGATATTTTGATTTATCTGCTTCCAGCTTTATTCCACTTCCACTGATTAGTTTGCATTTACATTTTCATAGCATCCAGCTGCTCGGCATTCGTGATTTACATTCATCCAATGTAATTAAAGTATTTGTTGTGGGTTTATAAGCTTTTTAATGGTCTATATTTCTGCATTTTGTGTCTCTCCTTTTCCAAATTTATTTTATTCATCAAGCTGTGTCCTAAAAAGCAGTAGAAACAATTACCTCTAAAGTATGTTAGTATACAGCATGAATAACACTCACGCTAGATTTAAAACTACCCTTGCTCGAATTACCAATTCAGTGCTGAAAATAAATGTCTCTCTCTCCAGAAATTAGAATCTAATTATGTACAATAAACCATGTTAAATAATATCAAGGGTCTAGCCTAAACCAACAAAGACTCAAACATCCCCATAGAAAGCTGAAATGTTCCTGCTCACATTTGCTCTTCTGGGCCAAGGTTATTTTCAGATGCCTCTGGCACTGTTGAGAGCCCATCCAGGTTTCAACACAATAGAATTCAAGTGCACATGAACGGAGAAGTAGCCTGTCTCTCTTGCCTGGTACTCAGCACAAAGCAATTTGATTAATACTTTTATTTCAGTCCTCTGTAATTAATAGTTAGTTAGCTGTGGCTCTGGGAAGTAACAGCAAAGTGACAAATAACTCTTTAGACTTTTACTGCAAGTGAAATTGTCTGATGCAGTCAATACTTCAGGATAGTTTCAGAAACTGAAATAATCTCTAGGATTTAAATTCTCCATGACCTCTAAGTCCTCACTTCTAACATTTAAGTCTCACTTGGCATTCTCACCCCATATGTGCTTTCATCTTTGGATGTATGCCTATAAAACCCTAGAATTAGCAAACATTGTCATCTCCTACACTCCATTATTTTAGGTTTTTTTTTCCTCAGAGCAATATAAATATCACAAATTTACCATCTTATTAGATGCTAAGGCACACTATTCATTTAGTTCAAGTCCTAGGGCAAGACTAACATTTTAAAGCAACCCTGCCCAGTTAATACCAAGAATGTATCTCAACTTCTGAGACCTTGCACATTGTTCACCCATTGCAACACTTATTTTACCCTTGTGTCTGTTTGTCTTTTTAGTCTTTGTGCTGCTTTGACTATCTCCTCTCCCCCGTTTTGTTGAACATAGAAGGAAAGATATTACTCTTTGTTTTAATTGGTTCTGAAGAGTACAGTTTTTTTTTAAATTTTTAAACATTTATTCAGTTTTGAGAGACAGAGAATGAGCAGGGGAAGGGGCCGAGAGAGAGGGAGACACAGAATCCAAAACAGGCTCCAGGCTCTGAGCTAGCTGTCAGCACAGAGCCCAATGTGGGGCTCAAACCCACAAACCGTGAGATCATGACCTGAGCTGAAATCCGATGCTTAACCGACTGAGCCACCCAGGCGCCCCTGAAGAGTACAGGTTTTAAATGATTGTCAAAAAAATGTGTGATTTGAAAGACAAGGGGAGAAATTTGTTAATAACAAAATGGAACTTCATGCCAGTTGACTTCTGTTTGAAAGAAATAGAAAATGTGTAATGAGATAGTTATAAATACCTTTGCTGTGCTAATTAGAACGATAATATTTGTGGTCCATAATCTTTGGCATGCTAGCTTTTATTAAAATAAGTCAAAAAATAGTTATGGGACATGCTAAGTGCCCCCATGTCACTGTAGACTACTCAGAGTAGCCTACTGAGAGTCTACTGTAATTACTTTTTGATTTTTATGGCTATTTCAGGACTTTTACTAAGATCCCACCCCTGAGCATTTAAACTACACCTCCTAAGAGATTACTCCCTCTTTTGAACAAATATCTACCAGAATCTTGTTTTAAAAACTTATTTTGCTCTAATTCCAGACTTAAAGAAAAGTTGTAAGAATAATAGCATGGTAGTTTCCTACTGCTGTGGTGAAAAAGAAACACAAATTTAATCCGACTGGGTTAAATCAAGGCATCAGCAGGGCATTGTTCCTTCAGGAGACTGAAAGAGAATCTGTGCCCTTGCCTTTTCCAGCTTTGGGAATTCACCTGCTCCTGGCTTCCCACTACATGTTCAAAACCAGCAGTGTAGCGGTTTCAAATCCCTCTCTCTGACTCTGCTGCCTTCCTCCGTCATTGTCAAGGGTGTTTGTGATTATACTGGCCCTACTTGAATAATGCAGGATAGTCTTCCCATCTCCAGATCCTTAATTTATTCACCTTTACAAAGTCCCTTTTGCCATGTTAGTTAACATATTTATAGGTTAAGACTAGGACACAGATATCTTTTGGACAGAGGGGGCATTATTCTACTACCACAAATAGTATAAAGAATTTTTGTATAGTCTTCATCTATAGTCTCCAAATGTTAACATTTTGCCACATTTGCCCTATAGGTTTCCCTTCCATCCCCCCTGTCTCTACTTCTACAAATTTTTTCAGAGCCTTTTGAGAGTATGTTGCAGACATGATGTCCTTTCATCCCTAACTACTCAGTGTATATTTTTCCAAAAAAACAAGTTCATTCCCTTACATAATTACCATAAAATTTATCCAAATCAGAAAATTAACATTGGTAAAATAGTACTAGCTAATTTACAGATCTGTTCAGATTTTGCCAGTTGCACAATAATGTCCTTTAGAGCAAAAGAAAATCCCAGAACATATGCTGCATTTGCTAGCTATCCTGTCTCTTTAGGCTCCTTTCATCTGAAATGGCTTCTCATTCTTCTTTAATGACATGTATAATTTTTAAGAGTACAGGTCAGTTATTTTGGAAAATGTGCCTCCATTTGGGTTTGCCATTTTCTTGGGATTAGCTTCAGGTTCTACATCTTGGGCAGAAATATCTCAGAGGTGAATTTAAGTTCTTTTCAGGGTATCACGTCAGGAGATCTCAGAAACCTTTGCTGAATCGAAATTCCAGTCTCACTAATAGCAAGGCCTAACATGTACCAAATTCTCACTCTGTCTGGATCTGTGCTAAACATTCTCACATATATTATCTCATTTAATTGACCATATTTGTTTTCACTACAACTGAATGGGGAGTCCACATGGCTGGTGCCATAAAGATCCAGAGTTTGAACGCTTTGTCTTTTTTACTCCAATGCCATACTCTTTCCACTTTCTTTATAATAGTTCTTAAGTTTTCATATGCTCATCAGCTTAACTGAACTTCAGATAGATTCTTCCCAAATGTAGGCCCCTGACCTCCATGGTTTTTTTTTTTTTTTTGAGAGAATTTATTTTAGAAAGCTTGCAGTTGTGAATTCTTTTTCTGATCTTTTGAGATGTAAATCTTGTCCCAGCCTATTGCCAGTTTTACAATCCAGAGAGGTCTTCCACCAGGTCCCGGGAGCCATCTCTTTGAAACATTATCATCAGGAAAGAGTGTTCCAATCTTCCGGCCTCTGTGGGAGGATAGGAGCCTGACTTCATAAATCCCAGTAAGCAAACACACTGACCAACCTCCCTGGCTAATACCCTCTGGTACTTTCTCACTAACTCACCACAGCAGAGACATGCTCCTTCCACCTTCTGTTTCTGAGAAGCTCAATCCAATCTCTTCCCCCTATTGCAGGAATCTTGAATGAAGTCTTGTCCAGTGCAATATTTCTTCTTTTTTAATACTTTATTTTTTATTTTGGAGAACAAAAGCATGAGCAGGTGAAGGTACAGAAAGAGAGAATCTAAAACAGACTCCACTTTCAGTGCAAAGCCTGACAAGGGGCTCAATCCCACAGCCCTGGGATCATGACCTGAGCCGAAATCCAGTCACATGTTCAACTGAGTGAGCCACCCAGGTGTCCCTGCAATATTTCTTGTGTAGGTTTATATGAAAAAATGATTTTAATTGATAAAAAAATTAAAGTTTCCCCCAACAGCTATAAAGTAAGCAATAATAAGTATAGCAGTTTAGTTGTTATTTTTCATTTAAAAACATTTTTTAATGTTTTATTTTTTAGAGAGACAGAATGTGAGCAGGGGAAGGGCAGAGAGAGAAGAAGGCGCAGGAGCTAAAGCAGGCCCCAGACTCCCAGCTCTCAGTACAGAACCCGAAGTGGG
Source organism: Crocuta crocuta (assembly GCF_008692635.1). Taxonomy (NCBI): domain Eukaryota; kingdom Metazoa; phylum Chordata; class Mammalia; order Carnivora; family Hyaenidae; genus Crocuta; species Crocuta crocuta. The sequence continues at coordinate 4,258,703 of NW_027530988.1, read as the reverse complement.
GCTTGAACCCACAAACCGTGAGATCACGACCAGAGCTGAAGTCAGACACTTAACCAACTGCACCACCCAGGTGCCCCAAGTTGCTATTTTTCAATGAATACTGAATCACTTATTATTTAAAAGCTCTCAAGTTGACCATGGTCTTTTTTTTTTTTTTTAATGTTTATTTTTGAGAGAGGGCTAGACAGGGAAAGGTGGTGGAGGGGCAGAGAGAGAGGGAGACACAGAATTTAAAGCAGGCTCCAGGCTCTGAGCTGTCAGCACAGAGCCCAACATGGGGCTCAAACCCAAGTCAGACACTTAACTGACTGAACCACCCAGGCACTCCAAACATGGACCTGTTTTAAACAGAAAATTATACCTTTGTGTTTTGTCATTGAAATAACCGCTAAGATTGTCTGCTACCCATTTCTAGGAATAGCTATGCATGTGGGCTAATGGGGGCTGCCAGGTTAGTACCATGCAATCTCTCCTTGCTTACTCCCTAAAGCATTGTGTTCTTTGGTTAAGGACTTGGGTTTCTGTATTGGCAAAGAAAGGAGTTCCGTTAAAGGTTCTCATCACTGAAGATGCCTTTCCACCGCTGCCTTGGTATCCAAGCCCTTTGTTTGGAGGCACATGTAAAAGTGGTTTTGGCTCTCCAGAAACATTAGGGCAGATATCATGATTTAGATTTCTGCATCCTCACTTTTGTGGCTCTGTGCATGAGGGTTGAGGAGAAGGAAAGGGTGTGTCTTTTCTTATGTAAAAGACAGTGACTTTTTTAATCCCAGGAGGAGGTACCAGCTGAATAGATTTAATATTAATCCTCAGAGTCGGACTTCATAATTGACTTGTTTCACATTTGAGTTTTTGTGTTGTATTCCTGGTACCTAATTTCCACAGTTACTTTTTCATAGATCCCTTTTCTCATTATTCTGAGAATGCTAAAACTTTCTCTAAAATTTTCTCTATTCCTTGCATTAGTTCTAAATTATCCAAGTTTTTATTTTATGGTTGTCTCATATGTTGTAGAGGTTTTATTCAGCTGACTTGTGAATCCTGGTCCCCTACTCAAATGTAAAAGTAAGGTACTGGAAAACTAATAGAAGCTCTGTGTCCCTTGCCATCAACTGAACTTGTCAGTTTCCTTGGAGGACTTCTATACAGCATTATCTTGCATTCCATTTTCTCAGTGTGAAATCCTACAACTTCTTGCCTGTGGGCATAAGCACAGGAGCAGGATTGTGGGTGCTGAGGGTAAGACTGAGTGTAGGGAGCTAGGAAGTTGTTAATTTGAAATAAAGACTGATCAAGTCACGTTATGAGTTTTCATTTCACCTCCTCTACAATATGTTGGATTCTGTTAAGTCCATGCTTCTCTTGGTCCATTTTGCCTTTTCAGTGCATTTGTGTTTATCCTGGGGGAAGGACTAGCCACCTGTTTTCAAGAATACACAGTTACAGCCAGTTATCTCTTTCCCGGTGTTCCCCATTGTGAGAAATAAGTCCACCGACCAATCCAAGGAGGGACGTGAAATCTCAGAGCACAGTGAAGTGAGGCTTTAATCAGCATTCTCGGAAGCGCTGCTATCTGATGGACAGGCATACTTGGGGCAGTTACAGTGGACAATTTATTTCCTAGCATGTAAGTACCTCCCCTGGTTCCTCAATGGCTAGGTACTACAGAGGTTACGCCCTTACTCGGTGATGGCCTATGCCCATGTAAGGGAAAAAGTAGTCTGATTGAAAAAATTGTATATTCCCTGAGGTGACAAAGAGACTTTCAGTCCCTCCTCCCTGCCTTTGTTCTTTCGTGCATGTTCATTGCAAAGCCCATGAAAATAAGCCCAAGAAATGGAGAGGGAAGAGAAGAACCAGAAAGTGAAGTGTCTAATGGTTTGGGATTCCATTGTGGGGGCCAGGGGTGGTTCATACATATTTCCAATAGCTTATAAACCTACTGTTAACTGACAGCATGGCTTTTATTTGGTATTTCTGAAAATGAATCCTCTCCCTTCTCACACCAATTCTATAATTTTTTAGCACAAGTTCTTGTGGCCTGTTCTTGTGGTTTCCACTGTTGGGGGAAAAAGAACTTCCTGTCCCCTTCAAAGTCCTTCTAGCCAGACTAAAAATCAAATGGACATGAGACAGATGAACAGGAGAAAATCAAATTCAATTTCAAACATACGGAAAATGCACACAGACATGGAAAATCCAAAAACAGGCAAAATGAGTTATATATGTTATTTTGAACTAAGGAGAGGGGGGTAGGTGTCTGGTACTTCAAAAGGAAGAAATGTAATTCACAGGAAAATGAAAAAGTAAATGGTAAACAAACTTTAGCTGGGCCACTTAGAAACAATGGGACATAGAGGACTTTGATCAAAGAGGCCCTGCTAGGTTCCTCTTCTACCACACCTAGTGCATATCATAATGTTGTTACCTATGGAGGTGGTTCTCTTCCTGGAGCAGATCCTCGATCTAAATTCTTTTAAGGCCATTGTGTTCGGGCAGAGGTGGGAAGAGGGTAAAGAACTTTTCCTGAATCTGCGGGGTTTTGATTACTTTTTAACTCAAAATATTCTTCATGCCAAAGTGGTCCAACTCAGAGCAGCCTACACTTGACCCCTATACCACTTACACAGATAGCTTGTCTCTTCCTTTAACCTTGTTCCTTTCTTTCTTGTTCCATTCTATTCTTTGTTGGTTAATAAATTTTTGGAAATACTTTACATTCCTTTTAATGGATCTGGGGAAGGTATCAAAGTAGATGGAACTGTTCAGTCCCCAGTGTTTAACTGTGGGTACTATTCATTTTTTAATTTAGATTTCCCTGCTTTAATGCCTGTATCTTTACAACATCTCTTTTCTAACTAGACTTAATCTCCTGGAAAATGGGTAAATTCTCATCCATGCTTCTTTGTATACATGCATATACGTGTATGGAATTTGTGAATTTTATAACTATAAAGTATTGGCAGAAACTCATTGAGCACTTAGATTTGCCAGGTGCTTCACATGAAAGAATTCATTTATGCTTTATATCACTTTTGTGTCATAGGTATTATTATTAGTTCTGATTTATAGATGAGAAAACTAAGATGTTCAAAGGTTAAGTAACTTGCCCAAGATCCCATAGCTATGAAACCTTAGAGCTGTGATTCAGACACAGGTAGTTTGGCTCAAGTCTGTGCCCTTAACCATTAAAGCACATTGCCCATAAGTTATGTGCCTTGTGTATACATACCTGTACTTCTATTGATCTGTCTTAGAGCATGCTATCTGCTATATAGATTTTTCCCCTTTTATTTGTATGGTTATTATAGTAACTGGGAATAATGTTTGCCTGAGAACAGATATTTGTATCATGAGAGGACTGATATACCGCAGATGCTGTACTGCACCATCAGCATGCCTTGTCCAAAGAAAAATCTCAGTGAACGTTTATCATTTCACTTTATTTTGATATCCATACACAGATCATTTTATTGGTAATTTGGACTTTATAAAAGTTCTTTAATCTGAAAATATTCTTGAGTCTAAAATTTAAGCTGTTTTTTCTTAATGTTTTATTTATTTCTGAGAGACAGTGTGAGCAGGGGAGGGTTAGAGAGAGAGGGAGACACAGAATCTGAAGCAGTCTCCATGCTCTGAGCTGTCAGCACAGAGCCCTATGCGGGGCTGGAACCCACGAACCCATGAGATCATGACCTGAGCCTAAGTTGGACGCTTAACCGACTAAGCCACTCAGGCGCCCCAAAACCTTTTTGAAAAAGAATGAGTTAAACTTCTGGGTGTGTTATAGGAATGAAAATTGTTGCGGCTTCCCCCCCACCCCCCACAAAAGATAGAACCATAAGTGCTTGACTGAAAAAGTTATAAATGGATATCTCCTTTCCTCCCCTGCAAACACAAAACACACACAGACACACACACACCTTGTTTTCAGGTTTGAAGTCATAGTCAAGGCTACTTTGTCATTCAAACTTGTAGAATGATAAAGGAGAATAAGTTTCCTTTAATTATTGGGTCATGTTATTTGCCTGGCATCTTTCTCCACTTTGCTAGGAAAGAACCACTGTTTTTATTTATTTTTATTGACATACAGTTGACCTAGAATGTTACATTGGTCTCAAGTGTATAACATAGCAATTTGACAATTCTGTATGTGATGCTGCACTCCCCAGACCATGCTATTACAATACCATTGACCATATTCCCTATGCTTACCTTTTATTCCATGAGTTCATCCCATAACTGGAAGTCTGTACCTCCCACTCCCCTTCATCCATTACACCCCTCCCCCAACTCCCTCCCCCCTGGCAATTGTTTTTAAATAAGAAAGCAGTGGGAATCTTCTGTGTACATTTTACAAGAGACTGCATTTGTATTAGGTTTTTCACTGACTGATCATTTGCATTCACTTCAAAATAGCCTCAAGCCAGGGACTTCTTTCACAAAGCTCACCTGAGGGCTTGCAGTAGGCAGTGACTTTGCCATCATTACTGATCTTCTTATAATTCTAAATAGAAATTGTATTTTATATCCTATTTCCCAGCTCCTCTGCTCAAAAAAAAAAAAAAAAATTCCTGTAAGTGATTTTCTCTATGTGTATTCTTATAAGAGAGGATTAGAAAATTAGAAGCAGTAACCTTCCCCAGGAAAAGCATGCACACATAGACTTAGTTTACTTTGTATTTGGACTTTGAGGGTATGTTTGTGCCTATGTACTATATGTGTTCTTCTTCGCAGATAGCTTAATAATTAGATGATAGGGCAAATCTGTTTCTCAGTGTCCTAATAAATGCAGCAAAAATGAATAAAGCAGATGTTCCTTAAATTTAGCAGGTGATTTCTAAAATACATGACAGTATTCAAAATGAGTGGTCATGGGCATATTTAAATGTAGCTTCTGTTTTCTCTTTCTTGCTATCTCTCAGCAATCTATGAAACTGTTCCTTTCCTATTTTCTCAATGCCTTGGTATTATCTCCTCTATGTCCCTCTTGGTTCTTTTTTTCTTCTGGTATATAATTAAATTTCATGAAATAAATATGGATTCATTCTGCTGAATGTTAATACGTTGAACTCTGCTATTAGTTCTGGCCATTGGGGGAATGTTGTAAAAGTCTTCTGGAATTTTCCCAGAACTAATAGGATTCTGAAAAGAAAAATCCATCAATTTACTTCCCAACTTTGATCATTGTTGGTTTCTTAATGAAAGAATGTGACCTTTTCTCGATGAACTTGGCATTGATCAGAGTCAGAGTTGAGGGGCTTGCCCAGAAACTCAGGGGCCACATGACACGTAGATGTGCAGCAAAAATCTGGTTTTTCTTCTCAGAATGCACTGCACTGTTCTTACTCTACAAAGTTCAACTTCACCTTCTTGTCCTCTCCTGTCATCAGCAGGGGAACTACCTCAACACCTGTCTGATTTGTGGCACTGTAAAGTACTATGCTTTTAACACAGCCATGCCATTTACATAATTTTCCTTCACACTTAGGAAGTTTCTTCTTTCCTCTTGGTGAAATTAGCATCTCAATCTTTCCTCCTTGTAAGAGCCTCCAAAAACCCTTAAATCACAGTATTTCTGAAAACATGAAAGTTATGATTTGACTTTCCCATTGCCTGTTTATCCATTGGATTAGCGATTTTCATTAACCTCGGGAATTTAAGGAGGCAAAGCTCCTGACTGAGAATAGATCTTTATCATGAAATCAAATTATCAGATGAAACCTTAATTAGGATTTGCACTGCTGATCAAAGGAACAGCCAAGGGATTATGTGGCAAAAAAAGGAAACACAGATTCTGCCTAGTGCCAATGGACAGATTTTCTCCATGATGCTTTTATACACACTAAAGCAAGTTTTTGGATACATGGCCTGCTAATAAACTAGAAATATGAATTTTTAAGTGCGCCTATTAATTCCTTATTTGAGAATCATTCTAAAGAAATATGAAAGGTGTCAAAGTAAATAAATTCTGGGTCTGTAAACTTATTTAATTTTATCTGATACCATCATCTTTGCCTTTATTTCAGCCTATGAAATCATTCATTGCAAATGAGGTTCATAAAGGATGAAAAAGCCAAGGGAAAGTAGTCCAAGCAAGTATATAAGATTTAACATAGATCAGGGAGCTATGCTTCTGTGTTAGTCTTTTTAGGGACACACACAAAGGAATTAAAGTCTAAAGTTGAGTCAGAGATATCAGCCTGTGGTCTAAAATCAGATCATGAGCCAGTGAGAGCCGTGTCTGTCATTAGACTCATCATTCCCCTACTGGCAGTGAGTTTGGCATTGGTCTGACCTTCGAACTAGTGTGATGCCCCTGGGATTCACTTCATTTTCTCGATGACTTTTAGGTACCGAGGTGGTGGGGAAACAGTGAAAAACACACCATTTCTTCCTTTTTTAAAATTGAAGTATAACTGACATACAATGTCAATTTCGGTTATACAGCATAGTGAATTGACATTTATATACATTACAAAATGATCACTATCATAGGTCTGGTTTTGCCATCTCTCACCATACACAGTTATGTATTTAGTTCACGGGGTAGACAAAAATGTAAACAACAAAAATGGCAGGTGCTATGTTACAGGTAAATAAGACAGAGGATACAACAGGAATACAGAAGACACTTAGTTAACATACTTACTTGGGAGAGAGGATGACTTTAAGGGACTTTCAAATGTCTCACTGGAGCATCAAGATAGCTTTGCAGAATAGAGAGGTAAACTATGAGGTTAGAAAGGCTGGAAGAGGCCAAGTCAGGAAGTTCCTTACCTTCCACACCAAAGAGGTCAAATTCCATGGTTCGCACAATAGGGAATAAATGGAAGGTTTTTCAGCATGGGGATGATACGTCCCAAAGGGCATATTAGAAAGAACTCTGAGTTCACTATGGGGCACTGTGTGGAGATGGGCAAGCCTGGAGGCAATCGTGTAGTCCAGAGGCAGCAAAAGCCTGAGCTCAGAGAGTAGCAGAGAAGATGAGGCAGTTTCAGGAGCTGTTAAGGAGACAGAGTCATAAGATTTAGAGACTGATTGGGTAACGGCAGGTGAAGTTAATGAGATATGGAAATAAAGGATACCACTGTCAAGTTTCTTGCCTAGGCAGATGAGTAAGTTGGTGCTACAGTTTACTGAAATAGGAGCTACATGAAAAGGAGATTTTCCAGAAGACAGTATATGGTAATTTCAACCTTGTATATATTCAGAGTCAGGTGGCTACAGGTGTCCAAGTGGAACTGTCCATTATGCAGCAACACTGTTCCAGGAGTCCAGAACTCAGGAGACAGGTCTGAACTATAGACTTCTGGAGATGATGATCCTAGAGATGATGAGTGAGGTCATGAGGCTTGAGAGTAAAGAGAAAAAGACTTAAAGGATATAAGAGAAAGAGGAGCCAGTCTCCAGAAGACAAGCTGCATCTTCCTCTACTCCCCCTCCTGATGTGCCCTTGCTGTGGGATTTGTTTTCTGTCCTGCTTCCTGCTGCCCATTTCAGCTCCTGGCAGGATAACCCTGCTCTAAACCCTAAGATCATTTTGCTGGCACCCAGAAAGTCTGTAAACCCTTACTTAACAACCCTCTTTTTAGAATAGGTGAGACACTGTTCCTTTACCACAAGCTAGTGACTGAAATCCAGCTTTAAATTATTTTTTAATGTTCTATTTATTTTTGAGAGAGAGAGAGAGAGAGACAGCGTGAGCAGGGGAAGGTTAGAGAGAGGAAGATAGAGAATCTGTAGCAGGCTCCAGGCCCTGAGCTAGAGGCTGGGGCTCGAACCCACAAACCGTAAGATCATGACCTGAGCTGAAGTCGGACGCTTAACCGACTGAGCCACCCCTGTGCCCCGAAATCCAGCCATAATCCAGTCACTTTCTCCTGGGACCAAGTCACTTCCCAGCTCTTTCCCAAAACTCCTAGTGTTTGGTCCCTTCCACGTATTGGACCAGATTCTTTGGCTATCAATGCCATTCCAGATTAGACATGCCTCCTTGGCCTGCTGGGCACCTGCTCTTTGTATTAAGTATATCTGAACTCTGGAGTTAGACAAATCTCCGTTTAAAATCTGCCTCTACCACTTAATAACTTTGTCACCTTTGGCAAGTTACCCTTCCTGACTTCATTTTCTATATTTATAAAATGGATTAATAATTCCTACCTGCCAGCACCATTTTGAGGATTGAATAAGAACATGCACGTAAGGTTCCTGGCACTTCTCTGTAAATTAATACATTTTACTTCTTTCTATATTTTTCCTCAGCTTGATTGTAAGTAATGTGAAAGCAGTATGATACAGTGGAAATAACAAGGACATGTAGTAAATGCTTAAATGTTTATATTTTTAGAGTCCTAAAATGGGTTTCAAATTACCTTACTTCTATGTGAGTGATTTTAGGGATGCCAGCTCTTTTTGAGCTCCAGTTTTCTCATTTGTAAAATGAGCATAATAGTATCTGTGTTATTTACTTCACAATTGTCATGAACTTCAAAGATAATGCATGTGACAGCACTTTGAAAGCTAGAAAATTCTTTAAAAATATAAAACATTATCTCCAGCACACTGCTCTTCGCATGTGAGATAATAACAAACTTTTACTTTTGATATTCGAATGTGGACATGCTAGACGTTCCAAACTTGGCCAGAAAACATTAATTTATCATTTAATTCTTTGAATTGCCTACAAAAATTCTCACCTGCAAGGAGACTCAAGAAGATTTTTACTACTATGGGTCTGAATTAGTCTACAAACATTTATGGAACACTTAGTGAACAGTAGTGTGTTTGGCCCTAGGAAAACAGGAAATATCTAAAACCTGACTTTCAGAAGTTTGTGTCCTAGAATGAAGATAGCCAAATAAATAATTACTATCAGACCGATGATAAGCTTGTTATATTTAGTAGACACATACCTAGTTGAGACTGAAGGGATCTGGGAAGTCTTAGAGAAGGTGACAGTGTGTTGGGTTCTGAAGGATGATTAGGAAGAGTGAGCCAGGTGACATTTACCAGTGGAAGCGGAGATCAGTGAAGATACTGCAGGCGGGAGAAGCAGCAACAACAAAGGCAGAGGCATTGACACATTGCAGCAATCACCAGGATTTTAACACACTTGTGTGCATTTCTTTGGGAAGAGAGAATAGTCATAGTCGGGAAAGGGGGAGGAAGAAGCAAGAGTAGGTCCAGAGATTGGAAATGAGGTCCCGACCATACATGGAAGATCCATATGGGGAGTTCATACCATTGAAATATATTAAGTACGGGCTTCCACATGATGACATTGGATATCTCGTCCAGTGGGGCAACCCTGAGGAGCGAGAAAGAGAACAGGGGCGAGGGGATTATTGCAATGACCCAGGTAAGAAGTAAGGAGGCCCTAATCTTAGCTAACGACAGTGGGACAGGAGAGGCCGTGCAGAGCCAAGCTTTGCTAGAGGACAACTTAATCACTGATTGGATGTGGCAGACAAAGGGGAAGAAAAAAGTAAAATATTCTAATTTTCTGATTTGTACAAGAAAAGGATGGTGTTAGGCTAGAGGCTTTAAAAAAATAAAAAAGGCAACACTACCAGGCAGATAAAGAGAGGAGCATGAGATGGGACATTCTGTAGTTCTACACGTCTGGAGTCGGTAGGTAGCCAAACTCAGAGGACAGTGTTGAGAAGGCAACTCCAAGGACGGGATGTGTACATTTCTCTTAGATATACCATCGCCTCTTTTCTCCCTCATCTTCTAACTCATAAGCACCTCTTTGATTAGTTGTAGAGAATCTGAAACTCCTCATAAGTATACTCGATAGAAATCCAAAAACATTCCATGAAAATATATTGATTCAAGTCACCTGTTCGGTATTTTAAATTCTGGTAACAGGAAGGAGACAAGACCCTACCAGAAATGGACAATTCTTCACCATAAAACCATCCTATGAACAAGCTCTTCATTCTAACTCTATCAGCATTAAGTCTCTCCTTCTTTTACAGTCTTTCAAACATTAGCCATGGAATATTGCTTAATCTATCGTGTTACTGTCATTATTTTTCTAGAGGTCTTAGCATAGAAAGGCAAGGCCTCTTAAGACTATCCTGATCTGAAATCATTGAATAATAATAATGCTTCTGTGTCATTTTCTATGTGCTAGGTTCAAGTGCTTTAAACACACAAACTCAGTGATAACAGTCTATGACAAGGATTATTGACACCACCTCCATTTTATAAATGAAGAAACTAAGGCATAGGAAAGCTAAATGACTTTCCTAATGTCATACAGAGAATAAGAACCAGGATTTAAATCTAGACAGCCTGGGACCAGAGGGCATGCACCTAACCCATCCACTATGACAGGTGTGGATAATAGGACAGGAGCCTTTGCAACACTGGATAAAGCTGGCAGTTCTAAGGAATGACTCTCACCCGCCGTAGGCTCATGATTCAAGATTCCTTGGGTCCGAGATCCAAGATATATATATATACACATACATACATACATATATACTTATATATATAGATGATGTGGCATTTTATATAATATGTATCCTATATGAGATATATTAATTTATTAATATTGAATATTGAACTCATTTAATCCTCCCAACAGGCCTATGAGGTAGGTACTATTTTTATCATCATCCCCAGTTTACAGGTAAGAAAACTGAGGCACAAGGAGATTAGATAACCTGTCCAAAATCATGTATGTAGTAAATGGCAGCTTAGGTTGGTCTGACTCTGAAGTCCCTTCTCTCAGCTGCCACATATGCTGCCACTCTGAGCAGAGCACAGAGGTCTATCAAGACCATTCATCTTCCTGCCTAAGTGGGTGTTACGCTTTTTGTCTGCAAAGTGATTTCATTTTCCTTTTCTGATAGAATAGGAATAGCCCCTGAAACTCTAAAGATAACAGCTTAATAAAAAAAAAATCAGTGAAAGGAAAGAATAGCAGATGTTAAAGGGCAGCTCTGACAGGAAGGGTCTCCCCCTCCTCAACAATTAATTGCAAGCCATCCCTCTCTAAGCAAGAACACAGATTGTCTTCATGATTAAGCTAGAGGCGGTGACCCAATCCACTGATCTTAGGCAGTTGTTATTTCAAAGAGCCATTAACCCAAAATACACCTGTTTCTTCCCATTGCTATGTTAGTATCTGGCTCCTGTAATAAAACTCTGTATAAGAAAAGGGGCCAAACTTGATTTTTGGTAGGCACCTAGTTGGCTAGTATAGATGTAAAACTACTCCGGAATGAGGCCTGACCACCACTTGCTGACTATGTTATCGTGGTCAATCAGTTTACTTCTCAGTTTATTCACTTCCCAGGATTGCTCTATGGAGTGAGCATAATGTCCTTAAATCCCCAAAACCAGACCTGTTCCAGAGTTAGTACTCAGTAAATGGTATGAATTGTCATTATTTCAAAAAGCCACTAAACTTTCTTAGAAAAATCTAATCCCTAAGACTTCTTTGCCTGTCCATAGTTATCATTGATCTTTCTATTTTAAAGCCAGTGATCATATTCTATTTTGAAGTCTAACACATTCCAATCTCCGGGAAGGTTTGAACAATATTATCATTCACTATGGATTTGAGCAGCCCTTCTTTCTACTTTGCTGACATTTGAGTTTGAATTAATTTCATTACAGCTGCACATCTCTCCTCTCATGGCAGTTAGCCTACACAATTGAGAATTATGGACCACACAAATCAGGTCAATAGAAAGTTCTAATTGTGCTCAGCTATCTCCCTCACACACCTTTCCTTATAATGCAGTCACTCCAGATGCGACTGTAGTCACCATCTCACAACTGCTGGGTGACTCCGGCGTCTCTTTTCACTCCTCAAATGGTTAAAGGGTTAGCCTTCCCAGAATGTCCTTTGTCCCTAAAACTAAGTTGTTTGAGGGCTTTCCTAAGTAAAAGCCCATAGTGCATTATGTGCTGTGTATTTCAGGCAAATAAAATGTTTAAATCCACAGACTGAGAATGATCTTCACACATAAAATGAAATCTGATCAGTTTACAGCCCGACATGAACAGCACTCCCAAATTAGGCACTTCCAAATTCAGCACAGCAAATACTGCCAGCCGCCAAAGGAATTGGAGAAATCAAAGCCCTTCTAAGTCTTCCTTCCATGACATATAAAAGATTCAGCAGAGTAGAGGTCAGAGAATATGAGGGGGGAAAATGTATAAAAGAAAAGAAAGATAGCTCATTTTTTTTCCAGTATGAAGGGATAGAACCTAATTATTCTTTTATGCAGAAAATCCCTTTGGCTGTACACATGAATAAGAGCACTCAAGGCAGCAACATTTTTCTTATAATTAGAAGAAATTATGATGTCTCTCTTGAAAGGCAGAATTTTCCTTATCATGAAAAACAGTGTTCTTTATCATCCTTACTTTTTATTAGAACCTTCAAAATGAGGTTTTTCTTGAGCCTCTTGAAATAAATCCATTCCACTTTGAACTGCCGGAACTAACTATTAAAACGTGGCCTGATTCATCCTGAGAAATGGCCACATGCCCGCTTGCCTGGGATAATAATGACTGCTAGGTAAATTAGAAAGAACACTGAATTCCTTTATCCTGCAACCTGAAATGTCCGAGATGGAAAAATGTATTGATCACCCTTTTTAATAAGCTGGCATATCTCATTTTCACATGGATTTATTTTTTTTTTCAACAAGTATTTATTAAGAGTCTTTGTGAACAAGGCATTGGGGCAAGGGGCTAAATTTGCTGTGGCTGCTATGGAAATGAAGCTAAACAAAATTCCACACATAAAAGATGATGCCCATCAAAGAAATGAAGAGAATTTTTTTTTTAGATGGAATTTGAAAGCACTGGAAAGTAACAGAGCTTTTTAATTGCATGTCAACTCTTCATGGTGCATAGACGATGCAACTCTGAGCTGTTATTGGCAACTGGCAACTAATGGAATGTTGACATCAGGGATGCAAAAATCACGGTGCAGTAGCTACTCTGCTCACCTGTCCTTGCTGAGTTCAGGGAGAGAAGAGCCTCGCTCTAGGACACTTTCCACAGAATGTGGCTTAGGGGTTCACCTTGCAGTGCTTGGGGCTCACTCGACCACGTACACATTTGATGTGTGCAAGTGTCTCCAGGGTCATTTTAGCTCACTCGTCCTTCTGATATTGTTTCCCTTACTCTGTTTTACTGTCTTGTAATTCCTTTCAACTGCTGCTTCTCCCAAGCCCAAGACATCTTTAGGAGGTTTGGAAAGAAGGAGTGAATAAGTTAAAAACCCTTTCAATAGATGTGGCTCTAGCAGTTTCCACAAAAGACCATGTTTATTCCCAGTATCTTAATATTTACACTCGATTGACTTGGCCTGGAATTATCAGCTTGCCTTCCTCTATTGATAGGAAGTTACTGGAAGGAAGAGGCTATATTTTGTGCATTTCTGAACCTTAACCATCTAATCACCACTGTGGGTGCTTGGCAAGTAATTTATAAATGAAGAACTGATGTATTCTTTGTTTCACCTTAATCCTACCAAGACTGTGTTCAATTTATTTAAACTCAGATCTCTTAGCACCTTGGCCATGTACAAGGCTCTGTGCTACATGCTCCAGAAGAAATGAAGATGAGCGAACTAGAGTATCTGTCTTCAGAAAGGTCTAACATGAAAAGTAAAATGAATGTGAAGTAACCATAATAAAGGCAAAAGTTTAGCTTTGGGGAGTATCTGTAGCATAGAGTTAGAGCACGTCCATCAATAGGAACAAAAATATCATGATCCACTCATTACTTCTCTGACTGTATAATTACATACACATATGTAAAAGACAACATTGACAATTATCAAAAAGAATAAGCACCTCCCATGACAGTACTACAGCCCATACACATGAGCTGTAAGTGTATAAGGAGAATTTTTTTTTTTTTTTTTGAGCACAAAGAAGGGGAAGGAACACATTTGGCTGAGGGAGCAGAAATGGCTTTCTTAGAGACTATTTATTTATTTATTTCTGAGAGAGAGAGAGAGACAGCATGAGCAGGGGAGGGTCAGAGAGCTGAAAGAGTCTCTAGGCTCTGAGCTGGCAGTCAGCACAGAGCCCAACGCGGGGCTTGAACCCACAAACTGTGAGGTCATGACCTGAGCCGAAGTCACATGCTTAACCGACTGAGCCACCCAGGCGCCCCTCTTAGAGACTATTTAAAATGGGCCTATAAGAATGGTAGAATGTCATCAAGAAAAGATGGGAGCATAAAATTATATGAGGAAAAGAAGAACAATTAGTACCATGGAAGTTTAGAGTAGGATGCGGGGGAAAGGCTCGGTGCTTTGAATTGTTAGTTTGGCCAGAAGATTGGGTTGGAAGATGAACAGAACTCTATTAAAGTTTGAGGCTTAGAGGCTCAGCCACCACTCAGCCTCCAAAAACAAATATTTCTACCTAGATTTCTATGCAAGTACCTATATGACACCAGTTGGAATGGTTGAAGACCCAGATGGGTCTCTTTACAAGGAAACAGTTTGAGTTCGTGGTCTCATGTCTCCTGCATTCTTCATTAATTGGGAAATTAGGTTGTAGACTAAATGCTCAATAATTATTCATTGACAGACTGTTGAGCCTTATAAAATACCTGAGGCTTTAGCTGGGAACTAAAAATAACAAGTATGTAGCTTTTTCTGATATTTGCACATTAGTCCACAGAAAAGGAGCTTTTTAACTCCTAGCAACCATATTAGGTGGGAGCCTAATCAAAGTGTATGAAAATGGTTTTGGAGGGGCACCTGGGTGGCTCAGTCAGTTAAGTCTCTGACTTCGGTTCAGGCCATGATCTCATGGTTCGTGGGTTCAAGCCCCGTGTCAGGCTCTGTGCTGACAGCTAGCTCAGAGCCTGGAGCCTGTTTCAGATTCTGTGTCTCCCTTTCTCTCTGACCCTCCCCTGCTCACACACTCTCTCTCTCTCTCTCTCTCAGAAATAAATAAAACATTTAAAAAGTTTAAAAAAAGAAAATGGTTTGGAAAAGATTAATGTTTTTTTCTCAAAATGTTTTTCATGTAAAGATATCTAGAAATATAAGTGAGAAAACTGGCATACCTTAAGAATACATAGTATATTATCTCCACAATTAATTACATGTCCTCTTATTTATGCATTTATTCAAAACACGTATATTGATTGCCAAATATGAAGCTCTAAATAAGGTTGAGGTGATCGTGAAGATAACTGAGGTAGGATTTCTGCTCATAAGGGTTCACAATTTAGTATGCAAAAGGAAAAAGAACAGTGGAAAATGTTTTGTCACTAAGGAGATCAGTTCCTTGCCTAAATGCTGCCACTAGTAGCATTGAAACTAGGTAATCACTTACTTTTAACAATCATTGGGTCTGGCAGATCAAATTTTCTTCTGGATAAATTATATATTTAGCCATTTAGTATTTTATTAAAACATGTATAGGTTTTGTGGTAAGAAAAACAGCAGCAGTATTTAAAGATTACAATGTAATCTTTAGCTCTAAAGGGAAAAATAAATAATTTAGTTAAAAATATCCAAAGAAATATTTTTATAAGACAGCCATTGGAAATATGTGGAGAGACAAATGATTTAAAAATCCAATGCCTTGTCTCTAAATAAATAGTATGATTGAATGCACTGTATTGTTGTTAATAACTATGAAAGAAAGGCTCATTGTTGCTATATTTATTTTATAGCAGTTTGAAATAAAAGAAGCCTATAATTTCAGATCTAGGTCAGAAGACTTAAATTAAGATCACTCTGGTTGAATATACCCTCATGACTGCCAAGGACACACATGTCTTAGAATCACTCGACAACCATTTCATATGGTCTCTTTCCACTTTAAGTGGTTTGAGTTCTTTCTGTAGCCATACAGATAAGCTACCTATGTGCCTCATTTCTTTAATATTGTTTTTCAAACTGCCTGCCAGGTCTGATGCAGAATAAACGCCACTGACCCACAGGGTACACTTTTCCCATCCTAACTTCAGTGCACGTGAGAAGAGGGATCGAGCATGAGATTGTTTCTCTCGATCCTTGCATGTCCACAGCTAAAGGTCTTTCGAGTTCACCCTTTTGGACAAATGGCTGGATCAGAAGGAGTTAACATAGTTTAAGACTTGAAAGAGAAAAATGTTCGCAGCAAAAAAAGGCTTACAGCAAAATAATGAGTGCCAAGGTTGAAGCTGCTCTTTCTTTGCTTTAGTGCTAGAGCTGCATTATTCACAACTGCCAATCAGCTAATCTGAAAAGAATTTGTTCTTTACTGCATTTCTCCTTTATTGCTCCCACCCCACTGGTCTGGTGTACATTGCCTCCAGCTAGGAGGGTTTAGAAATAGCTCCTAAACAGACAACAAATGCTAGTCTGTGAATCGAAGGGCAGTGGACACTGTGGAGTGAAAGGGCTTTTGCTCACCCCCATTTCCTTTTCACATTTAGCCTTTGCTACTGCAGTCCTGAAAGGCTCAGGCTACCTCGAAAGGAGAAATTGCCCATCAATTTGTGAACATTCAACACCGAGCTTTTACTGAAGATTCAGGGTGTGGGACTGGCTGCAGCTCCCTGAGATACAGGTGGGGTGGGGGTGGGGGGAAAACCTTTTTAATTCTACAGGAAATGATTTTTCACAAATTCTGTGGCTACTGCCTAACCTGAACACCATTCTGTGTGAAGTGAGGAAATTAGACATCATGATTTACAGTTGAAAACAAGGGCCCTGCAGATGAAGGTGAGATCCATGTTCTACAATTACCCCTACATTGACATTTAGAGTCCTTACAAAGGCTTGCCGTGTTATTATTGCCAAATGTGCACGAGCAGGCATGAATGAGCACCGTTAGTAGACATATAAAAATAGATATATGTATGTACAAATAATTGGAGATGTATTTTTTAACCAAGCAAAGATAGTATCTTGGCCAATTTGATTAATGCCCCAGGGTACTTTTTCCCCTTTGGTGTATATTCATGAAGCACTAGTTAAGAATGTTAGAATTCACGTAGGTCTACTGGGGAGTAATTATCACTCAGTGCATTAGCAGTGAAAAATCAGACATCGTTGCCAGCTTTCCTCACTTCCAAAGCAAAGCCAAACACACTCTCCCAGATTGAGTTAAATGCTTTTTGTTAATCCCTTGCACTAACTCACCAAGTGTCAATACAAGAATGACACTGGCTTCTGTCGTAGAGGCTTCCATCTTGAGGAAAACAAGGCTATGAAAGGCTCTTCATTCTAAGCTAGGAACTGCTGCGGGCCCCACACAGGCCCTCACCCATGGGGATGTGCCGGCCCTCGGGGTGGATTGGGTCTGAGCTGGTTTGCTTTCGCGGCCATCGTTGGTTCCTGAGCTGAAGTATGTAGATCCGGTCAGATTATTTGGCAGGCCGAGGGGTGCACGGTCAGTACCCTTAACTCAGATTCGTGTGCTAGGTCTATTCCCAATCTCACATCAGTCCAAGCTGACGCTCCTCTCCACTGCCAGCCCCGGATCTGGATCGCTGTCAGCCCCTGGTGACAGGCCCCACACCGCCCTCTGCTTTTACTGCAGCCTTGCCACATTCGCCCAGGCCTCCCCCTTCCCTTCCCTCAAGCCCACTGACCTGCTTCCTGCCACTCCCACCAATCCCTTTTCACTCCTTAGCGCCTCAACCTCCTCGGAAGCAGTGGGAGCCTGAGGCCATCAGGCAGGCGGTGGCATTGCAGGCCACGGACCATGGGTACACAGTGTCAGATACAACTCGGCTTCAAGTCAGCCAAGCCCCAGTGTAACTCCGAGGGATGGGGCAAGAGTCAACGGAGGCGGCATCCAGTTGTCCGAACAAGGAAATATAAATGAATCGGTTAACAGCCCCAATGGCTTCTAAACCAGAAAAGTCATTTTATTTTTTGGTCAGAGACAGTTCATTTGTTAAGACGTACTACGGAGACTCTAATGAATGCATCGTTTTATCCTCCTGGAAGAATTTGCTTCTGCTGCCACCATGACTATGCGTATATATAATGCCATTTAAATGTGATTTTATTGCAAATGAACTGCATCCATGTGACTTAAGTGCACATGCATATGTGTGTGTCTATAAATACCTAGAGAGGTAGAGAGTGAAAAGGGAAGGGGTGAGGAGGGGAGGGGCGAAGAGGTGAGGAGAGCTCAAGAGCGCAGGCGCGGGCACTGTACTAAAAGGGGGGAAAAAAAATCCAAAGGACTCACTGCAATGCAGTT
Organism: Crocuta crocuta; assembly: GCF_008692635.1. Classification (NCBI taxonomy): domain Eukaryota; kingdom Metazoa; phylum Chordata; class Mammalia; order Carnivora; family Hyaenidae; genus Crocuta; species Crocuta crocuta. Next base: position 4,240,497 of record NW_027530988.1, on the reverse strand, counting down.
TTACATACAGGCCTGTAGGAGCAACCGGAATGTTATTAGACCATAAAAGCACATCAGGCTGATTTATGGTTTCTGATCAAGGTTTCTGTGAAAATTACTCTGCATCACCGGCTCAAGGTGACTGCTACCATTAATGTGTGGAAAATAAATGAGATGGGGAGGCTGATAGCACGGGAAGGAAGGGAAGCGCTGAGGCAGTTTATACAGCACAGGCTCCCCATTTTGTTTTACAGTGCAGAGAAGCCTGTCATCAAAATGATTGCTGTGGGGCAGGAGAGGCAATTCTTGGTAATTAGATCTTATGGCATGTAGCTGATGCTTTCGTATAGCGAATAGATCAGGATGGTAGGACGAATGTCTGCTTGCTGCGTGCCGCCTTTTCGGCTTTCCGTTCATATTCAGATACCAGACTTTAAATTTAGGAGGAAAAACATTGCCGTGACTGTTTTCCTGACTCTATTTGTTTGTACCCCTGTTCATTCTCACTCTCCTGTGTTCCTGCCTCTGTCTGTTTCTCATCCCCTGAATAAAGAATCCTCTGAATTTGAGACTTTCCAAAAGAAGTGATGGCTGGAAACGCTTTATATCTTACCTGATTGCCGCAAAGCGTTCCACGGTCTTTCCCTTCCTGCCCTGTTTATAATTTCTCACCAAAGCATTTCACAGATAGAAGGCCCCGCTCCTGGTTTAAATGTAAACAAATACGTTATATCCCAAGATTTTCATGTGAGATAGTTGCTGCAAAATGGATAAAAGCTGCTTGTTTGAAAAAAAAAAAAATGTCCTTTCCCCTCCTTTTTTTTCATTGCTGTCTTACTGATTATGAACTCTGGTTGAACATTTGCTTACATTGGGCATCTCCATACTGTCTTAGAGTTGGGAACTAGAATTTATTCCAGGACTCTGACTCTATATGCAAGGAGAGAACCCTGCATTTTGGAATGCTTGAGATGTAACCGAATAGATTAAAGATTTTAAAATCGGTTTTACTGCATCCCTTTCCTCAGCTCTTAAAACGTGCCCTCCGGTGCTTCTGTGTAGCATTCCACATCTGGAACGAGTTGGTGTCTGCTCTCACAGCTGGCTTCTGCTGCGGTGATGGCCATTAAGAGACATGGCTTCAAGGAAACCCACAGGCCAGAGACACTCGGCCAACCTAGCCAGGAAAGAATGGAGACCTGTATTTCTCTTACTCTAGAGGTTTAAATAAATTGTGCAATGACACATTCCACTCTAAATGTCCAGCTTTAGATTATGGCAACATTAGATTGACACTTTCATCCCTGCCTATGCAAGACACGCGTGTGCGCACACACACAAACACACACACCCAGGAATATTAATTGGGACAAATATTCGACACTGGTACCTCTTAGACGCATTGTCAAGGATTCTGTTTCAAAAGCTCAAACACAGTGGCCACCCTACTCCCAAAACACAAATCATAAAAAGGTTTCAGTGAGGCAAGGGATTCTAGTATCCATGCAGCACTTAAAATTCTTCCGAAGCTTTCACTCACATCACACACGTTGATCATCACAACGGTTTCCAGAGATCACTAAGATTTTCATGACGACTTTGTTACAGAAGGAGACGCAAACTCAGAGTGGCTAGGTGTTTTGCCTGAGACCATTTCATTCATGGTAGCGGAGCCAGTCCTCATTTTCTTTACCTTTATCTAGACTACTATTGCGTTTTTAGTTTTGTTTCATTTTTGTTTTTTAAATCATGGTCCTGGGAGAAAAAAGATGGCCGTTATAATAGTGACTCTGCTGTGATGTGGAGGGGAGAGATTAGGTGAGACTCCTAGTTTGGTTTCTTTGGTTTGCTCAGCTTTATCTGGACTAGAAAGGTTCTATAGCATCTTCTAGAACTTTTTCGTTCTGTGTTCAAATCTTGCTCCTCATGAGCCACATTATTTAGGGATGAAAAACCACTCACGATCATCACCCTTGAAAGAGAGAAAGGAACTTGTTTGCCAATGACTGTATCTTCTGGCTCCAAATCTCAACACATACAGACCTACAAACATGTGTACTCCCTATCCCCACACACACCACATTCTGTTTGACAGAGAATGCTTTAAGAGAGAATTCAGCAATTCTGAGGAGTATACGGACATCCTAAAGAATCTAATTGATACTTTAGGTCTGAAGATTGACATTTTGGTCTGAAAATAGTTACTAACGTCCATATAGAGGTAAAGGCACAACCAGAGGTTCTAGAGGGACATCTGCCAAAGTAGAGCATCCTCTGAGATGTTGCCAGATTGCTGTTGCTTGATGGCCTGGCACAAGCTGAATGGATCTACTATATCTCCCTTCACATGGGGTCATCCCCCCATCATGCAGCTTCATTTAATTTGGCAGAAGCTACCATTTACAGCAAAAGATCCTACAATATGCTAATTTCTTCAGCTTCAAAAGAATTACTTAGTTCATCTTTGGAAAGGTCCATTTATAAACTAAATTATAATAGTAGGATATTAGGAACTCAGCCACCTATGAGGATATGGAAATGTTAGAAAAAGGCACTTTCTTCCTCTAAAAGAAACAATGCTTTGCTTCAGAATTGGAGACTTGATTGAGCACAGGTCTCCCTCTTTCCAAAAACTCTATTGCCAAAATCTGTCCCCTTCATGACCTTAATATGATTTATTGGATTTCTATAGCCTGTTTCAGCTACAAAACTTGATCAGTGTTTCAGTAACTATACGAGGTGTGGCAGAGAATTTTGAGTTCCAGATGTGGTAAAATCTCTCCCTCACTTCTATCTTCCCTGACTAAAATCTCAACATCTCCCACTCCTTGTTTGCCTCTCTTCCTCCTAGAAGATGAAGTACTTAAGTCTCAAAAAGAAACCTGGGCACCTGGGTGGCTCAGTTGGTTGAGCATCTGACTCTTGATTTTTGGCTCAGATCATGATCCCAGGGCTATGGGATGGAGCCCTGTGTCAGGCTCTGTGCTGAGCATGGAGGCTGCTTAAGATTCTCTGTCTTTCTGCCTCTGCCCCCTCCCCTCCTCACACTCTTTTACAATTAACAATCAAAGATACGAAAAACAGAAACATTGGGAAAAATACTAACTTTCGTTGGACAGAAAATACTTGGAAAAGCCTCAGGGTGGGACCACATTGACTGACTGTCACAGCAAGGTGGAGGGAAAAATACAATGCCACACTAGCATCAGAGCTGAGTGATTAGCAATTTTGAAGTCAGCCAATTATGCTTAGGATTCTGTGTGGATTAGAATTACTATTTTTTGGTGAATAATAATGAACACTGAATATCTGACTTCCTACAAAAGGCATTAAAACCTAGTGCATGGCTAAGAGAACCACACAAATGTCCTGCTGGCACATATGTGTGTGTTTTTGAATATCTAGTAAGTAAGAGAGAGAATGGCTATAGATGCAGACCACCTTTCCTTCCAACAGGACTTGGGCTATCTACTCTCATTTGCCCTAAGATAATAAGCAGAGTAGCTAAAGGGCTCAAATCTTCATTCCTCATCACGTACAGAGTAGGCATGATCTCCCTTCATAGAAACACCCTGCCTTTTCTTTCAGATAATTGTCTAGAAATACAATGCCACACTTTCTCTCCTAGAAGGAAAAGCTTCATGGTACATGTGTGTAAATTTAGGGCACTGGATAAAATCAATTTGCCTCTCAGTCCTTAAAGCCCAAAGCCCCAAGCCCAGTCATTTCCTCAGAGAATCAGTGCTTACACAATGGCCTTGTGTTTTGTCATTTGTGCTGTAAAATACCTAGCAATTTTTTTAAGTACTGTAATTTTGAAAATTTCCATTTATTCCAGAAGACATCATCTAATGGACAATCAGACAAAAGAAGCAAGCAGAATGACAAAGTCCTTCAATAAGCTGATCAGAATCTTTCCAAAGTTTACATGATAAACACAGTTTACCTCAAGGAAGATTTCCTTTGCCTTGTGTTCCTTACTCAGTTTAGTAAATCTTTACAGAAAACTTTTGCAGCTACGCAGCTCTTGTGTGTTTAAGAGAACCTGTCTCATAGAGTAGAAAGACAGCTCACTGCTTTTAGTCATTTTAGGACAACCTATTGTCACATGTTTTGTATGTGCAAAGCTGTTTTGATACAGAAATGAAATGCTAATTTCCTTCCTGTGTTGCAGAAGTTTAAGTTTAAAACTAAGCTTTCCTTGCCTTCAAAGAGGAGAAAGTCTCCTTACCAGAGAGAAAGGAAGGGTGGCAGGGGTATACCTAGGAAAATAGGCATCCTTGGTCAATGCCTAGTTCACAAACATGACAACATGACCCGTAGGGAGCATTGCATCTTTCTGACATACACTATTTGACCATCCAGCAGCTGTCTGGAAATTAGCTCAACACAGTAGATCATACAACCATCATGTGCACCAAATGTCAAGACGGCATCCTTTCTATTATTTCTGAAGAGGATTTCCCTTTACTTCCGAATAACCACTTGCCTAGAGATGGCCCACCTGGAGTGAGGCTTATTTAGTTCTCAAATGGGCTGGGTCTCCATTAGACTTACTTTGTGCAAACCTCACCATTCTCATACCACTAGGACCCTGTCCCCCTGATGGCTCAAGACAAGAAGTCTGGGCATCATGACTTAAAGGCAGCAGTGAAGAGAAGTAGATAGAAACCCATTTAAGCTAAGGTAGTACTTTCACTTCTGAAGGAAATGAAATTCTTAGAATTAACAGGTGGTACAGGCCAGTTGTCAGGATAGAAGAATTGGTTGGGGTTTGAGAACAAAGACTAACCACTTGCCTTGAGAGTCTGTGGTGCATATCTCCTTTGGAAACCCACTGACATATGTGGTTGAACCATTAAAAATGTCAAATTGTCAGATGTTCAACCACTTTTGGCCTATTAAAATGGAAATTTTGTGTGATCTAACATAATGACAGAATATTCAGGGACTTGGGAAGCCAGCCATGATGGCTACGGCATTTCTATGTAACAGGAACTAAAGAATATTATTCTGGTGGGTGAGAGGGGAGACATAAAAGGAATTCACAGTGAAACTTCATTTGCTTAGCAAACATGCTACTTTTACTTAGACACCTGTTCTCACCTCACCATCCTTGCCACTGACACTGATCCTAACTACTCTAGCTCTATCACACACATACATACATATGTGTGTGCTTTTTTTTTTTTTTTTAAGACTTTGTCTTCAGGCTCTTTATTTTCTTTATACACACTTCCTCTTGTATCACAATGGCTTTAACTATCATACCAAGATCTGAGATTCCCAAATCAACATCTATGCTTCCTATCTTCCTCAAACATACAGACCCACATTCCTTCAGGCACTTTTTTTTTTAAACAATTTTATCTTTAAGCTCAACGTGTCCCATTTCAAACTCTCTAGTGTCTTTCTTTATTTGAGCAAAGAGTAGTTCAGTCAAAGCCCCATTACACAGCTCTCAAACATATTTTTTCTGAGCTAAGTATTGCTGATTGAGTGGAGCTGTGACCTGATTGCTCACATCACTCCTCTTAGTCACCCGCATGTGGAACTTCAAGTCACTTGTGATTTCTCTCTACCATCCTCTGCACCTGGTTATCAAGTCCTAAATCACCCTCCCTACACAGATCTCTTATGTTTTTTTTTAAATTAATTCAGCAATAGGAAGTACTTTCTATTGTGCCACTCTCGTTACTAGCTGTTTTCCATCTTTTTCTTCCCCTGGAGGCTGCTGCCCTTATTGTCTTGGATTTCTACATAGTTTTCCCAATTGTTGATATCAAATCATCCCTACACTGCTGCCAAATTAATATTTTTTATCATTTTCACATTTTAGGAATCTGACCCAAAGATGATTATTTACCCAATAAGGTGAGGAAAAAAAGAGGAAGAAAAATAAGAACTAGCATGAGGCTGGTCGCCAAAGCAAGACAGAACACCACAGTTATTAGGAAAATCACAATGTCCATAGTATTCCAAGCGAATGTCAGGTTCAGCCAGAATTCAGGCATAGATAGCACAAGAGTTTCCAAGAGGAACAATCAGGTTTTCAATCCGATGGATTAGAAATAAAAATGAAAATGATGGGTAACTCCAGAGGTTATGGAGGGGTAGCCAATAGTAAGCTCCACTGGATTTTGGGGGTGAAGATGCTGAATCTGTTGAAATACTTTATGCATTATTACTTAGTCTAGTATGAGAACTTGGCCAGGATTGTGTTTCAAGGGAGGAAGTTAAGTAAATCCAGTCTTGTGGAACTAGGAAAATAATGCAAAGGCTGATCATCCTATTTTTGCTTTTGTTGTTGTTCAAAAACACCCACTGGCTCTTTATTGTCTTTAACTGTCAATGAAATCTTCGCCATGTCCCTCAACCTACCTTCCCAGCCTTGCTTTCAACAACTCCCTTACACACACCTTGTAATCCATCCAACCTTAAAAATGCCTACACTTTTCCGCTTCATGCCTTGCTGCTTCCCTCTCCCTGATCTGCTCTTACTTCCTCACTAGTGCTTTTCAGAATACAGTCTGCTATTTGACTTCTGGCTCAGATCCTATCCCCTTCCTAAAGTATCCTTGAATCAGACAGATAGATGGAGTTGCATCTCTTTTGGACTTTTCACTTCTCAAGTTGCAAGGCATGTTGAAACCAAATTCTGAGGATATAACTAAGTACTTCTACATAGTATTCAGAAAAAAAATATATTGATGTTATTTTGTACTTGATATTTTACAGTGGACACTCTTTACTCATTTAGTCCCTTATATGAAATTATAAACAATTTTCCAGACAGTGGTCATACAATAACTAATCCTTTATGGAATCTATCCTTAATGCCTCCTACCAAATAGACCTCAATCAAGATTAATTTATTAAATTGTCTAATTGCAGGTGACCCTTAATAACATGAGTTTGAACTACATAGGTCTGCTTATACATGGATTTTTTAAAATAAATATATTGGAAAGTATTTTGGAGGTTTTCAATAATTTGAAAAAACTCAAATCTTGCCTAGAAATATCAAAAAAAACTTAAGAAAAGTATGTCATGAACGTACACAGGTATGCAGATACTAGTTTATCATTTCCTACCACAAATAGACACAAATTTATTATAGAAAACTAAAATTTATCAAATCTTGTACACTTAGACTGTATATGGGTGCCATTTGCAGTTGAAAGAAATGTAAACAATGTAAAGATGCAGTATTAAATCATAACTGCATACAATTTTAGTACATACTGTATTACTATAATTTTGCAGCCATCCTCTGTTGCTCTTGAGGTGAGCTCAAGTGTTGCAAATATCAGCTTAAAGTACCATGTGACACTAATCATGTCCGCGTGAATAGTTCATAACTCCAGTAAATTGCATATCTCAGTAAAAAGTTCTCTCTTGCGGTTCCCGTTATTTTTAATCGTGTTTAATGCAATGCAGTAAACCTTGAATAATACCATGGGACCCATAGGAAGTACCATTGGTAACGTTGGAAGTGCTCCCAAGAAGCAGAGGAAAGTCAAGACATTGGAAGAAAAAGTTGAATAGCTTGATATGTACCATAAATTGAGGTCTACAACCATGATTGCCCACCATTTCAAGACAAATGAAGCCATCATAAGGATCATTGTAAAAAAAAGGAAGAAACTGGCAAACTCATCATTGCAGCTATGCCAGCAAGCACAGAAACATTGCACTTTTTGCAAAATGCCTTTTTATCATATTGAAAATATAGCTTTTATGGGTACAAGACTGTTATAAGAAAGACTTATCTATAGGTGCCTGGGTGGCTCAGTTGGTTGAATCCAACTTCGACTCAGGTCATGATCTCTCAGTTGCTGAGTTCGAGGCTTGTGTCAGGCTATATGCTGATAGATCAGAGTCTGGAGCCTGCTTCAGATTCTGTGTCTCTGTCTTTCTCTGCCCCTCCCCAGCTTGTGCTCTGTCTGTTTCTCTCTCTCAAAAATAAATACACATTAAAAAAATTTTAATATAAAAAAAGGAAAGGCATACCTATAGATTCACATGACTTGATAAAAAGCAAAGTCATTAAATAACAAAGCAGAAGGAAAGTGAAGAATCTAAAGCTGGAGAATTTAATGTCAGTAAAGGATGGCTTGATAATTTTAGAAAGAGGTTTAGCTTAATACACATCAAAGTAACAGGAGAGGCATCTGCCAACAAATAGACATCAGATGAGCTCCCAGACACCTTTGAGAAAATCACTGAAGAAAAAGAATATATACCTGGACATATTTTTAATGCAGATGGAAGTGCCCTATTCTGTTAAAAAAAAAAAAAAAAAAAAAAAGAGCCACAAAATTTACTAGGAAGAGAAGTGAACACCAGGATTTAAGGTAGGAAGGCATAGTCTCACTCTGTTTTCTGGAAACATGGTGAGGTTTATGATCAGGACTGCCTTTATCTATAGAGCTGCTAACTCTCAAGCCTTGAAGGAAAAAGNTGAGAAGTATGCTGGTGCAATTTTGATTGGAATTGCATTGAATGTGTAGAGTGCTTTGGGTAGTAATGACATCTTAACTATATTTATTCTTCCTATCCATGAGCATGGAATGTTTTTCCATTTCTTTGTGAAGAGACTGCCTTTTAAAAAGAGTTCTTTTGATACTGGACAATGCCCCTCGCCATGCAGAAACCCATGGTGTTGAAGTGGTCTACTTGCCCCTAAACACAACATTTCTGATTCAGCCTCTAGATCAGGGAGTCTTAAGAACCTTTAAGCCTCATTACACATGGTGCTCAGTGGAAAGGATTGTCAAAGCTATGGAAGAGAACCTCGATGGAGAGACCACCATGAAACTTTGAGAGAATTACATCATTGGAGATGCAATTGTTGTTATAGAAAGAGCTGTGAAGGCCATTAAACCTGAACCAATAAATTCCTACTGGAGAAAACAGTGCCCAGATGTTATATATGACTTCATAGGATTTACAACAGAGCCAGTCAAGGAAATCATGGGAGTATGGGTATGGTATATTAAAAAAAAAAAAAGTGGGAGGTGAAGGGTATCAAAGATACAGATGTTGGAGAAACTCAAGAGCTCAGACATACTACACCAGAAGAATTAACAGAAGACAACTTGATGGAGATGAGTGCTTCTCAACCAATGCCAGATGATGAGGATGAAGACATAGAAGAAGCAGTACCAGAAAACAAATAGACATTAAACAATCAGAAGTTCTGATTACCTAAGACTGGTTTTTATTTCTTTTATGACCTGGGCCCTTCTATGATACAGGCACTGAAACTAAATCTAACAGTGGAATAAAGATAGGTACCTGTGTGTTCGGCTCATCATGTCAAAAGCGCTAATTGTGAGTTCATCCTCTGCCAAGGATGGCAAAAAGGACACTCAAGACTCCACAAGTCAAGAGAAGTGAGAGGGAGGCTAAGGGAAGTCTCCCCAGCTGCTCTCAAGCTCCTGTATTTATTAGGAATACAGTATAGGTAAATTATGGTGAAACATGTCAGTGGCTAAATGCTAGTAGAATGTATAGAAAGCACCCCCAAAAAACCAAGGGTTTCCCAAGACTACAAAAGAGCAGACGCTGAAAGCAGCGTGGAGAAAAAGGTAAGATATTCTATAGATAACATGGCCTAAGGAATTTATGAGCACAGTCAGGACCCAACTCTTACATATGCATTAATTAAATATTGGTCTGCTGTTTTCAGCAGGTCCAGAAAGCAGTGTAATGGATTCTTTATAATCTCCTTAACCAGGACATAGCTATTTGACTTCCCACAGTATCATATAGGAAGATTCTTAGAGAAATGAAAAAGCAAAAAAGTCAGAAATGATGAGGTATTTATGTAAAGTGAAACTGAGTGTGCTAGCCTCTCTTGCCTCCCCTTCCACCTCCACCACCCCTGAGAGAGAAGACCAACCAACACTCTTCTTCCCCCATCTATTCAACATGAAGACAAGGATAAAGACCTTTATGATGATCCATGTCCATTTAACGAATAGGTAATCATTAGGCTGTACAGTTAATAAACATCTGTTGTGTATGTGTGTGAGCACCTTCTTGTGAATGTCTAATAACTGTACAGCAAGTACTCTGATCTATCTTTGCGTCATTATCATCACTGCCTAAGTGGTCATCATGCACAGCACCTGTATGGAAGTAGATATCCTCTCTTGACATAGGTATAAGGCAATGTTTAATATAAAATTAGTAATGTGTAGGGGTGTCTGGGCGGCTTAGTTGGTTAAGCGTCCAACTTCGGCTCGGGTCATGATCTCATGGTTTGTGAGTTTGAGTCCCACATCAGGGTCTGTGCTGACAGCTCAGAGCCTCGAGTCTGCTGCAGATTCTGTGTCTCCCTCTCTACCCCTCCCCTGCTCATGCTCAGTCTCTCAAAAGTAAATAAATGTTAAAATTCTTATAACTAATCATGTGTTTGTTTTCTTATGTTTACTAACTTTGCTTTCAAAGAATTATATTACCATACAGTAGGCCCCTTTTTCATAACCAGAGAAACTAGATATCAGCCTATCACCACCGGTAAATGGTTTTTAAAAAGTGTAACAATGTTTCTAATACAGTATTATGAATATGACTATAGTACTATATGACATAACATTTTGTAATGACTCATTCATTAGTGTAACCCAGGCTACTGCAAAGCAATCATATCAATTATACTAGACTACCATAAAGCAATCGTGTTGCTACATCATTATCAATGCATGAATTGCTATACCTGTAACTAAGAATTTTCTTCACATTACCTTTTTATTTTTGATGTCTAGCATTAGTAATATGTATAAATTTACAGTGTTTGCCATATAGGATAATATTGATGTAGAAACTGACAGATTATTCCTCTTATAAGAGATGATATAAACTTATTTATAAACATAGTACATTATAAATGTATTTTCTCTTTATGATTTCTTAGCATTCTATTATCTCTAGCTTGCTTTATGGAAAGAAAAGAGTGTATAATACATTTAACGTTTAAAATACGTGTTAAGCGGGGCGCCTGGGTGGCTTAGTGGTTAAGCGTCCGACTTTCGCTTAGGTCATGATCTCGCGGTTGGTGGGTTCGGGCCCCGCGTTGGGCTCTGTGCTGACTGCCAGCTCAGAGCCTGGAGCCTATTTCGGTCTGTGACTCCTTCTCTCTCTGACCCTCCCCTGCTCACGCTGTCTCTCTCTCTCTCTCTAGAAATAAATAAAACATTTAAAATAAAATAAAATACCTGTTAAGCGACTGTTTATGTTATCAGTAAGGCTTTTGGTCAATAGTGGGCTATTAGTGGTTGAGTTTTAGGGTACTTAAAAGTTATACACAGAGTTTTGATTCTGAGGTAGGTCAGTGCCCCAACCCCCATCCTGTTCAAGGGTCAACTGGGTATATTAAATTACATAGCTCGAATAATAGTTTTCCTTAAATGGTGAGTATAAATATATCACCATTAATGTTTACATTCAAATAACAAAACTCCTACCTCTTGAAGGAGGTATGTTCCTTTTATAGAGTGCCATTACACCAGCATTCCTCAGATTCTCCAACAGCACCAACATGTGTCTCTGATTTTTTAAAAATATTTGTTTATTATTTTTAAGAGAAAGAGTGTGAGCAGGGGAGGGGCAGAGAGAGAGGGAGACATGGCATCTGAAGCAGGATCCAGGCCCTGAGCACAGTGCCTGAGGCGGGCCTTGAATGTACCAACTGTGAGATCTTGACCTGAGCTAAAAGTCAGAGGCTCAACCGACTGAGCCACCCAGGCACCCCTGTCCATGATTTTTGATGGTCACTGAATGTAACTACTTCCCAGTAAGGATTGTGCAGCTCAGACACCACAGTCCTACTAAGGAGCCTTTCAAGCCTTAAATCCTACTCCTAACCTTATCACAGCCGCTATCATAACTGGAGATCAGAAATCTTCATCATTGGTTTTTGAAGTGAGAAGGAGAAACCTTTTTCTGTATTATGCTTAACTGAGGTTAAGTGGAGGTGTGGATGAGGGTGAGCCCTTCAGTCAGGCCACAGAACTACAATGCTTTATAGCAGCTATCAATAACTTTCACTCACTATCACAGCTAGTGAAACCATGACTTCAGCTCAAGCTCTGTTAATCCCATAGATACGTCATTCATGTCTAGCCATCTGGTCTTGCTACTGCCTTTAGGTACCTGATTGCCTTACACCTTAGCACCACTGCTGCTGTCACCACTGCTCCCTCCAGAGCTGTTACTGATTAGTCCCACCACAAGAGTGACTGCAGCTGGTGAGTCAATGACACCACCAGCAGTTCCTGGGTCTGTTTGACATGAAATAGTGCTCCTTGCCCAAGCTGCCTACTATACCACTGTAATATAGCTCTTCACACATTCACCTGGGCAAGGACAGTATGGTGAGAAATCTTAGCTGCTTTTATATTCTCTGAGAATGTGTCCCAGCAAAGTTGTCTGAGTTCCATTCAGCTCTTTGATGTTGTATATGCAAATAACTACATTCTCCCACATTTTCTTGGTACCCTTCCTCATCCTATCTGTGGCTGAGTTGGGGGGAGTTCTGGTATCAGCCACCCAGCCAAACTAAAATCAATACTACCTTTCTCTCTTTGACCCACTCTGTCTGGCTCTCTGTTTCAGTCTTCTTTTATTATTAAATTTCTCTCAAGGTCCCTATTTCCTTTCCTGAAAAGGTCATCATTAGAGTTACAACCATCTATTTGGTACGTGAGTATACCCTGGAACCTAATTGGTGTCCAGATCTAAGTCTTTTATTGTGTCCCATGAGATCTCCTATCCCAATATAAATTAGTGAATGCAACTGATGTGGGGTATAGGGAGTGGCATCTGAGCCCTTTATCCTGACCATCCAAGACATGTGTAATCACTCCCTGTGAGAAACTACTTTAAAAGTCTTCTGAATTCCCTGGAAAAGATCAAAGAGTTTTAAAATTGACCATTACTATGCTTGGCTATTCAACAGAGTTCTGGTTGATGCATGGGTAGAAGTTAACTACATGAGGCTAGGCCAAAAAACACCCAAAGGTACTAGAGGAAAAAATGCAGGGTACTTTTTCAAAGAAGCAAAAACAACAAAACAAAAACAACCCATAATGGAGAGACTATTCAATCAAAAGAAATGGATACAGAATTAATACATATGTCAGAATTAACAGTGGACATTGAAATGGTTATTATAACTATTTAATATATTCAAAGGTTAATTAGAAATAGGAAAAGCTAAGTAGAAATGTGAACAAGATTCAAACAAAACTTCTATAGGTGAAAACCATAATATCAGATATAAAAATTATACTGAATGAGATTATAGAAGATTAAATATTGAAAAGGGGAAGATTGAAAGATTAATGACCTTGAACACATAGCAACTGAACTTACGCAATTAAACCAAGATAGCAAATTCAAAATGAACAGTGAGCTGGGGGAGGGGTTCAAGTGCCCTAATACACATGCATTTAAGTTTTTCAAAAAAGGAATAAATATTAGAAGAAATAGTAACTAATTTTCCCCAATTTTGAGGGAAACTGTAAACCCACAGATCCAAGAAGCTCAATGAATCTCAACCACAAGAAACAGAAAGGAAACTATACTAAGACACATCATTGTCAAATAGCTCAATACCAGTACTTAATAGCCAATTTTAATTCCAACAGAAGGGAAAAGACACATTATATGAAGAGAATCTAGAAATAATGACAGAAATTCTCTAACTGAAAACAATACAAGAGAAAGTGGAGCAGTATCTTTATAAGACTAAAGTGGTATGAATCGTATGTAAAACAAAACAAAACATGATAGTAGCATAGAGGCTTGAGGGTAGAAACAGAATTCTACTCCTGTAAGGATCTTACACTGTATGGACAGATGCATAACACCACTTGAAGATAATCTATGATGAGTTAAAATTGTATGCTATACAGGTGCCTGGGTAGCTCAGTAGGTTAAGTGTCTGACTTTGGCTCAGGTCATGACATCACATGACCTCGCCATTGGCAGGTTCAGCTCATGTCCAGCTCTGTGCTGACAGTTCAGAGCCTGATTCAGATTCTGCATCTTCCTCTCTCTGTCTCTGCCACTCCCCCACTCATGCTCTGTCTCTGTCTCTCTCTCTCTCAAAGACAGATAAACATTTTTAAAAATGTCTTGTTTACATAAAATTGTACACTATAAATTCTAAAACAACTACTAGGATAACAAAGCAAAAAAACCTGTTATAGGTAATAATCTCAAAAAAAGGAGATAAGGTAAATTTTTAAATACTGAATTATTAAGACTAAACTTTCAGGGATCATTTCTATAGTTTGTTAATACTGAATTATTCCTGAAGAGAACAATAATAGAAAAATAAGAACAAATAGAATAAATAAAAAACAGACACCAAAATGGTAGATTTGTACCTAGCCTTACCAATAATCATATTAAATATACTCTGAACACCCTGAACAAAAGGCAGACAACGTCAGATTTTTTTTTTGAAGTACATAGATATGCCATTAGTTTCAGAGGTACATCAGAGTAAATGGATATTTTTATATATTATAAAATGATCCCTATGATAAGTCTAGTTACCATTTGCTACCATACAAAGTCATTATAGCATGATTGACTATATTCACAATGCTGTACATCATATCTCCATGACTCATTTATTTTATAGTTGAAAGTTTGTATGTCATAATCCCCTTTACATATTTTATCTCTTCTGACTTTTCCTATTCTGTGAACCAACAGGGTTTTGGGTTTTGGTTTTTTTTTTTTTCCTCTATCTATGAGTCTGTTCCTCTTTCCTTTGTTACTTGTGTTTTTCTTTATTATTATTCTACATCTAAGTGAAATCATATGGTGTTTATCTTTCTCTTTGGGCCCTCTTTGTTTTTTCTTGATGTGTCTGACTAGAGATTTATCAATTTTGTTTACCTTTTCGGAGAATGATATTTTAGGCTCACTGATCTTTTCCATTGATCTTTGAGTCTCTATTTTATTTATTTACATTCTCATCTATATTGTTTCCTTCCTTTTATTAACTTCCAGGGTTTTTCCCCCCCTTAATTTTCTAGTTCCTTCAGGTATAAAGTTAGCTTGTTTATTTGGGATTTTTCTTGTTTCTTGAGGTTGGCCGATATCACTATGAACTTCCGTCCCAGAACTGCTTTTGCAACATTCCATAGATTTTGGAAAGTGTGTTTCCATTCTCATTTGTTTCAAGTATTTTACTTCCTCTTGGATTTCTTTCCTGACCCATTGGTTGTTTAGTAGCATGTTGTTGAGTCTCCATATACCTATATTCTGTCCAATTCTTATAAATGATTTCTAGTTTCATAGCATTGTGCTCAGAAAAGATATGCTTGCTATGGTTGCAATCTTCTTAAATTTATGGACTTATGTTCAATATATGTATAACTGTTCTGTTGCCTAACCTATGGTCTATTCTGGAAAATGTTCCTATACGCTTGAAAAGAATGTGTATTCAGTTTTTGGATGGAATGATCTGTAGCTAAGTCAATCTGGCCTAATGTGTGGTCCACTGTTTTCTTAGTGATTTTCTGTCCAGAGTATCTATTGATATAAGTGGGGTATTAAAATCCTCTGCTGTTATTGTATTATTGTCAACTTCTCCCTTTATGTTGGTTAATATTTCTGTTAAATACATAGGTGCTTCTGGTGCATAAATACTTACAAATGCTATATCCACTTTTTGGATAGACCTTTTCATCATTATATAGTGCCCTACTTTTTCTTTTGCTACCGTCTTTGTTTTAAAGTTCATTTCTTCTGATATGAGTATTGCTGGTCCAGCTTTCTTTTCATTTCCTCTTGCATTTTGTATTTTTTCCATTCTTTCACTTTTTCTCTGTGTGTGTCTTTAGGTCTGAAATGAGTCTCTTGTAGGCATCACATAGACAGATAAGATTTTCATCCATTCTGTAAAACTTTGTCTTTTGATTAGAGCATGTATACCATTTACATTTAAAATAATTACTGAAAGGCATGTACTTACTGCCATTTTGTGGTTTTCTGGTTGTTTTTATATTCTTCTCTGTTCCTTTCTTCTTCTCTTAGTCTCTTCCCTTGTAGTTTAATAATTAAAAAAAAATTGAAGTATATTTATCATACAATGTTACATTAGTTTCAGGTGTACAACATGCTTATTCAGAAACTGTTACGCTCACCTCACTGAAGCAACCATCAGTCACTGTGCAATGCTAGTACAAGACCACTAACAAAATTCCCTATACTGTACCTTTTTCCCCATGATTTATTCATTTCATAACTGAGCCTTTCATAACTGAGTACCTTCTATTCTCCTTTACCCATTTTGGCTTTTCTCCTACTTCCCTCCCCTCTGGCAACCACTTCTTTGTATCTATGAGTCTGTTTCTGTTGTGTTTGTTTTTTTAGATTCCACATATAAGTGAAATCATTTGTCTTTGTCCAACTTACTTCACTTGACCTAATACCCTCTAGGTACATCCATGTTATTCAAAGGGCAAGATATCATCCTTTTTAGGGTTGAGTAATATTCTGTTGTGTGATCTATCTATCTATGTATCTAGATCTATGTATCTATCTATCTAGACACATAGATCACACAACAGAATATTACTCATATATATATATCTATATTCCACTTCTTTATCCATTCATCTATCAGTGGTTACTTGGGTTGCTTTCATATCTTGATTATTATAAGTAATGCTGCAATAAACATGGTGCCTGTATTTGTTCATTAATGTTTTCATTTTCTTTGGGTAAATATTCAGTAGTGAAATTACTGGATTGTGTGGTATTTATCTTTTTAATTCTTTGAGGAAACTTGATGTTTTTTCAACAGTGTCTGTACTGATTTACATGCCCCTCAATACTTTACAAGGATTCCTTTTTCTCCAAATCCTTGCCAGCATTTGTTATTTCTGGTCTTTTTGATTCTAGACATCCTAATGTGGTGTTATGTAATACCTCATGGTTTTAATTTGCATTTTCCTGATGATTAGTGATGTTGAGCAACTTTTTTCATGTGTTTGTTGTATGTCTTCTTTGGAAGAATGTCTAACCTCTGCCCAGTTTTTAATTGGATTGTTTGGTTTTTTGATGTTGTGTGGTATAAATTCTTTATATATTTTGGGCATTAACTCACTACCCAAAGGGGATATATTTTTGTAAGTAACTTCTCTCATTCTGTTTATTGCCTTTTCACTTTGTTCATGGTTTCCTTTGCTATGCAAAACTTTTCATTTTGGTGTAGTCCCAGTAGTTTATTTGTGCTTTTGTTCTCTTTGCCTGAGGAGACATATCTAGAAAAACATTGCTATAGCACATGTCAAAGAAATTACTGTCTATGTTTTCTCCCACAAGTTTTATGGTTTCATGTCTCACATGTAATTCTTGAAACCATCTTGACTTTATTTTTGTGTATGGTGTGAGAAAGTACTCCAATTTCATTCTTTGGCATGTAGCTGTCCAGTTTTCCTAGCATCATTTATTGAAAAGACAGTCTTTCCCCTATTGTATATTCTTGCCTACATGCTGTAGATTGGCCATATAACTGTGGGCTTCCTTGGGGGCTCTATATCCAGTTCCACTGACCTATGTGTCTATTTTTGTACCAGAATCATACTCTTGATTACTATAGCTTTGTAGTATACCTTAAAATCTGAGATTGTGATACCTCCAGCTTTGTTCTTCTTTCTCAAGAGGGCTTTGGCTAATAGGAGTTGTGTTTTGATAGAAACTTTGGGATTATTTGTTCTAGTTCTGTGAAAAATTTTATTGATGTTTCTATAAGGATTGAAGTGAATCTATAATACTACTTTAAGTAATGTGGACATTTTAACAATAGTAATTTTAATCAACGAGCATAGACTATCTTTCCCTTTGTTGTCTTCAGTTTCTTTCACTGATGTTTTACAAGTTTTCAGAGTACAGGTCTTTCATCTCCTTGGTTAAGTTTATGCCTGGGTATTTTATTCTTATTTTATAATTGGTACAATTGAAATTGGGATTGTATCTTGAATCCTCTTTCTGCTACTTTGTTATTAGTGTATAGAAATGCAACCATTTCTGTGTATTTTCTATTCTGAACATTACTAAATTCATTCATTTTAAGTTTTTGGTGGACTCTTTAGGGGTTTCTATATCGTAAGTGATCCTGTTCATGTACTATTGAATGTGGTTGCTAAAATTTTGTTCAGGAGTTTTGCATCTATGTATATATAGCTTCTTTTCTTTTTCTTTTTTATTCTTTATTATTTTTTTGTAGTATTCTTTGTGGTTTTGGTATCGGGGCAATGCTGGCCTCGTTTATTTAGAAGTTTTCCTTCCTCTTCTATTATTTTTGAGTGCTTTGAGGAAAACGGGTATTAACTCTTTAAATTTTGGTAGAATTCATCGCTGGATCCATCTGGTCTTGCACTTTTGTTTGTTGGGAGTGTTTTTTTTTTTGCTTTTTTTTTTTTTTTTTACAAATTCAATTTTGTTACTAGTAATGCCTACGCTCAAATTTTCTTTTTGATGTTTTAGCAGACTGTTGTATATGTTCCATTTGTTCTCTATTGTCCAATTTCTGGCATATAATTTTTCATAGTATTCTCTTGTAATTCTTCATATATATGAAAGAGAAATGAAATTCTCTTTCATTTCTATTTGTGTCTTATCTTTTTTTTTCTTGATGAGTCTAACTAAAGGTCTAGCAGTTTTGTTTATGTTTTCAAAGATCCAACTCTTGGTTTCCTTAATCCTTTTTCTGTTTTTTTTTTTTTTGTTTTGTTTTGTTTTGTTTTGTTTTGTTTTAGTCTCTGTTTATCTGTGCTCTGATCTTTATTATGTCCTTTCTTCTATCCTTTGGGTTTGTTTATTCTTCTTTTTCTAGTTACTTGAAGTGTAAGGTTAGATTATTTATTTGAAGTTTGTCTTATTTCTTGAGGTAATCTTGTATGCTGTATAAATTTTTCCTACATAGAACTGCTTTTGCTGCATCCCAAAGATTTTGGACCATTGTGTTTTCAGCTTCATTTGTCTCCATGTATTTTTTAAATTTCCTTTTATTTCTTCATTGACCAATTGGCTGTTTAATGGCATGTTATTTAGCTGCCCCATGTTTGTGTTTTTTCCAGTTTCTTTCTTCCTTGTGATTTCTAGTTGTTCTATAATTGTTATAGTCTCATGTTGGAGCAACTCATCATTATGTAATATACTGTTTTTTCTTATTACAGCCTTTGTTTTCAGGTCTCTTTTGTCTGACATAAGTATTGATATCCAAATGAGTCTATTCTAGGCATCAAATAGATGAGACTTGCTACTTTTGTATTTTTTTTATCCATTCCACCACCTATGTCTTTTGATTGGAACACTTAGACCATAATTATTGATAGGTATGTACTTATTGTCATTTTGTCAATTGTTTTCTGGTGGTTTTTATAGTTCTTCTGTCTACCTTTATTTTGATTTCTTTCCTTATGACTGAGGACTTTCTGTAGTGTTATGCTTGGCTATCATTCACTTTATTTTTTTGTGAATAATTAGATTTTGGGTTGCAGTTACCGTGAGGTTGATATGTAGGATCCTAATTATAAGACAGTCTATATTTAGTTGATAGTCATTTAAGTTTAAACACTTTCTAAAATAAATTTTTTACTCCATCCTCCATATTATATGTATATATTGTCATATTTTAGTTTGATTCATAAATTTCTTCTAAGTATGGCTTTGTTTTTTCCATTTAAAGAAGTTCCGTTAACATTTCTTCTAATGGTAGTTTAGTGGTAAGAAGCTCTTTTAACTTTTCTTTGTCTGAACCCTTTACCTGTCCTTCTATTCTGAATGATAGCCTTGTTTGGAAGGGTATTCCTAGTTGTAGGATTTTTTCTTTTTAGGTCTTTGAATGTATCACACCATTCCCTTCTGACCTGCAGTTTGTGCTGAGAAATCATCTGATAGACTTAAGGGTTTTCACTGTAACTATTTGCTTCTTTATTGCTGCTTTTAAATTTTTATTTATCTTTTATCTTTGACATTTTAGTTATTGTGTGTGTTTTGAACTTCCTTGTGTTCAGCTTGGAACTCTCTGGGCTTCCTGAACCTAGATGTCTATTTCTGTCTCCAGGTTAGGGAAGTTTTAAGCTATTATTTCTTCAAGTTAGTTTCCTGCCCCCTTCTCTCTCTTTTCCCTCTGGGAACCCTATAATGCAAATGTGCCCACAAGGTCCCTTAGCCTCTCCTCACATTTTTAAATTCTTTCTTTTATTTTTGCTGTTCAGTTTGAGTGCTTTCCATTATCTTATCTCCCAGATCACTAATCTGTTCTTCTATATCTGCTAATCTAATATTGATTCCCTCTAGTATATTTTTCATTTCTATTATTGTAGTTTTCAACTCTGGTTGTTTTCTATATTTACTATATTAAAGTTTTCACTGAGTTCTTCCATTCCTTTCTCAAGTTTGGTAAGTATCATTATGATTATTAAATTCTTTACCAGGAATAGTGCTTATCTGCTTCATTTACTTCTTTCTCTGGAGTTTTGTTT
The DNA here is from genome assembly GCF_008692635.1 of Crocuta crocuta. Lineage (NCBI taxonomy): Eukaryota > Metazoa > Chordata > Mammalia > Carnivora > Hyaenidae > Crocuta > Crocuta crocuta. Next base: position 4,219,993 of record NW_027530988.1, on the reverse strand, counting down.
TGTTCTTTCATTTGTATCATACTCCTCTATCTCTCTGTTTTGCTTCACTTACTGTGTTTGTTTCTATGAATTAGGCATAGCAGCTACTGCTACACTGGAAGGAGTGCTCTTGTATATGGTCATTCCCTGTGTAGACTCTGTGTCTAGAATGAGTTGGGAGTTCTGTGACACTCTGTGCTGGAGCTTCCCTAGTGGAATGACCAAAAATGAAGTGAGTGTGGGCTGGGGCAGTCCCAGCTCTCCCTGGGCAGAGGGTAGCCTGGCAGGACAGCTCAAGCTAAAGTGGTATAAGCCAAGGCATTCCAGGGTTCTGCATGCAGAGAGTACCCTGGCGGGATGGCTGAAGATGAGGTGGAGTGTGGACCGGCAGGTCCTGGAGTGCTCTGCATAGGGGCCACCCTGGCAATATAGCTGTAGCTAAAGTGGGCATAGGCCAGAGTAGTCCTAATGCTCTTTATGAAGAAGGTGTTCTGGGAGGACAGCTGAAGCTGAAGTGTATGGAAACCATGATGCCCCAGGAGGCACCCTGAAGGGGCATGTAGATCTGAGGCAGGGTGCCCTACCTAAGTGACTTGAGCTAAAGTAGTAGTAGCTAAGTGGGCCCAGAATGCTCTGCACCTGGGGTGCCTCGCAAACTATGTGGAGCTAACGTGGCATAAGCCTGGAGTGTTCTGGGGTGTTTTGCACCTCTGTCACCTTGGTATGATGGTGAGAGCATTGACCAGGGGTGCCTCAGTGTGTGCCATGTTAAGGCCATCTTGGTGGGATGGCTAAGACTAATACAGGCTACGGGCCCAGGGCTCACTAAGGTGGTAGGCCAGCTATGGAGCCAGGACTTCTTTCCATCCATGCTATCAAGGTGGAGAAGGAATATAAACCCTGGAGCTTACCAGCCCCTCAGATCCAGTGAGAATTCCATCAGCTCTCCTGCCATTGGGTAGGGTTCTAGGGCTAGTTTCTGTATATTCTAGTTATAGTTTTACACTACAGCTTTTTTCCCCTGTGCCCCAGGATGTCCAGCACTGATGTGGGCTGGGGAACCAGAACTCACTAAGGCTGTAGGCCGGCTATGGTGCCCGCAGCCCTGCTCCTGTCTATGCTATCAGGGTGGAGTGAGAACAAAACTTGTGGTGCTTGGCAGCCTCTCCAATCTGAGAAGTATTCCAGAAGCTCTCCCATTACTTGGTAGAGTTCTAGGGTTGGATCTTTTATATTCTAGTTTCTTTTATTTTTTTTTTGTTTATTTATTTTTGAGAGACAGAGACAGAGCATGAGCAGAGGGGGAGGAGCAGAGAGAAAGGGAGACACAGAATCTAAAGCAGGCTCCAGGCTCTGAGCTGTCAGCGCAGAGCCCAACATGGGGCTTGAACTCACCAGAGGTGAGATCATGACCTTAGCCAAAGTCAGAAGCCTAACCAACTGAGCCACTCAGGTGCCCCCTTCTAGTTTCTCTTTTAAACTGCTGCTTTTTCCCTGGCTCTCTGCCCCAGGACAGACAAATCTGCTCAGGGTTCCCCCAATACTGTCCCTTCCATTGTACTTTGCAACACTGGGGTTTGGTTTCCTTTGTTATCTTGTCTCCAACTTTCTTGCCATTCTCAGTGGCATTAGCACTTCTTAGAAGGCCAGTTTAGCGGTAATGAAATCCTTTAGTGTTTTTTTTTTTTTTTTTCTTGTCTGAGAAACTATTTCTCCTTCAATTCTGAATAATAACCTTGCTGGGTAGATTATTCTTGGTTGTATGTTTTCCTCTTTCAGCATTTTAAATATAGCCTGCCACTCCCTTCTGCCCTCAAAAGTTTCTGCTGAAAAATCAGCTCATAGTCTTATGGGGGTACCCTTGTGGGTGGCTATTTGTTATTCTCTTGCTACCTTTAAGATTCTATACCTTTATCTTTGCTGTGTTAATTATAGTGTGTCTTGGTGAGGATCTTTTGGGGTTTATCATGTTTGAGACACTGGACTTCCTAGATCTGTTTTTCTTTCCCAGGTGGAGACAGTTTTCAGCCATTAAGTCCTCAAATAAGCTTTCTTACCTTTATCTGTCTCTTCTTTTAGGACCCTTAAAATACAAATGTGACTATGCTTGATGTTGGGTTGGAAGTTTCTTACAGTATCCTAATTTAATTCCTTTTTGTTTCTGCTGTCCTAACTGGTTGCTTTCCACTACCCTGTATTCTAGATCACTGATCCATCCCTCTGTATCATATAATTTGCCCTTGATTCTCTTTAGCCTATTGTTCATCTCAGTTATGGTGTTCTCCAGTGATTTGTTCCCTTGTATATATATATATTACATTTTTGTTTAAGTTCTGTCTTTCTCCATTCTTCTGAGTTCAGTGAGCATCTTTTTGTCCATGACTTTGAACTCTTTATCAGGTAAATTACTTATGTTCAGTTCATTAGGTGTTGTTTTTTTTTTTTCTGAAGTTTTATCTTGTCTTTCGCTTGGAACATATTCCTTTTTCTCCTCATTTTGTTTGACTTTGTGTTTGCTTCTATGAATCAGGTAGAATAGCTCTCTCTCCTGTCCTTCAAGTTTGGCCTTCTGTAGGAACGTCCCCTCTATAGACTGTGTGCGCCTGGCAGCTTTGTTGGGATGGCTGCAGCAGGAGTGGCTGGAGGCTGGGGAATCCAGGCAGCTCAGTTCCAGGGCAACCTAATGGGACAGATGAAACTAGAGCAGGTGTGACCTGCGCAGCAATGGGGGATGGGGGTGTGGGAAGTTCCCAGTATACAGATCGGGGTGTCTTAGTGCATTCAACGTCAGGGCCACTGTGGTGGGATGGTTCGTGCTGGAGCAGTTGTGGACCTAAGACCCAGGAGAGGCTACAAGAGCTGTCTTAGGGGCACTAGCTGGAGGTGGTGTGGGGTATGTGCCTGGGGCTCACTGGCACAGCCCTACTAGGCCTGCTAGAGTTCCTGAACCATAATCAAATCAGTATTATTAAGGGGGAAAAGTAATGTTAAAAAAAAAAAAAAAAAAAAAAAAAAGGAGTTTGCCAGCACATGTGATTCCAGAGAAACTTGCAGCAGTTTCCTTCCAGTTTGGTGGATGCTCCAGAGCTAGCAAATGGATTTCCTTCACTTAAATTCTAATTGCTCATTTATTTATTTTTAAATTGAGTATTGTTGACATACAATGTTATATTAGTTTCAAGTGTATACCATTTTGATTCACCAGTTCAATATATTTCTCAGTGTTCACAACAATAAGTATACTTGTCATCTGTCACCATTCTATATAATATAGACTATATTCCCTATGCTTTACTTTTTATTTCTGTGACTGCTTTATTTTAAAACCACAAGTTTACACCTCTTAATCTCCTTTATCTATTTTGACCATTCCCCCACCACCTCCTATCCGACACCACCAGTTTGTTCTAATTAAGAGGGTGTTTTAAGTTAAATCATATGGTATTTGCCTTTCTCTGTTGACTTATCTCACTTAGCAAAACACCCTCTAGGTCCATCCCTGTTGTCACAAATGGCAAGATTTCATTCTTTTTTTATGGCTGAGTTATAGTCCAGTATCTTCTTTGATTTCTCTATCAATCAACACTTAGATTGCGACCATATCTTTGCCATTGTAAATGTTACAATAAACATAAAGATGCATTTAAAATTAGCATTTTCATATTCTTTGGTAAATACCCAATAATGGAACTATCGCATCACACGGCATTTCTATTTTTAATTCTTTGAAAAATCTCCATACTGTTTTCTATAGTACTTGTACCTATTTACATTCCCCCCAACTGTGCACTACGGGTTCCCTTATTCCACATCCTTGCTAACACTTGTTATTTCTTGTTTTTTCGATTCTAGACATTCTGATATTAGGTGACATGTCATTGTGATATTGATTTGTATTTCCCTGATGATTATGATGTTGAGCATTTTTTTAGGTGTCTGTTGGCCATCTGTATGTCTTCTTTGGAAAAATGTCTATTCAGTTTCTATGCCCATTTTTAACCAGATTATTTTTTGGTTTGTTTTTGCTGTTGAGGTGTATAAGTTATTTATTTTGGACATTAACCACTTATTGGGTATATCATTTGCAAATATCTACTCTCATTCAGTAGGTTCCCTTTTTGTTTTGTTGATGGTTTCCTTTGCTGTGCAAAAGCTTTTTATTTTGATGTAGTCCTAGTAGTTTAGTTTTGCTTTTGTTTCCCTTGCCTCAGGAGATGTAACCATAAATATGTTACTAAGGACATTGTCCAAAAGGTTACTGTTGTGTTTTTCTTTCTGAATTTTATGGTCTCATGTCTCACATTTAGGTCTTTAATTGATTTTGTGTTCATTTTTGTGTACATGGTGTAAGAAAATGGTCCAGTTTACCCAACATCATTTATTGAAAGACTGTCTTTTCCTCAGTGTATATTCTTGCCTCGTTTGTCATAGATTAAATGGCCATATAGATGACGATTTACTTTTGGGCTCTCTGTCTTGTTCCATTAATCTGTGTGTCTATTGTTGTGCCAGTATGTACTGTTTTTGATTACTACAGCTTTGTAGTATATCTTGAAATCTGGGATTGTGATGCCTCCAGCTTTGTTCTTTCTCAAGATTGCTTTGGCTATTGGTGATCTATTGTGGTTCTGTACACATTTTTGGATTATTTGTTACAGTTCTGTGGAAAATATGAGATTTTGATAGGGATTGCTTTTAATCTGTAGATTTCTTTAGATAGTATGGCCATTTTAGTAATTCTTCCATGAGTATGGTATATCTTTTCATTCATGTGATTTTTAGTTTCTTTCATCAATGTCATAATTTTTAGGATATACCTTAAGTTCTTTCCTAGGTTATTAAATTCTTTTTGGCACAATTGTAAATGGGATTGTTTTCTTAATTTCTTTTTCCACTACTTCATTATTAGTGTATAGAAACACAACAGATTTTTGTATATTAATTTTTGTATCCTACAGTTTTACTGAATTCATTTATTCTAATAGCTTATTGGTAGTCTGTAGAGTTTTCTATTCATGCTATCATGTCATTTGCAAACAGTGACAGCTTTACTTCTTTTTACCAATTTGGATGCCTTTTATTACTTGTCTGATTGTTTTAGCTAGGACTTCTAGCACTATGTTGAAAAAAAGTGGCAAGAATGGAATTCCTGTCTCATTCCTGATCTTAGGGTAAAAGCTTTTGGTTTCTCACCATACAGTATAATGTTAGCTGTGGATTATTCATATTGGCCGTTATTGTGTTGAGGTATATTCCCTATAAACCTACTCTGTTGAGAGTTTTTGTCATGATCAGATGATGAATTTTGTCAAATGCTTTTTCTGATCATTGAGATGATCATATAGTTTTTAATTCTTTTCTTATTAATGTGCTATATCACACTGATTTGCAAATATTGAACCATGTTTGTATCCCTGGAATAAATCTCACTCAATTGTGGTAAATTTTTAATGTATTTTTGAATTTAGTTTTCTAATATTTTGTTGAGGATTTTTACATCTAAGTTCATCAGTGGTATCAATCTGTAGTTTTATTTTGTCATGTCTTTTTGTGATTTTGGTGTCAGGGTATTGCTGGTCTCATAAAATAAACTTGGAAGTCTTCTTTCCTCTTCTATTTTTTTTTGGAATAACTTGACAATAGTTACTAATTCTTCTCTAAATGCTTGGTAGAATTTACCTATGAAGCCATCTAGCTGTGGACTTTAGTTTGTACAGAGGTTTTTTTTTTTAATTTTTTTTTAAGGTTTTTTTTTTAATTTATTTCTAGAGAGAGAGAGAGCGTGAGCAGGGGAGGGTCAGAGAGAGAGGGAGTCACAGACTGAAACAGGCTCCAGGCTCTGAGCTGGCAGTCAGCACAGAGCCCGACGCGGGGCTCGAACCCACGAACCGTGAGATCATGACCTAAGTGAAAGTCGGACGCTTAACCGACTAAGCCACCCAGGTGCCCCTTGTTCAGAGTTTTTTGATTACTGATTCCATTTCATTACTAGTAATCAGCTGCTCTAATTTTCTGTCTCTCCCTGATTCATTTTTAGAAGATTTTATGTTTCTAGGAGTCTATCCATTTTTTCTAGCTTATCCAGATAGTTTGTTGCCACATCATTTTTCACAATATTCTCTTATAATTCTTTGTATTTCTCTGGTGTCAGTTATTATTTCTTTTCCTTTATTTCTGATTTTGAGTCCTGTCTCTTTTTTTCTTGAAGAGTCTGACTAAAAGTTTATTGATTGTGTTTATCTTTTTTAAAACCAGATTCAGTTTTATTGATCTTTTCCACTGTTCTTTTAGTCTCTATTTCATTTTTTCCATTCTCATCTGTACTCTTTTTCTTTCTAACTTTGGACTTTGCTTTTTCTCTTTTTCTGGTTCCTTAAGCTGTAAAGTTAGATTGTTTATCTGGGATTTTTCTTATTTCATGAGATTGACCTGTATCACTATAAACTTGTCTCTCAGAACTGTTTATGTTGCATTCCTTAGATTTTGGATGTGGGTTTCCACTTTCATTTGTCACACAGTAACTGTTGGTTTCCTCTTAGATTTTTTTCATTGATACATTGGCTGTTTAGTAGCATGTTGTTTAGTTTCCATCTACTTGTGCTTTGTTCAGTTCTTGTAACTGATTTCTAGTTTCATAGCATTGTGGTCAGAAAAGATTTTTGATATGATTTCAGTCTTCTTAAATTTATTGAGACTTGTTTTGTGGCCTAACACTCCTACCCAGAAGAATGTTCCATGTGCCCTTGAAAAGAGTGTGTATTACACTATTCTACATATCTGTTAAGTCGATCTGGTCTAATGTGCCATTCGAAGCCACTGTTTGCTTACTGATTTTCTGTCTTAGTGATCAATCCATTGGTGTAAGTGGGATGTTAAAGTCCCCTACTATTACTGTTACTGCCATTTTTCCCCTTATAGTCTGTTAACATTTACTTTATGAACTTAGGTTCTCCTGTATTGACATTTGCAACTGTTATATTCTTTTGTTGGATTTGATCCCCTTTTCAATATATAATGTTTTTCTCTGTCTCTTGCTACACTCTGTTTTAAAATATTTTTTGTCTGAAATAATAGCTGTGCCAGCTTTTTATTTTTGCTTCTATTTAAATGCAATATATTTTTTCCATCCCTTTACTTTCAGACTGTATATGTATTTAGATCTGAAGAGAGTTTCTTGTGGGCTGCATCAATGGGTCTTTTTTTCTTCATTCAGTCACCCTATATCATTTTATTGGAGCATTTAGTCCATTTATGTTTAAAGTAATTATTGATAGCTATGTAACTTACTGCCATTTTGTTACTTGTTTTACAGTTTTGTAGTTTTCTGTTCTTTCATCTCTTGCTCTCTTCCCTTGTGGTCTAATGTCTTTCTTTAATGTAAGCTTGGATTCCTCTGTCTTTAATTTTTGTGTATCTATTTCAATTGGTGGTTACCAGATAACAGCCTATGTCTATAGCAGCTTATTAAATTCATCGTTAAGTTTGACCACATTCTCAAACTATGGAAATGGAAAACATATAGTTCTTTATGTACACATAATATTTTATATATTGTATACCCATTGACTAATTTTTAGACATATAGCTGATTTTACTATTTTTGTGTTTAACCTCCATACACATATAATTGATCTATCTTTACCATTAAAATTTTTTGTTTCATAATTTCATATTTTTAGTGATGGTGGAATTTTTTCCACTTAAATCCCTTTAACATTTCTTATAAGACTGTTTCTGTAATGATGAGCTTTAAATTTTGCTTGTCTTGGAAACTATCTCTCCTCTATTCTGAATAGAATGCTTGGTAGAGTTTTCTTGGTTGTATGTTTTTTCCTTTTACAAGTATGAATATATCATGCCACTCCTGTGTGCCCTGTAAAGTTTCTGCTGAAAGAATATCTGACAGCATTATGAATTTTCCTTGATGTCAATGTAGTCTTTCACTGCTTTAAAAATTCTTTATCATTACTTTTTGCCATTTTAATTATTGCGTGTCTTGGTATGGCTCTCCTTGGATTCCTTTTGTTAGGGGTTCTGTGCATCCTGGACCTGATGTGTTTTTTTCCCAAGCTTAGGGAAGTTTTCTGTGATCCCTATAATGAAAATGGTATGCTTAATATCACAGGGTCATTTATGCTATTTTTTATTGTTACTATTACTGTTCATTTTGGTTGCTTTTTATTACCCTGCCTTCCAGATTGCTGATCCGTTTTTCTGTATCCTATAATCTTCTATTGATTTCCTCTAGTGTATTTTTTTATTTTGGTTATTGAATTCTTTACCTCTAAACTGGTTCCTTTTTGTTTTGTATCTCTTTGTTAAAATTCATACTGAGTTCATCCATTTTTTTTCCTCAGGTGTCATATCTTTATGACGATTACTTTGAATTCCTTATGAGGCATAATGCTTACCTCCATTTCATTCAGCTCGTTTAGTGTGGTATCGTCTTGTTCTTTCATTTGGGACATGTTTCTATGTATTATGTAGGTCAGCTACATCCCTTGGTCTTGAAAGTAGTGACCTTATATAGAAAAACCTTGTGGTGTCTTCTACTGAAATCTCCCTAGTCCCTAGAACCAGGCATCATACCCGAAGTGTCCATTGAGTGGGCTGTGTGAACCTTTCTGTTGTGGTAGAGCCCCTGCTGCATTCAGCCTCACTGGCTGCAATGACCTGTTTCCTTTCTTGCATACGTGGGGCAGAGTTTGCTCCCCACACTGTTGAGAGGCCTGTCGCAGCCACAAGCTCTTTGGCAGGCTATCTCAGTCTAACTGAGCTATTCTGCCATTATGGCAAGCATACCAAAGGGCAGAGCTTGCTCCCTCACAGCCAGTTAAGAGGCCAGGCTGCAAGAACTGTGGGTGTCCTGATGTAGGTACTTATCTGCCCCATTCCCCAGGGCAGGAGTCACTTTGGAATGGCACTGGTCCAAGCCTAGGCTGGCTGCAAGGTGTTATGGGGCAGGAGCCACTCTGGATGGATGACTGTGCAGGGAGGCAGGTTTGATAGCCAGGACCGCAAGGGAAGGTCAGGGTGGGGACTGTGGTGCCAGCAAGGTAGGTGGAGAGTATTCCCACTGGCTCCCAGAAGTATCTATCTGGCTCTCTAGGCTAGGGGAGGGGAAGAGAAGTCCACCTTGCATTTTTGTTCCCAGGGGAACCTCTTGGGAATTCTTGCCACTCCAACACATGTTCTAAGATTATTCAATAAATCTTGCTCACGTATATCCCAGGAACTTTCAAATTCCTCTTCCTTTGCTGTGTTTCAGGCTGAGTTATTTAGTATGCTAGATTTTCAAGTGCAGAAGCTGATTTTCACATCATCCTCCGGCTCTCGGGAGTTTTAACTGTGCTGGTTTTCAAAGCCAAATGTTACAGGAACTGGTCCTTCCAGTGTAGGTCCCTAGTGTCTGATAGGAGTCTGATCTTCTCATGTCCCTCCCTATTGCTGTTAGTCCTACCCAGGGATATGGTTCCCAACTCTGTCTCTGCCCCTTTTACCCATTTTGAGATGGCCTTCTTTCTACATTTGGCTATGGAGGGTCTGTTCTGCCAGTCTTGAGGTCATTTCAGAGTTGGTCTCACACATGAGGCTCTTGATATATCTGTGAGAGGATCTGAGCTCAGGATTCTCCTATTCTACCATCTCCTCAAAACTTTCTCAGTCCAGTTGTCCTTTAAACCACTGTTGTTTTTACTGTGCCTTAGGGTGAACAAATCTGTGCACAGACCCCTTGACAACAGTCTTCCCTTCTGTATGCCACTGTGTCTAGCATAGGTGTTTTGTAGTTACTAGGTCTCCATCGCTTCTCTATGTGATTCTTCTATCGTTTGTGTGCAGAAATCTGTTTAATCAGCTTTCAGTTCTTCCTAGGGAAAAATTGCTTTATAAGTAGGTATATATTCACTGTTGTCCATGGGAGGAGGTGAGTTTAAGAATCTTTTTATGTTGCCTTCTTGGATTGCTCTGCAGAGATTGTCAGATTTGACTTAAAAAAAAAAAAAAAAGACCCAACTTAATATTTCTTGGGCAATTTTTTTAGATTGTGTAAGAGACAAATATAAAGAATGTGACATACTAATGATGGGATTGTCAGTTCATCAAGCATAACAATTCCTAATGTGTATTTAGCCAATAACATAGCATAAGTGTGGGAGCTGGTGGTGAAAACTGTAGGCAGATTAGCAAGCTTTAAACTCAGGCAGGAGTTGATGTTGCAGTCTTGATTGAAATGGTTCACAATAGAATTTCCTAGGATGGCAAGATATTTTATATTTTGATTACAGTGAGATTACATGGGTGAAAATATTAAAGACCATTAATCTATTCACTTTAAAAGAGTATATTAAATTGTATGTAAATTATATACTCTAGTAACTAACAGAGTGTATTTTAAAAAATACATACTCATAGTAACAATTTAAATAGACATGTATAAATAAGTGTAACAATCCACCCCACCCAAAATCCAATTCTCTGGAGTAAACTATAGCTAGAAGACTCCTTTCTGTTAAATTCCTCCACACAATATTTTTGTTTTTTACCAACCTTCTCCATAGCAATTCTGATTCTCCTAGAACCTAAATAGCAGCGTTTTTCACTACTCTGTACTAAATCTTTCTCTTGTATAGCTCTATATATTCTTCTTGCTTGATCGTACATTTATTACTTCTTATAGTTTGTGAATCTGCTATCATTGACACAGTCCTTGATAGAACTGTGTCCATTGACACAGTTATTCCTGATTGCTAGAGTCTCTCTTCCTAAATGCCCCACAGGAATCTTAGTGAACATGTTATCATTCTCCAAATCTGCCCCTTGCCTGTGTTTACTTCCTTGTTGAATGACACTGTTATTCACTCAACCCATTTGCCAGAAACTAGGAAGTCCATCTAGGATATATGCTGGGCAAAGAACAATCTCATACTACATGCTTTACAATCTCCTTCTAGTAACTGTTTCCTTGACCCAAAAGAAAATGACCGGTTAATTTTACCTATAATGAGCTTGCATGTCACAGACATAGTCTGTAAAGAAGAGGAAAAGATATAAAATTGCCATATCCTTGAATGGTCATCATGAACTTCCCCATTAGCTCACAGTCTAAGACAGGTTCCCTTGAGCCCCATCATCTTTTACCAAATTCCTAATTTCCTTCCAGGGTCTAGTGTCCAAATATTCAATTCAGACACTTCTCCCCACCTTTCTACTAAGTATTCTTTCTAGAAAAAAAAAAAATGAACCAATGATTAGGACCATCCATGTGTGAAGCCATCCATGTAGGATTGTTGATAGCTGCTCATGCCAGGTTTTTACCTTATGTTATTCTTTAAACTTGATGTGCTGGCTTGCCCTCCAGATTTTGCTTCATTTACTACTTCAGCCTATACTATCCTCTTTACCACATTCCAACACACCAAGAAAAATGTCCAGTTTTCCAAGTCTGAAAGCATTATCTTGTCAACAAAAAACTTACTTCTAACAGATCTCCCCACTCCACCTCTAGTGTAATTCATTTATGTCCTCTGGACCCTAACCAGTATTATTTTATGCTATAGCACATATACCATGTTTTTACTTTAAATGTCTTGTGCTTTATACAAGTTCTATATTCAGGGCCCATGCAGGATATCTCAAATTTGGCATTTTAGACCAGATAATTCTTTACTGTGGGAAGAAGCTCTCCTGTGTAACGTTGGATATTGAGTAGCATCCCTGGCTTCCAACACCATACCATACTTTCCTCCACTTCAGTCATGACAATCAAAAATATTTCCAGCCATTGCCAAGGCCCCCTTGTGGGAAGAAAAATTCTCTCACACTGGCTGAGAACTACTGGCCTAACACATATCTGGATATTTAAAAACATATGAAATAAGAATATATATTGCTTTGTAGGGGGTGACAAGCACTGACAGGAGTGGGTAGAACTTAACATATCATCCCATATTTTGTCTTGAGAATAAAGGGATGAAGTGGGCCAAGGTAGAGGCTGCAATGTTGGAGGCTGTGGGGGAAAATGACTCTGAAATCAAAGCACAAATCATGAATGTGGGTTTTCTTCTGTTCTCTTTACAAAAGAAATCTAAGCAAGTACACATAGAGCCAGATTTTGAACTCTAGCCTTTAGTAATCTAAGAAGATTACTGTGGATTCCCCCACATAAACATGACTGGAGCTTGAAAGCATACACACAATGGGGCCAGGAAGGTGCTCCAATATTCTCACATAAAATACAGATAGATACAAGGGTCACCTTCATGAATCAGTGTTAAATATTTCTCCAAAATTGATTACTGCCCTCCTGGAGATAGGAGAAGGAATAAAGAATATTCCATTTCAATGGAATAGAAATGAAATGGAAATTCCCATTTTACAGTTCTGGATTTTGTCATCAAGATTTAGAAGACACAGGCAGAAACAACTACAGAAGGGGTGGTTTTAAAGTAAGTTTTTTTAGGACAGGTCAGATATATTTTTGTACCGAAATAAAGAACATGTGAGAGTCATACTAGGAATGCAGAATCATAAATAGCAAAGCTAATGCCAACACAGCAGCAGTACAGACGATCAGCAAAGAGGCATGACTGAATGTTAAAATAGGTTCTGAGCAGACATAGGGAATATAAGAATTCTGTTTTGTTTTTTTAAAGCCTCTGTAACAAATGATGGTAATAGTAACTTTGGCAGGCTGCTAAAAAAGCTGGGCATCTCAAAAATTATTCTCTCTTCTGTAGCAAAAATAAAACTGGGATATTTATTTCCCTTTTTAACACAGCAGGGATCACTTATAGCAAATAAGCTTAACAATGCTCCCATGTGGGATCCACTGTTCCTGTTCAGAACTGACCATTGTCATTATCCACACAATGCAGTAAATTTCCAAACTATGCCTCACATCTATCAGTCTTCCTATCTCTGCCTTCTACCTTCAAAGTGCTGTTTCTTTTCTGAATAAAATCTTAGATGTTTTTTAAACAGAAAGGAAGGTCCTCAGCTATTTTCACACCGCACACTATGCTGACCCTCAATATCAGAACCAAAGTAAATAAACCCAAAATGTAAGACAAAGATTGGACTACACATATGGAAGAACTTACCAATCAGGCAAGTATATGTATTCATCACCTCCATTATGTCAAGAATTTGTATCAGCTTCTGTGAAGTAAAAAGAAAATAAAAAGAATTCAAATAGACATTTGAAGGTGGGCGGGGGGCGGTAAGTGGAGGATTCTTAAAAAGAACAATAGGCCCATGGAGCATATTTTTGTTTACAAAACAGGCTGTTTAGATCAGAGAGCAGAGAGAGGCAAAGGGAGTTCCAGAGTCTTCAAGGGGATTCAATGAAGTCTTTCAAGAAGAATGTTTAATTGTTAAAGGGTACATGGCAGACACTTAAAAGCAGAACTGACCCTTACCAATCTGAGAGAAAATTAGGTTTAATAGCACTTGAAACCAGAAGGGTGAACAAAAGGGCATTAATATGGCTGTGGTTACAGACTTGGGAAAATGACTCAATTGGGAAAATGACTCAATCTCTCTGAGCCTCATTTTTCTCATCTACAAAATGCTACAGAACTAATGCCTTCTTTACAGGTTGGTTGCGAAGTTTGAATAAGATAATGCACCTTGTATGTGCATAAGCAATGTAATTGTCATTATTACTATTATTGCAACGATTTCCAGAACCATCAACTTATAATAGTGAGTGGGAGAAAACGTACCAGATTGATCAAAAACAATGGCTTGTTGGTACTGGGGTTAGAAGTGAATTGGTTTTATTCTACTTTTCTGCATTTTCTACACTTTCTATAATAAGCATATATTATTTTATAATCAGTAAAACATCAGCATTTAAAACAGATTTTAAATTTAAATTTATTGAATGAATTATTTGGCAGTATAATAAATGTTAATCCAACTCACATAATCAAGTGACTTTTGAACGCAAAAATCCTTGATTATACTGAATACTTAAAGTTGTGCCAAACATCGTGCTAAGTCACATACAGATTTGGGAAAACATGCACCTGGTCTGCAGGGAGATTATTAGTTTTATGAATAAATGTGTCCTTTGCTCTGTCTCTCTACAAAAGCAGTCCAAATGAATTGCTGCTCTGTACATAGACCTGCATGAACAGGTATCGGAGCCCAGCTCTTGAAAGTTCAGGATAGGAAATTCGATTTTGTGATTTCAAATTCTGATTAATACTCGACAAATAGTATTTGACTGCCTCCTACATGCTGGACATTTTCTCAGTATGAGGAAAACAGCAGTGAACAAACAAGTGTATAGCCTAATATAACTTTTTTTAACCTTTTGCTTTTTTTTTATTTACCAGAGTAAATGACATAACATATTACGTCCAGTATAAAACAAGTACACAGAATCTCTCTGTACTGAATCCTTCCCATCAGTATTCAGACCTAATGGTTAGAGCTCTCATTTTCTAAATAATACAAATCAAATTTTTGATTCCCTAGCTCCAGCCAGGTACCAACTCCTTGTTCTTCTGGTTTATTGGCTACTCTATAAGCACTGAGTGTCCTCAATTCCTTCCCCTCTCCTTCTGTTTTGAATCCACTCCAAAAAGGCATTGACCCAGAAAGTGATTTTGTTAACAGGGTCTTACCTAGCAAATACTATGTCTGTGCAAATTTGAAAATGATACCCCTCTGGAGGGATGAATTACAAATAGCCGTGCCCTCCATGGGATAGAGCACAATACAGGTACTGTTTTACGACCACTCAACCAATCAGATGGACACCTTCAAACAATGCTTGACCAGCATATCCACTGTAGTCCTGCTTCTTGTGACAGCTCGTGGCTTCTAGGTGGTGAAAGCCACTGATTAATTTTTAGTCCTTACCTTACCTGCATTATCAGCAACACATGCCAGAGGTGATTACTCCCTTCTCTTTGAAGCACTTTCTTCACAACACACTCCCTTTTTAATCCATTTCTCCTTGTTGGCTCCTTCCTCCCACTCTTGCTTTATTGAGATATAATTGAAATAGAACATTATATAAGTTTAAGGTGTACAATGTGATGATTTCATACATGTATATACAGTAAAGTGACAACCTCAATAAGATTAACACCTCACATAATCATCATTTATGTGTATGGGGTGAGTACATTTTCAATCTATCTCCCAGCAAGCTCTCCTAACAGTCTTGTTAACTATAATCATTGTGTCATATATTAGATTCCCAAAACTTATAACTAGAGTTTTGTACCCTTTGATGAACATATTCCCATTTTTTCCAGCCCCTGGCAACCACCATTCTCCTCTTTCTGTGAGTAAAATACTTTGTTTTAAATTCCACATGTGAGAATGCAAACAAAAAAAAACCCCATCAAACTCCTAGAAACAGATTAGAAAAGTAATTGCTAAGGGCTGGGAGGTAGGGGAAAGGGGAGAGATTGGTACAAGTTTATAAACCTTCAACTATAAAATGAGTAAGGTCTAAGAATTTAATGTAAAACATGGTGAGTATAGTTGGTAGTACTGCATTTTTAATATTTTCACAACAAAAACATATTTTCTCTTTCTGACTTGTTTCATTGAGGATCATGTCTCAAGTTCTATCTATGTTATTGCAAATGGCAGCACTTCCTTCTTCATGGCCAAATAACTCTCCACTGTGTGTGGGGATCACATACCTTTATATATATATAACATATATATATTCTCCCATTCTGTTGGCTGCCATTTTGCTGATTCTTTTGCTGTACAGAACTTTTTAATTTGATATAGTCCCACATGTTTAATTTTGCTTTCTTTGCTCGTACTTTGGTGTCTTATCCGAAAAAAAAAAAAATGTTGCTGAGACCACTGTCAAGGAGCTTTTTCTTTTTTTTAATTTTTATTTATTTTAGAGCGAGAGAGACACAGAATCCAAAGCAGGTTCCTGGCTCTGAGCTGTCAGCACAGAGCCCAATGCAGTCACAATGCCCAATAATACATTTAAAGTATTATTGATAGGTAAGGACTTAATTGTTTTTTGGCATTTTTCTGGTATAGCTAGTTATTTTTAATAGTTTTGTCCATTAACCTCTATATTAATGATTAAGTTATATTAGTTTAGTGGTTAATACACCATCATATTACAGTATTAGAGTATTCTGAATGTGACTATATAGTTACCAGTGTATTGTATAGTTTCATGTTACTAATCAGCATCCTTTTATTACAGCTTAAAGAACTCCTTTCAACATTTCTTAAAAGGCCCCTCTGATGAATTCCAGGTCCTGTTTCCAACTGCCTCTCAGGCATCTGAGGTAACAAGCCAAAGACTGAGTTACCAACCTCTTCCTTATTCATCATCATGTTTCCATAATTTTTCACACCAAAACCTCAGAGTTACAGAATTCCTTCTTTCTCTTCTGCCCATACATATCTCTATAAGCATAGTCACCAGCTCAATCTTCAAATATTGAAGGAAATCAACATTATCTCACTACTTCCACTACCCCTACTTCATCCAAACCACCACCATCATTCATTATTTCAATTGCTCCCTAACTATTGAATCTACTTCTGTTCTGCTCCCTTTTCAATCTACTTTCCAACTCCTAAGTCAGAGTGATCTTGTTAAAATTTAATTCAGATTAATTATATCACCTGTTTGAAACCTTCGAATGGGCTCTCATCTAAGCCCGAGAAAAACCCCAGTCATTTCAATATTACAGCCTCACGAACCCCATCCACAGTGCCTGGATTGCATTGCCTCTCTGACCTCATCCCCAATACTCCCTGATACAGGCTGTTCAATCCCCTACTGTCACATTTGCTGATTTATTCTTCCTTGAGCACATCGAGCACACAGGTCCCTACTGCAGGGATTTTCTACCTGCAAGTCCTGCCTCCTAAAATATTTTTGTCTTTTTCTCCCCTCAGAAAGCTTCCTTGTTTACTCCCTACTGTCTTCAGATGTCACTTTCTCAGTTGCCTCCATGGCTATCATTTTTAAACTACAACCCTCCACTTTCCTTTCCAGAATTATTACTCAATGAATTATAACATAAAATTCACAGAGGTAAAAATCTTTCTCTCTATTAAAAACTTTGTCTCTGAAACCTAAATAATATATAGTAATTATTAACAGAGGCACAGCCTATTACTTCACTATTTCCAGATGACAGAACTATAGAGAATTCAGAAAAGGGAGAAGATGACTCCAACGATTCTGGCAGTGATGGACTAAGCAAGTGACATGGTAGAATACAAGTGCTGTAGAAGTAAGGCTATAGCAATTCACATTTTTGAAATTTCCCAAATGCATATTTATCTTATGCTTAAACACACAAATCAAATTTAGGTGACTGTAGAGAAGATTCCTTAAGGGACAGATTCAGTGTAATATGCTTCTGGAAACATGTTACATTCAACGTCACCAATGTTTTGGGGTTGTTTTGTTTTTTGGGGTGTTTTTTTTTTAATCTTTTCCTTCCTTCCTTCTTAAATACTTGCATTATTGTCTGGTCTTTTGACCAGTTTTGGCCAATGAAATGTGAACTTCACATGCACTTGCTATGACATGTGCTTAGTAGTTTTCTTAATAGTTGTTGGGTGTTTTGTTCTGTGATTCTTGACTATGTGTGTTGATGTCTTTTATCTATTCTAGAAACCTCTTAGCAATATTGCTTCTACCCCATGCTGGATCTCATCTTTTTTTCTGACACTCTGTTTACTAACATATTAAACCACATGTCAATATCCCCATATTATGTCCCATATGCTCTGTTGTTTTCTCTTTGTGCTTCATTTTATGTTATTGACCCACCTTTGAGCTCCATAAATTATTTTGTCCTGTTCAAGATGAAGCTAAAATTCATTTAAAATCTTGGATATTTTAGTTAGAAAATATGTACTTTTTTGTCAATCTTTTCTATTTCTTTGACAAAAACTACAAAATAACTACCATAAAGGTTAATCAAGTATTTGACTATATGTGTATCTGCTTCTATTGATATTTTCCTAAATTATAGGATACATTTTCCTGCCTCTTCACAAGTCTTTTAATTTTTTTTTTATTATGTACTAGACATCCCATGTAAAATAACCAGACTGAAAGCGATCTAATTTTTTTTTTCCAGAACAGGGTCTACCCTTTCCTGTTTTGAGCAGATGAGTTGAGAGGCTAATCTTAACTATCCTAATGGGAATTGAGCTTACACAAAGCAAGATTTATAGAAAGATCTTGAACTCATCCCCTTCTATACACACACCAAATCTACAGCTACAACTGGATCATTTCCCTCTGAAAAAGATTTCCACAAGAAAAGATAAAAAGACCACATCAAGATGGTAGAAGAGGCTAAGATATGGTCTCACACACACAGAAACCCATCCCTAATGTGGTGACATAATAGGGAGGGACCTCATCAGGCAGGTGCTTCTCCCAGAGGAGTAAGGGCTGGTGCCCCAAAAGGGCATCCCAGCCCCTGAGACTATAACACAGAGGTACATCTTCAGAGTATCTGGCTTAGAAAACGAGTTGGGCTGATGTCTGTAGTTCCAAAGTGCTATAGGAAACAGATACACCCCTTTGGGGCCTCACATGCAATGTTGCTCATCCTGAGATGCAGTGAAAAAAAAAAAAGCAATTTGGAAAGTGTCTAGTGGCAACCCACAAGCAGAAGGGATATCACAGAAAGTCCTCCTGAAGAATGAGGGGTTCAAGTCCCATGTTGGGAACCCCTGAACTGGTAGTCCCTTCTTGCAAGAGCACCATCAGTGTAGAGAGGCCTGGGACCCTGGCCATACCAGACACAGATCCAGACAACCAGAATGGTGACAAAGCTATAGAAATCAAACGGTGCAGTCCTTGCACAAAAACAGACACACAGATTTAGTGGGACAGGATAGAGAGCCCAGAAATTAAACCCACACCTGTATGGTCAACTGATCTGTGACAAAAGAGTCAAGAATATACACTGGGGAAAAGACAGACTCTTCAATAAGTGGTTTCGGGAAAATGGATACCTACATGCAAAAGAATAAAACTGAACCACTTTAATTTTTTTCGGTTTATTTTTGTGTATAATAAAGACCTAAACATGGGTGGCTCAGTCAGTTAAGAGTTCAACTTCGGCTTAGGTCATGCTGCAAGAGTCACAACTGTGCCTAATAGCCTCCCCAGGTGCTAATGCCCACAGCAACTGTAGCCAGGCCTCTAAGTGAAATTGTGGGAAACAGCCCTGTCCCCCTGTATACCCACAGCAGTTGTAGCCAAGTCAAAATAAGAGAGGACACAGGTAACCCACACAGAAGATAGCCCTGGAATAGCCGATTTCCATGACCATAAGGGATGGCACTTTGGGGCCCCACCGGCCTTCTACATAAAACCACTAACTTTAAGACCAGGAGTCATAGTTGACCTACCAGATAGAGAAACACAGAGCCAGACAAATTAAGGAGTCTAAAGAATATGTTTGAAACAAAAGAACAAGATAAAAACCTAAGAAAAGGAACAAATTGGAGATAACTAATCTACCTGATAAAGACTTCAAAGCAATGATTATAAAGATGTTCATGAAACATGAAAGTAAAGTGGATGAGCTAAGTGAAAACTTCAAAAAAGAGCAAAAGTAAAAATAACCAATTAGAGCTGAAGGATATAATAACTGATATGGGAAAAAATGCTTTTGATGCAATGCACAGCAGCTTCAAGGATGTAGAAAAAACAGATCGACAATTTGGAAGACAACATACTGGAAATCAAGACAGTATGCTATTGGCACAAAAACATAGACCAATGGAATAGAATAGAGAACTCTGAATTGGACCCACAAATGTATGGCCAACTAATGTTTGACAAAGCAGAGAAGAACATCCAATGGGAAAAAGACAGCCTCTTTAACAGATGATGCTGGGAGAACTGGACAGCAACATGAAGAATGAAACTAGATCATTTTCTCACACCATACACAAAAATAAACTCAATATGGATGAAGGACCTGAACGTGAGACAGGAAACCATCAAAACCCTAGAAGAGAAAGCAGAAAATAACCTCCTTGACCTCAACCACAGCAATTTCTTACTTGACACATCCCCCAAAGTCAAGGGAATCAAGAGCAAAAGTGAACTACTGCGACCTCATCAAGATAAAAAGCTTCTGCATGGCAAAGGAAACAATACATAAAACTAATAGGCAACTGGATGGGATGGGAAAAGATAGTTGCAAATGACATATCAGATAAAGGGTTAATATCCAGAATCTATAAGGAACTCACCAAACTACACGCCCGAAAAACAAACAACCCAGTGAAGAAATGGGCAGAAGACATGAACAGACACTTCTCCAAAGAAGACATCCAGATGGCCAACAGACACATGAAACGATGCTCAGCATCCCTCCTCATCAGGGAAATACAAATCAAAACCACACTGCGATACCACCTCACGCCTGTCAGAGTGGCTAAAATGAGCAAATCAGAGGACTCTAGATGCTGGCAAGGATGTGGAGAAATGGGCACCCTCCTACATTGCTAGTGGGAATGTAAGCTGGTGCAATCCCTCTGGAAAACAGTATGGAGGTTCCTCAAAAAATTAACAATAGAACTCCCCTATGACCCAGCAGGAGCACTCCTAGGAATTTACCCAAGGGATACAGGAGTGCTGATGCATAGGGGCACGTGTATCCCAATGTTCATAGCAGCACTCTCAACAATAGTCAAAACCTGGAAAGAACCTACGTGTCCAGCAACTGATGAATGGATCAAGAAGATGTAGTATATTTATACAATGGAATACTACATGGCAATGAGAAAGAATGAAATCTGGCCATGTGTAGCAATGTGGATGGAACTAAAGGGTGTTATGCTGAGTGAAATAAGTCAGGAAGAGAAGGACAGATACCATAATTTTGCACATATAGGTGGATTAGGAGGCAGTTAATGGAGGACCATGCGAGAGAAGAAGGGGAAAAATAGTTGGGGAGAGGGAGAGAGGCAAACCATGAGAGACTCTTGAATGCTGAGAACAAACTGAGGGCTGGTGGGAGGGAGGGGGAGGAGAAGGGGGTGATGGGCATGGAGGAGGGCACTTGTGGGGATGAGCACTGGGTGTTATATGGAAACCAACTTGACAATAAACTATGGAAAATAAAGTTAAAAAAACAGCAAAAGAATTTCTAAAAGAAGATGCGTTGAGGGGAACTCTGGGACAGCATCAAACATATTAACGTTCACAATATAGGGGTACCAGAAGGAGAAGAGTGAGAGAAAGTAGCATATTTGAAATACAGTAAACATAATAGAAATAGTAATTCTGAAATGTCCCTAATCTGGAGAAGGAAATAAGCATACAGGTCCAGAACACAGGTCTATACAAAGACACCAAATAATTAAACTGTCAAAAATTAACAATAAATGAGAAATCTTAAAAAGAAAAGCAACCTGTTTCATATTAGGGAACACCCATGAGACTATTAGGAAAATTTTCAGCAGAAACTTTGGCCAGATGAAGGTGACAGGATATATTTAAGGTGCTGAAAAGAAAAAGCCTATAATCAAGATTATTCTCCTTGGAGGTTATCATTCAGAATTGAAGGAGAGATAAAGAATTAGGCAAGCAAAAACTTAAGAGCTCATCACCACTAAACTGGCCTTACAAGAAATACTGAAAAGATTATTTTAAGCAGAAAAGAAAAGGACATAGAGGAAAATTATGGAAAAAAATTTCACTGGTAAAAGCAAACATATAGTAAAGATAGTACTTCAATCCTTTCTAGAGCCAGTATGAAGGTTAAAAGACAAAAGTATTAAAATCAACTCTATTTATAATGAGTTAAGGGAAATAAAAAGATATAAAATGTGACTATATACTGGGGAGGGAGTGCAAGGATGTAGAGCTTCTAAAATGTGTTCAAACGGGCACCTGGTTATCTCAGTTGGTTAAGTGTCTAACTTCTGCTCAGGTCATGGTCTCATGGTTCATGGGTTTGTAGGTTCTGTGCTGAAAGTTCAGAGCCTGGAGACTGTTTTGGATTCTGGGTCTCCCTCTCTCTCGACCCCTTCCCATCCCCCCTCAAAAATAGACATTAAAGAATTTTAAAAATAAATGTGTTCAAACATAAGTGACCGTCGATTTAAAATAGACTGCTATACACATAACAGTACTATATGTAAACTTTGTGGTACCACAAACCAAAAACCTATAATAGTTACACTAAAATAAAGAGAAAAAATATCCAACAATTACACTAAAGAAATTAATCAAATCACAGGGAAGAAAACAAGAAAAAAATAAGAAAACAGAGGAAAACTACAAAAACAACTAGAAAACAATGAACAAAATGGTGGTAAGTATGTATCTATCAATAATTATTTTAAACGTCAAGGGGCCAAATATTCCAAAAGGGAAAATAGGAGGGAGGAGTTAAGATGGTGAAGTAGTAGGAGGACCCTGAGCTGGCCTCATCCTTCATGTCATTTTTTAATGTTTGTTTGTTTGTTTGTTTATTGAGAGAGAGAGCATGAGCAGGGGAGAGGTCGAGGGAAAGAGAGAATCCCAACCAGGCTCCATGCTCAGCATGGGGCCTGGCGTGGGGCTCAATCTCAGGACCATGAGATCAATGCCTGAGCCAAAATGAAGAGTCAGGTGCTTAACTGAGAGAGCTGCCCATGTGCCCCAACATGAAATTATTTTGAACACATAGGAAATCAATCTGAGGACTGGGAGAATGGTCTGCATAGTTAGAGAAAACCTGGCAGGTACTAGGTACAGAGATGTGAATTGAGAGAGAAAAAAAGCTGTGTTGCCTTGGTGGGCAGGGGACATTTTTGTGGAGAGAAAGGGAAAGAAAGAAAGCATTGGGTCAAGTTCATGAAAGAAAAGCACTTCTCCCAAAATGACTCACTGAAGAAATCAGGAGAAACTGCCTGTCACAAGGTTTTGAAAAACAGTGGAACTCAAATTCTGAGGTTTTAGGACTCCGCACCATTTGGTGGAGTCGATCCTGATGAGCAGCAGTGCTCGTTGGCAGTGGGAGGATGAAGGCGGAGGCACACGAGTGGACAGTGGACACCATGGTGTGGAATTAGGTTTATCATTTTTTGTCTATATGGGGTTTTTTTGTTCCTTTTCCCTTTCTTTTTTTTTGGATCAGGATTTTTTTTTTAAAACAGACTTCTTTTAACAAACCAATCAAAGCATACCTATTTAAAGATCTAAACACTCCCCACTGCAAGCAAGGAGAAATTCTCCAGAGGATTGACCTGGGGGAAAGAGCAGCCGTTTACCACAGCATAGTGCAAACAGCATAAACCAGAAATATTTCCAGAAGCACCAGGGTCTGGAGAGGGTATGACATCATCTTAACATAGCATTATTTTCAGAAAAAGAAACATAACAAGCTTTCATAATTTGCAAAAGACAGAAACCTAGACAAACTGACAAGATGGAGGAATTCTCGTCTACAGAAAGATCAAGAAGAAACTATGCCAGGGATTTGCTCAAAACAGATATAAACAGTATATCTGAACAAGAATTTAAAAGAACAGTCATAAGAATACTAGCTGAGATTGAAAAAAAACATAGAAGATACCAAAAAAACCCTTGCCAAAGAAATGAAAGACCTAAAAACTAGTCAGGGTGAAATGAAAATTCTATAACTCAGATGCAAAACTGATTGCATGTAATCACAACAATGATAGAAGAAGCACAGGAATAAAAAGGTGATATAAAAGAAAATTATGGAGAATAATGAAGCTGAAAAGAAGAGGGGAAAAACTATTAGATTATGAATATAGACAGAGAACTCAGAGATTCCATAAAGCACAATAATATCCCTGTCCCAGGAGATCACAAGAAGAGGAGCAGGAATGGAGCAGAAGCTTCATTTGAACAAATTAAAGCTGAAACTTCCCTAATCTTGGAAAGCAAACAGGCATTCAAGTCCATGGGGCAAAGAACTCCCCTAAAAATCAACAAATCTGGTCAACACCAAGACACACCATAGTGAAACTTGGAAAATACAAAGAGAGAATTCTGAAAGCAGCTACGGACAAAAGGTCCTGAACCTACAAGGGTAGATACAGAAGGTTAGAAGCCTATCTGTCTGCAGAAATTGGGCAGGTCAGAAGGAGTAAAATAATATATTCAATGTGCTAAATTGGAAAAATATGCATCCAAGAATACTTTATCAAAAAAGGCTGTCATTCAGAATACAAGGATAGATAGTTTCCAAGAGAAGTAAAAATTAAAGAATTTGTGAACAGTAAACAAGTTCTGCAAAAGTTATTAAAGGGAAGGGTGCTTAGGTGGCTCAGTACATTGAGTGTCTGATTCTTGATTTTGGCTCAGGTCATGATCTCCTAGTTTCAGGAGTTCAAGCCCTGTGTTGGGGTCTGTACTGGCAGTGCAAATCCTGCTTGGGATTCTCTCTCTCTTGCTCTCTCTCTTCCCCTCCCCCACCACCTGCTCTCTCATTACTGCTTCCCCCACATGTGCTGTCTCTGTCTCTTTCAAAATAAATAAACTTTAAAAAACAAAGAATTATTAACGGGGATGGTTTGAGTGGGAGAGACCAAAAGCAACAAAGACTAGAAAGGAACAGAGACAATCTATAGGAACAGTGACTTTATAAGTAATAACAATGGCACTAAATTTATATCTATTATTAATTAATCTGAATGTAAATGGGCTAAATGCTCCAACAAAAGACATAGGTTATGAGAATGGATTTTAAAAAAAGACCCATCAATATGCTACTTACTAGAGACTCATTTTTGACCCAAACACACCTCCTAATTGGAAGTGAACCATTTATCATACTATTGAACATCAAAAGGAAGATAGAGTAGCCATACTTATATCAGACAAACTAGATTTTTAAATTAGAGTACCACAGTAAGAGATGAAGAAGTGCACTATATTGTAATAAATGAGTCCATCCAATAAGATCTAACAATTGTAAATATTTATGCCCCCAACTTGAAGAAAACAAAATATATAAATCAATTGATAACAACTCAAAGAAACTTACTGATAATAATATAATTATAGTAGGGGACTTTAACACCTACTTACAGCAATTGACATATCATGTAAGCATAAGATCAACAAGGAAACAATGGCTTTGAATGACACACTGGACCACATGGGCTTGACAGATATATTCAGAGCATTTCATCATAAAGCATCAGAATATACATTCTTTTTGAATGCACATGCAACATTCTTCAAAATAAATCACATACTGGGTTACAAATCAGACCTCTACCAGTACAAGAAGAAAGAAATCATACTGTGCATATTTTCAGACTATGGCACTATGAAACTTGAAGTCAACCAGAAGAAAAAAATTGGAAGGACCACAAACACATGGAGGTTAAAGAATATACTACTTGTGGGGATGAGCACTGGGTGTTATGTGGAAACTAATTTGACAATAAACGTTTGTAAAAAAAATAAATAAATAAATAAATAAAACAGTTTGTATAAAAAAAAAGAATATACTACTAAAGAATGAATGACTTAACCAAGAAATTAAAGAAGAAACAAAAAAAAAAAATACATGGAAGCAAATGGAAATGAAAACACGACAATCCAAAACCTCTGGGATACAGCCAAGATGGCCATAGAGGGAAGTATATAGCAATACAGGTCCTATTTAAGAAGCAAGAAAAGTCTCGTGGCATCTGGTGGTTCAGTTAGTTAAGCATCTGACTCTTGATGTTGGCTCAGATCATGAACTTGCGGTTTGTGAGATTGAGCCCTGTGTTTCATCTGTACTGTCAGTACAGAGATCCTCTGCTTGTGATCCTCTCTCTGCCTCAATCTCTCTGCCCCCTCCCCCACTCACTCTCTCTCAAAATAAATAAACTTAAGAAAAAATCGAGCAAAGTCTCAAATACAGAACTTAATCTTATGTGTAAAGGAGCTGGGAAAAGAAAAACAGATAAAGCCCAAAACCAGCACAAGGGAAATAATAAGGATTAAAGGAGAAATAAATGAAAAGGAAACAAACAAACAAAAAAACCACAGTAGCACGGATTGATGAAACTAGGAGTTGTTTCTTTGAGAGAATTAACAAAATTGATAATCCCCTAGCAAACTAATCAAAAATAAAAGAGAAAGGACCCAAATAAATGAAATTATGAATGAAAACGGAGAGCTCACAACCAACACAGCAGAAATAAAACCAATTACAAGAGAATATTATGAACAATTATATGCCAGCATTTTGGGCAACCTGGAAGAAATGGATAAATTATTAGAAACATAGAAGCTACCAAAACTGAAACAATAAGAAATTGAATAAGAAACAGAAATTTTGAACAAATATATAACCAGCAAAGAAATTGAAACAGTAATAAAAAATCTCCCAAAAGCAAGAGTCCAGGGCTGGATGGCTTCTGAGGGAAATTCTACCAAATATTTAAAGAAGCATTAACAGCTATTTTTCTAAAACTGTTCCAAAAATTTTTTTTTCATTTTCCTTCCCATGAGGCCAACATTATCTTGTCTCCAAAAACAAAGACCCCACTAGAAAGGAGAATTATAGACCAATATCCCTGATAAACATGGATGCAAAAATTCTCAACAAGATACCCTCAAATCAAATCCAACAGTACATTAAAAGAGTTATTCATCACAATGAATGGGATTTATTTCTGGGCTGCAGGGTTGGTTCAATATCTGCAAATCAATCAACATGATATACCACATAAATAAAAGAAAGGATAAGAACCACATGATCCTCTTAATAGACTCAGAAAAAAAAACATTTGACAAAATATAGTATCCTTTCTTGATAAAAACCCTCAAGAAATAAGAGATAGAAGGAACATATCTCAACATCATAAAGGTCATATGAAAGACCCACAGCTAATATCATCCTCAATGGGGCAAAACTGACAGCTTTTGAGGAGCACAACAGAGATGTCCACTATCACCACATGGTTCAACATAGTACTGGAAGCCCTAGCCTTAATAATCAGACAACAAAAATAAATAAAAGGCATCTAAATTGGCAAGGAAGAAGTCAAATTTCCACTCTACACAGAAGACATGATATTCTAGGTATATTCTAGGTAGAAAACCCAAAGAGTCCAAAAAATTGCTAGAACTTTCACATGAATTCAGCAAAGTCACAGGATATAAAATCAACATACAGAAATAGGTTGCATTTCTATACACCAATAATTAAGCAGTAGAAAGAGAAATCAAGGAATCAATCTCATTTACAATTGTGTGGAAAAAAACCTAAGATACCAGAAATAAACCTAAACAAAGAGGTAAAATATCTGTACTATGAAAACAATAGAACACTTAAGAAAGAAACTGAAGAAGACATTAAAAAATGGAAAAACATTCTATGCTAATGGATTGTAAGAACAAATATTGTTTAAATGTCAACACTACCCAAAGCAATCTACACATTCAATGCAAACCCTATCAAAATAACACCAGAATTTTTCACAGAGCTAAAACAAACTACTCTAAAATGTGTATGGAACATTAAAGACCCCGAATAGCCAAAGTAATATTGAAAAAGCAAAGCAAAGCGGGAGGCGTCACAATTCTGGACTTCAAGCTGTATTACAAAGCTGTAATCAAGACAGAATGGTACTGGCACAGAAACAGAAACACAGATCAATGGAAGAGAATAAGAAGCCAGAAATGGACCCACAACTACATGGTCAATTAATCTTTGACAAAGCAGGAAAAATTAACCAATGGAAAAAAGACATTCTCTTCAACAAATGGTGTTGGAAAAACAGAACAGTGACATGAAGAAGAATTAAACTGGACCATTTTATTACACTGCACACAAAAATAAATTCAAAATGGATAAAAAACCTAAATATGAGACAGGAAACCATCAACATCTTAGAGAAGACCACAGGTAGTAATCTCTTTGGCCTTGGCCATAGCAACTTCTTACTAGACATGTCTTTGGAGGTAAGGAAAACAAAAGCAAAAATGAACTATTGGCACTTCATGAAGATAAAAAGCTTCTGCACAGCAAAGAAACTATTAAATAAACAAAATTAAAAGGCAACCTATGGAATGGGAGAAGATTTCTGCAAATGGCTCATAAGATAATGAGCTAGTATCCAAAATCTTTAAAACATTTATCAAACTCAACAACTGAAACCCAAATGATCCAGTGAAAAAATGGGTAGAAGACATGAACAGACATTTCTCCAAAGGCATACAAATGGCTAGCACACACACGAAAAAGTGCTGAATGTTATTCATCATCAGGGAAATACAAATCAAAACTGCAATGAGATACTACTTCATACCTGTCAGAATGGTTATAATTACTAACTCAGGAAACAATAGATGTTGATGAGGGTGTGGAGAAAGGGGAACCCTCTTACACTTTTGATGAGAATGCAAACTGGTGCAGCCACTCTGGGAAATAGTATGGAGTTTCCTCAAAAAGTTAAAAATAAAACTACCCTATAAATACTACTAGGTATTCATCCAAAGGATACAAAAATACTGATTCAAAGGAGCACATGCACCCCAATGTTTATAGCAGCACTATTAATAATGGCCAAATTATGGAACAAGCCCAAATGTCCTTTGACTGATGAATGGATAAAGAAGATGCAGTGTTTATATATAATGGAATATTCTCAGTCATCAAAAAAAATGAAATCTTGCCATTTGTAATGACATGGATAAAACTAGAGTGTATTATGCTAAGGAAAATAAGCCAGTCATAGAAAGTGAAATACCATACAATTTCACTCTGTGGAATTTAAGAAACAAAACAGATGAACACAGGGGAAGGGAAGGAAAAATAAAACAAGATAAAAACAGAGAGGAGGCAAATCATAAGAGACCCTTAACTATAGCAAACATATGGCAGGTTCCTGGGGGGAAAACAGGGATTGGACTAAATGGGTGATGGGCATTAAGGAGAGCAGTTGTTGCAATGCACACTGGGTGTTGTATGTAAGTGATGAATCACTAAATTCTACTCCTGAAACCAAGATGATACTATATGTTAACTAACTTGAAGTTCAATAAAATCTTGGAAGAAAAAAAAAGGACATGGTGTGAATGAATGGATAAAAAAATAAAATCCATCTGTGTGCTGCACACCTAAGAGACTCACTTCACACCTACACATACATACAAACTAAAGAGAAGGGATGGAAAGAGATATTATAGGCAAATGGAAAAGAGAAAGGGTAGCAATGTTTATATCAGACAAAATACATTTTAAAACAAAGACGCACGAGACAAAGAATGGCATTAAATGATAAAGGGTCACTCCAACATTAAAATATATCAATTGTAAGCATTTATACACCCAACATAGCACTTAAATATGCAAAGAAAATATTAATAGATATTAAGGAAGAAGCTTATAATAATACAATAATATCAGAGGATTTTAACACCCCACTTGCACCAATAGGTATATCATCCAGACATAATACTAATAAAGAAACACATCATTGGCATTAAATAACCCATGACACTAGATTTACCTAATGGATATACAATACATTCCTTCCTAAAACAGAATATACATTCTTTTCAAGTATACATAGAACTTTCTCCAGAATAGATCATATTAAAACCACAAAAAAGCCTCAATAAATTTATGTAGATTGAAATCATATCAAGTATGTTTTTCTACTACAATGGTATGAAACTTGAAATCAATTACAAGAACCTGGAAACAAACAACCAGCACATGAAAGCTAAGCAGCATGCTACTAACAACAAATGAGTCAATGAAGAAATAAAACAGGAAATCAAAAATACCTTGATGCAAATGAAAGGGAAAAGCAATGTTCCAAATTCTTTGGGACACAGCAAAAGCAGTTCTAGGAGAGAAGTTTATAGCAATACAGGCCTACATTGGGAAATGTGAAAAATCCAAACAATCTTATACGTAAAGGAACAAGGGAAAAAAAGCCTAAAGTTAGGAAATAATAATCAGAATGGAAACAAAAAGGGGAATGAAAAAAAAAAAATAGAAGAGATAAATGAAACCAAAATCTTGTTTAAAAAGACAAACTAAATTAATAAATCTTTGGGTAGGCCAGTCAAGAAAAAAGACAGAGTACTCACTCAAATAACATAAGATGTGAGAGAAGTTACAGTTGACACCACAGAAATACAAAGGATTATGAGAGACTACAACAATTAACACCAAAAAATTAAACAACCTAGAAGAAGGGGGTAAATTCCTAGAAACACACAAGCTTCAAAGACTGAATTAAAGAGAAATAGAAAATATGAGCAAACCTATTACTAGTAATGAAATTAATCAGTAATTTAAAAAAAAATACTGCTAATAAAGGTCCAAGACCAATGGCTTCACAGGTAAATTCTACCAAACATTTAAAGAAGAGCTAGTATCTATCCTTATCAACCTATTACAAAAAAATACAAGAGAAAGGAACACTTCCAAATTCATCCTACCATGTCAGCATTACCCCGACACTAAGAGCAAACAATGACACTACAATAAAAGAGAATTAAAAGCCAATCTTCCTGATGAACACTGATAGAAAAATCATTTTAAAAAAAAAAACACTTAGCAAACCTAATTCAACAATACATTAAAGGATCATTCATCAAAATCATGGGATTTTTCCAGGGATGCAAGGATGACTCAACATCTGTGAATCAATCAGCATGATACCTCACATTTATAAAATGAGGAATAAAAATCATATGACCATATAAGAGATGCAGAAAAATCATGTTATAATATTCAATAGCCATTCATGATAAAACTCTTAACAAAGGGGGTTGAAAGGAACATGCATAAACATAATAAAGGCTATATATGAAAAATCTACCACTGTCAGCATACTCAGTGGTAAAAGGTGAAAGCTTTTCCTCTAAGATCAGGAAAAAGTCAAGTTTGGCCACTCTCATCACTTTTATTCAACAGAGTACAGAAGTCCTACCCACAGCAATCACACAAGAACACATAAGAAAAAGAAATGAAAGGAATCCAANAACTAATTTGACAATAAACTATTAAAAAAAAAAGAAATAAATAAAAACATTTAAAAATAAAAAAAAAGAAAAACACACCATAAAAAAAAAAAGAACTAGTAAATTCAGTANGAAAAATCATGTTATAATATTCAATAGCCATTCATGATAAAACTCTTAACAAAGGGGGTTGAAAGGAACATGCATAAACATAATAAAGGCTATATATGAAAAATCTACCACTGTCAGCATACTCAGTGGTAAAAGGTGAAAGCTTTTCCTCTAAGATCAGGAAAAAG
This sequence comes from Crocuta crocuta, assembly GCF_008692635.1. NCBI lineage: Eukaryota > Metazoa > Chordata > Mammalia > Carnivora > Hyaenidae > Crocuta > Crocuta crocuta. Next base: position 4,188,778 of record NW_027530988.1, on the reverse strand, counting down.
TCAAGTTTGGCCACTCTCATCACTTTTATTCAACAGAGTACAGAAGTCCTACCCACAGCAATCACACAAGAACACATAAGAAAAAGAAATGAAAGGAATCCAAATTGGTAAGAAAGAAATAAAACTGTAAGTAAAAACTCTACCAAAAACCTATTAGAACTAGTAAATTCAGTAAAGTTGTAGGATACGAATTTAATATACAGAAATCTGTTGCATTTCCACACACTAACGACAAAATAGCAGAAAGAGAAATTAAGAAACAATCTTATTTATAATTGCAACAAAAATAACAAAATATCTAGGAATGAATTAAGCCAAAGAGGAGAAAGTTTTGCACTCTGAAAACTATAAGACACTGGAATTCATGATGACATAAATAAGTGGAAAGAAACACCATGATCATGGATTGGAAGAATTAATATTGTTAAAAAGCTGACACTTCTCAAAGCAATTTATGAATTCAAAGCAATCTCTATCATAATAGCATAGCATATTTTACAGAATTATAACAATCCTAGAATTTTTATGGAACACAAAAGACCCCTATAACCAAAGCACTCTTGAGAAAGAAGAACAAAGCTGGATGTATCACGCTCCAAGATTTCAAACTCTCCTACAAAGCCATAGTAATCAAAACAGTATGGTTCTATGTGTAGAAAATACACATAGATCAATAGAACAGGATAGAGAGTCCGGAAATAAATGCTACTTACATGGTGAATTGATCTATGACAAAGAAGGCAATACTACACAACTGGAAAAAATTTCTTTAATAAATGATGTTTGGTGTCTCCAGAGGCAAGAGAAACAAAAGCAAAAATGAACTGTTGGGGCCTCATCAAAATAAAAACTTCTGCACAGCTAAGGAAACAATCATAAAAACTAAAACGCAACTGATGGAATAGATTTTTGCAAATGACATATCAGATAAAGTGTTAATATCCAAAAAACAAACAATCCAGTGAAGGAATGGGTAAAATACATGAATAGACACTTCTCCAAAGAAGACATCCAGATAGCCAACAGACACATGAAATAATGCTCAACATCACTCATCATCAGAGAAATACAAATCAAAACCACAATGAGATACCACATCACACCTGTCAGAATGGCTAACATTAATAACTCAGGCAACAACAGATGTTGGTGAGGATGTGGAGAAAGACGATCTCTTTTGCACTACTGGTGGGAATGCAAACTGGTGCAGCCACTCTGGGAAATATAGTATGGAGGTTCCTCAAAAATTAAAAATAGAACTACCCTATGACCCAGCAATTGCACTACTAGGTATTTATCCAAGGGATACAGGTGTGCTGTTTCGAAGGGGCATATGCACCCCAATGTTCATAGCAGTGCTATTGACAATTAGCCAGAGTATGGAAAGAGCCCAAGAGCCCATCGACAGATGAATGGATAAAGATGCAGTGTGTATACATACACATACACACACACAATGGAGTATCACTGGGCAATCAAAAAGAATGAAATCTTGACATTTCAACCACATAGATGGAACTAGAGGATATTATGATAAGTGAAATTAGAGAAAGAAAAGTATCACATGGGGCGCCTGGGTGGCTTAGTCGGTTAACTGTCCGACTTTCGCTTAGGTCATGATCTCATGGTTCGTGGGTTCGAGCCCCGCGTCGGGCTGTGTGCTGACTGCCAGCTCAGAGCCTGGAGCCTGTTTCAGTCTGTGACTCCCTCTCTCTCTGACCCTCCCCTGCTCACGCTGTCTCTCTCTCTCTCTCTCTCTCCCAGAAATAAATAAAAACATTAAAAAAAAAAAGTATCACATGATTTCACTCATATGAGGAATTTAAGATACTAAAGAGATAAACATAAGGAAAGGGAAGCAAAAATAATATAAAAACAAGGAAGGGGACAAAGCATAAGAACTCCTAAATACGGAGAATAAACAGGTTTGCTGGAGGGGTTGTGGGAGGTGGAATGAGCTAAATGGGTAAGGGGCATTAAGGAATCTACTACTGAAATCATTGTTGCACTTCATGCTAACTAACTTGGATGTAAATTAAACAGTAAATTAATTAATTAAAAAAATAAATGGTGTTAGGAATCCTGGACAGCTACATATTGGAGAATGATAATCACATTCTCACACCATATACAAAACTAAACTCAAAATTAATTAGACCTCAATGTAAGACCTTAAATCATAAAACTCCTAAATAAAAAAATAGGCAATAAACTTTGGTGATTAGTCTTAACAGTATCTTTTTGAGCTGTCTTCTCAGGAAAGGGCAATAAAAGCAAAACTATGTAATTGGGACTATATCAAACGAAAAAGGTTTTTCACAGTGAAGGAAACCATTAACAAAACAAAAAGCAACCTACTAAATGAGAGAAGGTATTTGCAAATGGCATACCGAATAAAGAGTTAGTATCCAAAATATGTAAAGAACACACACCCCTCAATGCACACGCACACACACACGTGCACGCGCGCGCGCACACACACACAATCTAATTGATAAATAGGCAGAGGACCTAAATAGACGTTTTTCCAAAGAAGACATACAAACAGCCAATGGACGCATGAAAAAAAATGTTCAACGTACCTGATCATCAGGGGAACGCAAATCTAAACCATAATGAAATATCACCTCACATGAGTCAGAATAACTAGTGTCAAAAAGACAAGAAATAATAAATGTTGGCAAGGATGTAGAGAAAAGGGAAACCTTGTCCACTCTTCATGTGAATGTAAATTGGTGCAGCCAATATGAAAAATGCTATGGAAGTTCCTCAAAAAATTAAAAATAAAAATACCATACTCCAGAAATTCCACTGCTGGGTATTCATCTGAAAAAACAAAACATTAATTTGAAAAAGATGCATGCACGCTTACATTCACTGCAGCATTATTTGCAATAGCCAAGCTATGGAAGCAGCCTAAGTGTTCATTCATGGATAAAGAAGATGTGTGTGTGTGTGTGTGTGTGTGTGTGTGTGTGTGTACACACACATGAATATTTCTCAGCCATGAAATCATTCCATTTACAACAACATAAACATACCTAGAGGATATTATACTAAGTGCAATAAATTAGAGAACGATAAATGCTGTATGATTTCACTCATATGTGGAATCTGAACAAAAACAGAACAAAACAAAAGAGAAAAAGACTCAATATTCAGAGAACAGATTAGTGGTTGCCAGGAGGGCTGGGGCTGTGGGGATGGGTGACATAGGTAAAAGGGATCAAAAGGTACAAACTTCCAGTTATAAAAGAAGTAACACGTAGGGATGTGAAATACAGCATAGGGAATATAGTAAAAAAATATATTTAATAACATTGATGATCAATATCAACTACTCATCTCACAATAATCATTTTGTAATGTATATAAATGTCAACTCACTATGTGGTACACTTGAAAATAATATAATATTGTATGTCAATGATATTTAAATTAAAAATGAAATAAAAAGCTGAGGTTTAGCTTTAATTAAAATCATTCTACCTCTAGTGTCAAGTCCAGAACTTTTGTCATGTCTATATTGTTGCAGACTCATCCCTCTAGTGGGACTTTCTTTTAAAGTACCATGAATTTGTGGGACATTTTACTCTCTCTAATCCAGCCTTCCAATGTCCCAATTACCCAATTGCTCAAGTGTCCTGTAGAGAAAACATGCTAGGAGTTTGGGATCCCCCTAGATTTTAATCTTTCCCATCAGCTTGCAACCATCAAGAGCTCTGTTGGCTTGTTTTCCCTAGTTGAACACTTCTCCCATATGGCAAGCACATTCTCAGCCCATCTCCAGACCTGGCAAATACTCCATGTATTACTAAATTTGCTAAATTTCCCAAAGAAAGTTCATCTATCTGTAGAATTTTTGTTCACTTTTTTCTTCTAAATTTCTCCTATGTCTGTGAAAATATAAGTTCTATCCTGATAAAGTATAGAGACCTGATAAAGTATTTTTATGGCTTTTCTTAGTTGTTATAACAGGAATTATATCTTGCCACTACCTGTTACATCACAACCAGCAGTGAAATCAAAATCTGTATTTAGGTTTTAATTAGTTAAACCTAGGACTTTATTACTAAGTTTTACATCTATTGCCCACACTTTGAAATATTATGTTATTCAAACTTTAAAAATCATTTCCTGCTTTGTCTCACCTAATACTGTGATTACCACATCATCTATATCTCTGATTAGTAAATTAACTAGGAATAAATTATTCTGACAAGATTAACTATAAGCCCTTCTAGTGAAATATTAGAAAACTTTGCTTGAATTAATAACTCCATCAATTAATATTCCTTAAGCAATTATTCAACTAGATGTTATTCTTTTTTTTTTTAATTTTTAACATTTATTCATGTTTGAGAGAGAGACAGACAAACAGACAGACAGACAATGAGCAGGGGAGGGGCAGAGAGAGATAGAGACACAGAATATGAAGCAGGCTCCAGGCTCTGAGCTGTCAGCACATAGCTGGACATGGGGCTTGAAATGGTGAACTCTGAGATCAAGACCTGAGCCAAAGTCAGATGCTTAACTGACTGAGCCACCCAGGCACCTCTAGATCATTCTTCATTAATGCTTTGGCCATTTCTTCACTAACAAAAGGAATTGTCAATGGAAGTTAAAGAAGGGAACATACCCTAGAGTAATTGTGGAAGTCTTGCTTAATTTTTCTAGAATACATAAAGTAGTAACATTCAGTTATTTTGAAGTTGATAATTTATAAGTTAAATTTATAAATGTTGATAGTTGTTATGGTAGCTTAGAAATGATAATAGGTCATTCACAATACTTCTAGTCATTCCAAACAATAAATAGGGTTCTATCTAAATTTAAAAGCATAAGTCACTGAAGAAAGTGAAAGTTTCAAATCTGAGTTGTAACAAAAATTCTAATTAAAAAATAACAAAATAAAGATGCTCTGGAAGTAGTATTTTGTTCCAGCAAATTATACACTATTGTTTTAAATTTTGATTTTATTTCAATATAAACACTCTTTTTTTTACTATTTTACCCAATATATGCAGGGATTTCAACCTGATTTTATGTTAGAATCACTAGAGTGCTTCTGTTTTCATGTCATGTGGGTCCTCATCATTAGTATTTTTTATAGCACTAATATCAGAACTCTGGAAAAGGAGCCTAGGAAATGTAACTTTTTTAAAAACATTATTTTTAGGACAGTTTGTTTTATAATAAAATCAAGAAGACGATGTAGAGATTTCCCATATATCCACAGCCCCCACATATGTATATACTTCCCTATTATCAAAGTCACCCACCAGGACCTGGTTTTGGTGATAAGAGGGGCACCACAGGATCTCTTCCACACAAGGCCACTACTTTCAAGACCAGGATACATAGCTGACTTATGTAGCACATAGAAACAAACACAGAGAATTAGACAAAACCAGGAGACAGAGGAATATGTCCCAAATAAAAGAACAAAACAAATTTGCAGAAAAAGAGCTAAATTATATAGAAATAAGCAAAATGCCTGATAAATAATTTAAAATAGTGGTCTTAAAAGTATTCACTGGACTTAGAATGGCAGATGAACCAGTGAGAACTTCAAACAAAGAGATAGATAATATAAAAAATAATCAGAGCAGAAAAATAGGACAAATGAAATAAAATATACACTACAGGGAAATTAAGAGATACACAGGAATAGATCAGCAAACAAGAAGGGTAATGGAAGCAACCAACCCCAACAAGAAAAAGGGAAAAGACAATAAAAAATGAGAATAGGTTAAGGAAACTCTGAGACATCATGGAGTGTAATAACATTTGCATTATACAGATTCCAAAAAGAAGACAGAGAGAAGGGAGCAGATAATTTAATTGAATGAATAATAGCTGAAAACTTCCCTAATCTGGGGGAAGAAAACACAGACATTCAGGTCTTTAAGCATGGAGAGCACAAAAAGAAAAAAAAAAATCAATACAAGGAGGTCCACACCAAGACACATAATTAAATTGTCAAAAATTAAAGATGAAGAGAATCTTGAGAGCAAGAGAAAAGCAGTTACATACAAGGAAAACTCCATTAGGCTATTAGCTGATTTTTCAGCAGAACCCTTGCAGGCCAGAAGGGATTGATATGATGTATTCAATGTGTAAAAAGGGAAAATAATCTACAACCAAGAATATTCTGACAAAATTATCATTCAGAGTAAAAGGAGAGATAAAGAATTTGCTAGACAAAAAAATGTTAAAGGAGTTCATCACCACTAAGCAAGTCTTACAAAATGTTAAATGACATTCTTAAAGTGGGGGAAAAAAGCCATAACAAGAATCAAGGAAATTATAAAAAGGAAAAATACTCACTGGTAAAACCAATCATATACTGAAGGTAGTGGGTTTATCACCTATAAAGCTACTATAGAAGTTAAATACAAAAATAACAAAATCAATTGTATCTACAAATATTAGTCAAGAGGTATACAGAATAAAAACATGTAACATAACTACATATGCATATAACGTGGAATGTGGAGTAAAAACGTAGACATTAAAGTATTCAAACTTTAGGGACCATCAAATTAGTATATACTGCTATACACATAGGATGTTATATATAAACTCAATGATAACCACAAATAAAAAATACCATAAATATACACAAAATAAACAGAAAAAAATCAGTGTAACACTAACAAAAGCCATCAAACCACAAGAAAAGAGAGCAAGGACTAAATGTGCCAATTAAAAGACACAGGGTAAATGAATGGATACAAACATTCAGATTAAAAGTGAAGGGCTGGTATAAAATATCCCATGCAAATAAGGCTAGGTAAAAAAGTAACAATAGCAATATTTATATCACACAAAATTGACCTTAAAACAAGGACAATAGCAAAAGACACAGATGGACATTACATAATAATAAAAAGATCAATTCAACCAGAGGATATAACAATTATAAATACCTATGAATTCACCATAGGAACACCTAAATATTGAAAGCAAGTATTAAGGAAGAAGTTGGCTATAATACAGTAATATTAGGGGACTTTAACACCTCACTTATACCAGTGGATAGATCATACAGACAGAAAATCAATAAGGAAACATTGGCTTTGAACAACACATTAGACTAAATGGACTTAACTGATATATATTGATATCTATCAGATATATACATATATATACATATGTATATATATCACATTCCATCTAAAACCAGCAGAATACACATTCATATCAAGTGTACATGGAACATTCTCCAGAACAGATCACAAGTTAGGCCACAAAACAAGTGTCAATAAACTCAAAAAGACTGAAATTGTATCTACCATCTTTTCCAACCACTATGGTATAAAATTAGAATTACAAGAAAAGAAAAAAAAAACGGGAAAAAACACAAGCACATGGAGGCTAAAAAAATCTACTACTGAACAACTGATGGGTCAATGAACAAGTCAAAGAGGAAATTAAAAATATATGTGGAGATGAATGATAATGGAAGCACAATGGCCCAAAATTTGGGGGAAGAAGAAAAAGCAGTTTGAGGAGGGAAGTTTGAGTGATGCAGGCCTCTATCAAGAACCAAGAAAAATCCCAAATAAACAGTTTAACCTAATACCTAAGGCGACTAGAAAAAGAAGAAACAAAGCCCAAAGTTAGAAGAAAAACAATAAAGATTATAGCAAATACAGAGACTAAAAAATAGAAAAGAAAAATGAAACCAAATGAAACCAAAAACTGGTTTGTTGAAAACATAAATAAAGCTGATAAACTTTTAGCTAGACTTATCCAAAAAAAAAAGAGGACTTTACAAAATCATAGATGAAAGAGGGAAAATAACTGCCACCACAGAAATACAAAGGGATTCTAAGTGACCACTATGAAAAATTATGTGCCAATAAATTGGACAATCTAGAGCAAATATATAAGTTTCGAGAAACAAAATACAAAACTGAATCAGAAAGTAGAAAATCTGAAGAGATTATTAGTAGTGAAATTGAACTGATAATCACAAAGCTCCCAACTAACAAAAGTCCAAAACCAGAGGGCTTCACAGGTGAATTCCATCAAGCATTTTAAAAAGAATATCTGTTCTCCTCAAACTATTTCAAATAATAGAAGAGGAACAGAAAGCTTCCAAATTCATTCTACAAGGCATTAACCTGATCCCAAAATTAGACAAAAGCACTTCAAAAAAGAGAGGGAAAGAAAGAAAATTAAACGCCAATATCCCTGATAAATTCAACGCAAAAATCCTCAACAAAATATTATCAAACTGAATTCAACAGTACATTAAAAGAATTATCTACCAGGAGTGCCTGGGTGGCTCAGTCAATTAAGCATCTGATTCCTGATTTTGGCTGAGGTCATGATCTCACAGCTTGTGAGTTCAAGTCCTACACCAGGCTCTGTGCTGACAGTACAGAGTCTACTTGGAATTCTCTGTTTCCCTCTCTCTGCCCCTCGCCTACTCATGCTCTCTCTCTCAAAAATAAATAATAAACATTAAAAAAAGAATTAATTACCATGAACAAGTTTAATTTATTCCAGGGATGCAAGCTTGGTTGAGTATTTGCAAAATAATGTGATATGTCACTTTAACAAGAGAAAAGATGAAAACCCTTTGATTATCTCAACAGATGCAGAAAAAGCATTTGACATTAATGCAACACTGATAATAAAAACTCTCAACAAAATGGATATGTAGAAAACATATCTCAACATAATAAAGGTTATATGTTATACAGTCACTGCCACATTATTCTCAATGGTGAAAACCTAAAAGATTTTCCTCTTAAGATCAGAACACAAGGATGTCCACTCTCACTACTTTTCTACAGCATATTACTGTAAGTTCTAGGTGCAGCAATCACACAACGAAAAGAAATAAAAAGGATCTAAATTGGTATGCAAGAAGAAAAACTGTTGCTATTTGCAGATATCATATTCTATATAAAAATCTTAAGTACTCCAACCAAAGCCCTTTAGAATAAATGAATTAAGCAAAGTTTCAAGATGCAAAATTAATATACAGAAACCCATTGCATTTCCATACACTAACAATGAAGTAGCAGAAAAATAAACTAAGAAAGCATTCTCAGTTATAATTGCATCAAAAAATACTAGAAATAAATTTAACCAAGATGTAAAAGACCTATAGTCTGAAAATTATAAGTTATTGATAAAAGAAATTGAAGATGATACAACTAAATGAAAATTGATCTTGTTAAAATGTCCATTCTATCCAAAGCAATCTACAGATTCAATACAATTCTTATAAAAATACCAATAGCATTTTTCATAAAATAATCTTAAAGTTTCTATGGAAACACAAAGGTCACAAAGAATCAAAGCAAACTTAAGAAAGAACAGCTGGATATATCACCAGATATATATCACCCAGATTTCAAAATACACTACAAAACTAAAGTAATCAAAAACAGTATGGTACTGGCACAAACATAGACACATAGATCAATGAAACAGGATAGAAAGCCAAGAAATAAACACACATCCTTATGTGTGAGTTAATCTACAATAGAGGCGAGCAAGAATGTACACTGGGGAAAAGACAGTCTCTTCAATATATAGCATTGGGAAATAGGACAGTTAACATACTTAAGAATGAAACTGGAGCACTTTCTTACACCATATACAAAAGTCAACTTAAAATAGATTGAAGACTTAAAAGTAAAACCTGAAACTGTAACATTACTGAAACAAAACAGACACAAACAGTAATCTCTTGAATATTGGCCTTAGCAACATGTGTATGTATATGCCTTCTCAGGCAAGGGAAACAAAACAAAAATACACAACAAAAGGGCTACACCAAAACAAAAATTTTTTGCACAGCAAAGGAAACCATCAGCCATACAAAAAGGAAACCTACTGAATGTGAGAAGATATTTGAACATGATCTATCCAGTAAGGATTTAATATCCAAAATAGGTTTAAAAATTATACAACTAAACACTGGGGACAAATAATCCAATTAAAAGATTGACATATTATACTAAGTGAAATAAATCCTATGAAGAAAGACAAGTAGCACATGATTTCATCTATATGTGGAGTCTGAAAAAATATCCAGAAACAGGCATATATTCAGAGAACAAACTGACAGTTGCCAGAGGGAAGGGAATTAGGGGAAGGGGCAAAATAAGTAAAGGTGCTTAAGAGGCATAAACTTCCAGTTACAAAAGAAATAAGGAAGAGAGGTGAGAAGTACAACATAGGGAATATAGTCATTAAAATTATAATAACGTTGTATGTTAACAGATGGTGACTATACTTCTTGGGGTGCACTGAGTAATGTATAGACTTGTCAAACCTCTATGTCGTACATCTGAAACTAATATAACACTGTATGTCAACTGTACTTCCAGCATAAAAATAAAAGTAATAAAAATACTCATCTCAAAGAGTTATTTTAAAAAAGAATATGATCTCACATTTTCAACTTTAGTAATGAGAGACATTATTCAACTAGAAATTGAATAGTCTGTATGCATTATAAATTGATGAATAAGTGATAAATATTGTAATGATTAAAACAGTTTTTCAAAAAAAATATTCCTCACAGAATGGTACATTTTTTAACAGGGATATACCTGTATTAACATACCATAATCATCCAAAGTCCATAATTCACCTTAGGTTCACTCTCAGTGTTATACATTCTATGGGTTTGGACAAATCTGTAATAACATATATCCATCATTATAAGATCATAAAGAGTATTTTCACTGTCCTAGAAAATCCTCTGTGCTCTGCCTATTCATCTCTCCCTCATCTCACCCCTGGAAACCACTGATCTTTTTGTCTCCCTAATTTGCCTTTTCCAAAATGTCATCAAGTTGAAATCATACAGTTTGCGGCCTTCTCAGACTGGCTTCTTTTACATAGCAAAATGCATGTAAGGTTCTCCCATGGCTTGATAGTTCATTTCCTTTTAGTACTGAATAATATTCCATTTTATGGATGTGCCATGGTTTACCCATTCACCTACAGAAAGACATCATGGTTGCCTCCAGGTTTTGACAATTATTTATAAAGCTGTTACAAGCATCTGTCTACATTTGTGTTTGTGTGTGGATATAAGTTTTCAACTCCTTTGAGTCAATGCCAGGGAAGGCAATCGCTAGATTATATGGTAACAGTATGTTTAGTTTTGTAGGAAACTGCCAAACTGTCTTTCAAAGTATCTGTGCCATTCTGCATTCCTATCAGCAAGGCTTGGGAATTTCTTTCCTTGCTTATCCTTGTCAGCATTTACTATTATCAGTGTTCCAGAAATTGGCCATTTTGGTTGGTGTGTAGTGGTATCTTTGTGTTGTTTTAATTTGCATTTCCCTGATAATATATGATGTGGAGCATCTTTTGGTGATCTGTGCATATTCTTTGGTGAACTGTCTCAGACTTTGGACCATTTTTTAATTGGGTTGTTTGTCTTATTGTTGAATTTTATGAGTTATTTGTATACTTCATATACTTTTTAACAGTCCTTTATCAGGTGTGTCTTTTACAAATATTTTCTCCCAGACTATGGCTTGTCTTCTGATTCTCCTCATACCATCTTTAACAGAAAAGATTTTAATTTTAATGACATCTAGCTTATTATTTCTTTGATAGATCATGTCTAAACCACTGTTCCTTTAAATCACAGATGTTTTACACAGGTGGATATTGAAATCATTTATTAAATCACAGTAAGAATTTCTGAAAAGAAAAACATATCAAATAATTTATTGTAAATATGGTATTATTTTGGGAAACATGTTTTTATTATCTGTAGATATAGATATAGACATACACACACACATACACACACACACACACACACACACACACACACACGTATCAAACAAAGGTGTGATGGGAGGTATGGAAAATATATTACATATTGTAGGTTGCAGATGAAATATGTGAAAACATATCTCAGAATTCACAGGCAAAACAGCTGTTCACTCACAGCAAGACATAATATGGTGCCTGGCACTGAATCCACCCACCAATGTGATAGGCAGGTGCTGGTAGGCAGATACAATTTCTAAGGGGGAAGTTTGGCATTTTCTAGTCTATTTGAGGGGAAGCATGCATATACATCCATCCAAGACCACTGGAACAGCTATACTGTCCACTAATTGGGCTCTGAAAGAATCCTACTTCCCCCAGAAGCTTAATCAGCTATGGTCCCCAATTAGTATACCACCTCAGTTTCCTTTTAAACTCTGACTTTGTATCTAAATGTCATGCATTTTATATGATAACCTTGGATCTGACAACCTGCATTTCTATTGCTTGTTCATAGTTGGCTTTATCTGTTTTTGACCCATTCTGGGTTTATTAATTATAACATGGCCATTTCCTCAGCTTTGACCCAAATCTCTTAAGAATTCAATATCTATCAACATCCTCCCATTGACCCATATGTATTATAGTTAGGAAAACTCTTACTCTCACCAACTGTTGACAATTGCTGCTCTATAGAGTTTCTCTCTCAGATTGAGACATATGATTTTCCAGGATTGTGGCCAACTTCATTCATAGTTTGGGCAAGTAGAACGGAGGCTCAATATGAAATAGCACAACTTTCCTGATAAGTTTATATGTATTAGAAACTATAATTCATCACTCAAAGGAGACTAGAAAAGGCAAAGCAAGGCAGGTAAAATGTGTATGTGTTGGGTAGTGAGAGAAGAGTTAGAACAGGTTGGCTTCTGGAACCTAGTCAGGAAGGGACCAGAGCAGAATTTTAGTACTGTGAGTTGAACCACAGGGTCATGTGATGGTATAGGGGGTTAAATTAGTGGTCCCTGGGTTCAGGAGTTCTGATATGGGCTCTTCTCATACAAATGCGTCCCTATAGGCCTATTCTGTGATTCAGAGAAAGTCTAAAAATTATGTATTAACTTAACAAGAGCCTAGAAGTCCTCACTTGAATTAGAACTAGAGATCAGACAAATAAGAAGCATGGCTCCATACCAAAGATTAATGAACTCTACATTAGAACTCCCTACCACTTCTTGTTTCTGCCTAAATTTCACCAGTTTACACCAACAACATACACTGATAGAGATCATAGATTATTCAGTTAAAAGACTCAATTATGTAGAATTGAGTAGTGATACCAGGTAAAAAGCATGGACTAGTTGGAACAAGTCAAGGACCAGTGACACAGAGAGAAGACACTTCTGAAATGAATTACCAAGAAGCTAAGTAGGTGGAATAAAGTTTAGTGTTGCCTCAAAGCTGAGAGGTAAAGAAGACAGGAGGGTCTGTGCTTAGACTCTAGTTGTTCTAGGACCAGAAGTGCTTGTGAACCACATGTTGGGTCCACTATCACCTTGTTTTAACATCTTGAGCAGACCACTTATCATCTTACGAGGCCACTAATCACATAATGAATCCAAAAGGAAGTTGGAAACTGAACTAATTAATAAGTCAAAGATCAATAAAGATAAGAACAATCCTGTGCAAACTGGAGGCTGATAAGAGAGTAGAAAAAGCAGATGCTGACATCTTATACTATTCCACTCTGAGAATTGTGGATTCCCAGGGAGTCTAAACTATTGTTAGAAATATTCAGATCCATTTACATTCCAGGTATTTTCAAGTGATGAGATAATATGCATATGTGCTCACTATTCTTTTCAAATGTCTGTGGGTACTATAATGTTAATCAAATATAAATTAATTTAAAAGATATATTGTGAGGGGCGCCTGGGTGGCTCAGTCGGTTAAGCGTCCAACTTCAGCTCAGGTCATCTCACGGTTCGTCGGTTCGAGCCCCACGTCGGGCTCTGTGCTGACAGCCAGCTCAGAGCCTGGAGCCTGTTTCGGATTCTGTGTCTCCCCCTCTCTCTGACCCTCCCCCACTCACGTTCTCTCTCTCTCAGAAATAAATAAAACATTAAAAAAAAATTTTTAAAAAGATATATTGTGATACTGAATTCATAGAAGTTTATTGCCATTAGCTATTCTCTCAGTACATGCAAATACTGAAATACACTTACTACCAGATATCAGAAAATGTTTGATGTTAGAAAATATTCCCCATTGTCACATAGCTGAGAACTAATGCTTTAAAAGAAAAAATAGAGACAATATTATCCCAAAGAGAAAACAACTAGAATTGGGGGGAGTAGAGTGAAGGCAGTGTGGTGAAGTGGAGAGAACTCAGACACTTCTGCACCATTTCCCAGCTCTGGAATCTTAGATAAATTATATCTCTTCCTAAGGCTGTTCCATCAGTGTTAAAACAGTTACAGTATTATCCAAATAAAGGCTGTTGCTGCAAGGATTAATGACAATGTATGCAAAGAATTTGGCACATAGCAGCTACTCAGTAAATTGTAATCATTTATAGCTACTTCAAAAGGAAGGTAATTAATTCTGAGAAACAAATGAGATTCAAAATAAAGGAAATGAAAAAATGCTAAAAATTTGATCAAGGATTGTAAATACAAAGTATTGAAATATAATTTTATTCCCAGATCTGCCACAGAGGAAGTGAACATAAATTACATTTAACCTGTTGATTCCAGTTGCTTCTTCAGTAAAATAAAGTAGCTGGACTCAGTTTTAAGTCCTATGATTTTCCTTAAGCTGCTTTTAGGGGGAATAAGAAGGTCAATCCCAGATACAAGCATTGGTTGAACTCCTGAGTGACTGCTGCACACTCTTTGCAGCTGTGTGATCTCTGCTCCTCCCTTCCACCCTCCTACCCAGGGCCTCCAAGAACCTAAAAGTAAGGACTAAGCCTGCAGCAAGTCTGGTTGCAACCACATAAAGCTCCAAGGGTTCTCTCCAATTTGTGTATGTGGATTCAGAATGAATTTCCCAGCTATTACTGGTGATTGGTTCCCCCTGTTACAATTAAACCCATGATTCCTATGTACTGCGCATCCTAAACATTATGTTGCACCCTAAATAGAATTAAATAATTGCCTCACAATCACAACTGCCAGTGATTCCCAGTGTCTGCTTGCTTATTTCCCCTCCATGTCCTCTTTCCTTCCACATCTATTTCTTGTTACTTTACAGTACTAGTCATTCTTGCTTACTAATAGTTATAAAAATAATGCTGTACAAGTGTACCATAAGAATACTGTAAAAGCATTCGATGATTTGTGTAAACTCCTACCTGTTGACTTTTATCGGGTTTCCAATTTTTATTTCTATGACTAACACCCCCAAAAATATCAATTTACATATATGTTTATGTATTCATGTTTTTATTTCTGTAGGATAGAGTTTCATTGTATAGTATTTCTAGTTAGAAGATAGGTTTTTAATTTTAATAACAGCTGCCCAGTTGATTTCCACACAAGCTTGCAACAATGCATATTTCCACTATTAATATCTGAAAATGTTTTTATCAATGATGTCTACCAGCAGATGTTATATTCTTTTTGTAACTTTTGCCAGTATGATGAGTGTGAAGTAAGTTTTTCAATATTTTATTGTGATTTTTCTAAAAATTTGGTTTGGGCAGGGGGGTGGCTTAGCTTATTTTCATAGATGTATTTGTGATTTGATTTTACTCTTTTCTAAAATGCCTGTTTAGAACTTGTGCTTATTTTCCTATTTGATGTTTCTTTTATTGTCAATTTTAAGAACGTTTTTCTGGGGCACCTGGGTGGCTCAGTCAGCTAAGCGTGGGACTTCGGCTCAGGTCATGATCTCATGGTTCGTGGGTTCGAGCCCTGTGTCGGGCTCTGCGCTGACAGCTAGCTCAGAGCCTGGATCCTGTTTCCAATTCTGTGTCTCCCTCTCTCTCTGACACTCCCCTGCTCATGCTGTCTCTCTCAGAAATAAATAAAATATTTAAAAATTATTTTAATTAAAAAAGAACTTTTTTCTATGTGATATTCATCATAAACTATGTATATTACCATATACTTTGAAAATATGTTCCCCAAATGTTTACCTACTGATTTTGCTTTCAAAATTTTATAGAGTCAAGTATGGGCTATATCTCTTAAAGGTACAGTTTACTTTTTATTTTATAGGTTCTACCCCAATTTCCCTAAATTTGTTGAAATATTATCATCCTTATTCTTTAACATTTAAATTATAATGTTGCTAAAATTGCTTTGAATATAGTATAATATACAAAAGCAAATGCATTTCCTTTTAGGTGGTTAACCATTTGGGCCAGAACCATTTACACGTTGAAGTGATATATTCCCACCAAAGTGACTATCCAACTTTGTAATATATTACATTTGCAATGATTACTAGAAGGCTAAGGTTATACTCTACTGTTCTTACTATAGTGATTGGAGGCAATTTGCTGTATTCAGTTATCTGCTCTCTCTTGCTATGTGACCCTGTAGTGCATAGGAGTGAGTTGTACATTTCTCACACCTCATTGATATTGGGCCTGGCCATGTGACTTGTTTTGAATAACAGAAGATGGACAGAAGTGACAGTATGCTAGTTTCAAGCCAAGACCTTTGACCTTCTATGAATCACCATGAAAAGAACATGTCCCACATGCTGTAAGAAGAATGTGAAAACATACAGAACAGACCAGAAACCAACTTTAAACCTGAATTCAAGTATAGCCAACACAAGACATAAAATAAAGACATCCCAGTCAACTCACAGACATTTGAGAATAAATTCTTGTTGTCGTAAGGCACTGAGTTATGTATCATCATGGTAACAAAATATTAATGGTACAGTATGACTATAGTATGACTTAATATGTAGCAAGGGAATCTGTACCTATTCATTTTTTTTTTTAATTTTTTTTAATGTTTTATTTATTTCTAGGGGAGAGAGAGAGAGAGAGAGACAGCACGAGCAGGGGAGGGTCAGAGAGAGAGGGAGTCACAGACTCCGAAACAGGCTCCAGGCTCCGAGCTGGCAGTCAGCACAGAGCCCGACGCGGGGCTCGAACCCACGAACCGTGAGATCACGACCTAAGCAAAAGTCGGACGCCCAACCGACTAAGCCACCCAGGCGCCCCTGTACCTATTCATTTTTATGTAAGTTAAGCTATACTCAGATATATATTCTTTCATGAAAACTTTCATATAAACTTTCATATTAAACTTCATCAGATATAATCCAAAGGTTTAAAAAAAAGAGGAAAACCCATAAATTTAAGTTGCAATAGCCAAATCATGGAAAGAGACTAAACATCCATCAATGGATGAATGGATCAAGAAGATGTGGTTTATCTATACCATGGAATACTACATGGCAATGAGAAACAATGAAATCTGGCCACGTGTAGCAACATGGATGGACCTTGAGGGTGTTATGCTGAGCGAAATAAGTCAGGCAGAGAAGGACAAATATCATATGTTTTTACTTATAAGTAGATCAGGAGAAACATAATAGAGGACCATGGGGGAGGAGAAGATGAAAAAATAGTTGGGGAGAGGGAGGGAGGCAAACCCTGAGAGACTTTTGAATCTGAGAACAAACTAAAGGCCGATGGGAGTGGGGAAGTGGTGCAGGGGGGAGACAAGCATGGAGGAGGGCACTTGTGGGGATGAGCACTGGGTGTTATATGGAAACCAACTTGACAATAAACTATGAAAGAAAAAAAAAGAAAGGTTCAATAATGAAAAAAAATTAAGTTGTTATTTGTAATTATATCCCCTATCTTTTCATTTATTCAGAACTTTTTTTTCATGTTCTGTAATGTAACTTTATAGTTTTATTGGAGTCCTTAATCACATAGTTTGCCTCTATTAGAAATAGATTATTTCCCCAATTCTATTTCTAGCTTGTTATTGCCTGTGAAGATGAAGCTAGTAATTTCTGCCTATTAACCTTATTTCTAGCTACCTAATCAAATTTCCATATTAAACCTACTAGTTTTCTTTACCAGAGTATTGGATTTTTAAGGTATCCAGTCATGTCAGTAGGATAAAACATAATTGTATCTCTTTTTTATAGTAGTTAAATTTACTTTCACTTTATTGTCTTATTGTGGTCAAAGTAATGCAAAGTCTTGGTCAACAACATTATAGAAGGCAGCATAATTCCAGCATGGATGAGGAGCTACAGATATACATAGGAATATAAATACATTGTTATATTAGAACGAATTTAGGATTTAGCAATGCTAAGCTATGTATCATAATAGACTACAAAAAAAAAAAGAAAAAACGTTTTAAAAGAAAACCATTTCATGGTTCATCACTAACTGCTCTACCAGGGGACTCATATTACTTACAAAATATCCATGTGAATCAAGCTGCTTTGTTCCTGTAGCACTTAGATTTTAATCCTGATAATACATTCATTCATAGCAACTCTGTTCTTTGGGGCAGGAAAAAAAATCAAGATGGGCCTGGAAACTGTTGGTAGAAAAAAAATAAGATGCTTTTAAAATGCCTGAGGTAGTGATGAAGACACAAAGGAGCATCTAAAGAGGTTTCCAGTGGCCAGTTGTAACAATAAGCATCAAAAGGAAAATAAAAATTTTTGTTGACTGGAATAGGTAGTGTTTGGAAAACTCCATCCATCTATAATGATACTCAAGAAGAAAAATGGAAATATAAATGTAAAAATAACTGATGAATTTGTATAGTTTTAATGAGAAAAGAGTATTGATTTGTGCAGGTCTTCTGTTTAAATATATATTTATTTGTAGACAATACACATTTTCTTTACCAGTCTAAGTACAGTAGATAACAAAAACTGGAAATAGATCGAATATCAGAGGATTTGGCTCCAAAAAGGGAGGGGCTGCATTATATATATAGCCATACCTCAAAGACACTGTGGGTTTGGTTCTAAACCACTGTAATAAAGTGAGTGAAATGATTCTTTTGTTTGTTTCCCAGTGCATATAAAAGTTATGTGTGTACTGTACTGTTCTCTATTAAGTATGCAATGGCATTACCTCTAAAAAAAAAAAAAAGTACACACCTTCATTTAAAAAAAGAAAAGCCAGCCATTATCTGAGCTTTCAGTGACTTATAATCTTATTGCTGGTAGAGGGTCTTGCCTTGATGTTGATGGCTGCTAACTGATCAGGATGGTGGTTGCCGATGGTTGGGGTGACTATGGAAATTTCTTTTAAATTTGTGGAGAAGGGGCAGAGAGAGAATTAGAGAATCTAAGTGGGCTCCACACCCAGCACTGAGCCCAATGCGAGGCTTGATCTCACAACCATGAGATCATGACCTGAGACAAAATCATGACTGAGCTACTCAAGAACTCTGAAAATTTCTTAAAATAAGACAATGAACTTTGCCACATCAATTGACTTTTCCTTTCATAAACAATTTCTCTGTAGCATGTGGTGCTGTTTGACAGCATTTTACAAACAACATCTTTCAAAATTGAGTCAATCCTCCCAAATCCTGGTGCTGCTTTATCAACTAAGTTTATGTAATATTCTAAATCCTTTGTTGTCATTCCAACAATCTTTATACCATCTTTACCATGAATAGATTCTATCTCAAGAAACTGCTTTTCTGTTAATGCACAAGAATCAATTTGTTGAAGTTCTATCAGGTAACTACAGTAATTCAGTCACATCTTCAGGCTTCACCTCTAATTCTAATTATCTCACTATTTCCAGCACATCTTTAGTTACTTCCTCCACTGAAGTCCTGGAACATTTAAAGTCATCCATGAGTATTGGAACGAACTTCTTCCAAACTCATGTTACTGCTGATATTTTGGCCTCTTGCCATAAATAATGAACAGTCTTAACAGCATCTAGAATGGTGAATCCCTTCCAGATTTTCAGTTTACTTTGCCCAGATCAGAGGAATCACTATCTGTGCAGCTATAGTCTTACTAAATGTATTTCTTATCTAATAAAACTTGAAACTCAAAACTACTCTCTGATCCATGGGCCCCAGAATGGATATTGTATTAGCAGGACTGAGTCTTGTTTTACATCTCTCTCAGAGCTCTTGGGTGACCAAAGGCACACTGTCAGTTAATGATGATATTTTGAAAGGAAGCTTTTTATCTGAGCGATAGGTCTCAACTGTGAGCTTAAAAAGTCTGGTAAACCATGTTGTACACAGATGTGCTTTCATCCAGGCTTTGTTGTTCCATCTATACAACAGAGGCAGAATAGGCTTAGTGTAATTCTTAAGGACCCTGAGATTTTTGTGATGGTAAATGAGCACTGGCTTCAATTTAAAGTCCCCAGCTGCATTATCCCCTAGCAAGAATCAGTCTGCCCCTTGAAACTTTGAAGCCAGGCACTGACCTTTCTTCTCTAGCTATGCAAGTCCTAGGTGATATCTTCTTCTAATAGAAGGATGTTTTGTCTACACTGAAAATCTGTGGTTTAGTGTGAAACCACTTTAATTAATTATCTTAGTTAAATTTTCTGGATAACTTGCTATAGCTTCTACATTAGCACTTGCTGCTTCACCTTGTACTTTTATTTATGGAGATAGCTTCTTTCCTTAATCCTCATGAACCAACCTCTTCTAGCTTCAAACTTTTCTTCTGTAGCTTCCTCGTTTCTCTCAGCTTTCAAAGAATTGAGGAGAGTTAGGGCCTTACTCTGGATTAGGTTTGGTTTATAAGAATGCTGTGGCTGGTTTGATCTTCTGTTCAGAGCACTACCACTTTCTCCATATCAACAATAAGGGTGTTTGTTTTAATTATTTATGTATTAATTGGAGTAGCACTTTAAATTTCCTTTAAGAACTTTTCCCTTGTATTCACAACATGGCTAACTATTTGGCACAAGAGGCCTAGATTTTGGCTTATCTCAGCTTTTGACATGCCTTCCTCACTAAACTTAATCATTTCTAATTTTTTATTTAAAGTGAGAGATGTGACACTCTCCTTTTACTTGAACACCTAGAGGGCATGGTAGGTAATTGGCATAATTTCAATAGTGTTGTGTCTCAGGGAATAGAGAGGCCTGAGGAAAGGAAAAAGGACAGAGGAACAGCTGTTTGAAGGAACAGTCCAACATTTATCAAAAGTTGGCTATCTTACATGAGCATGGTTTATGGCATCCCAAAACAATTACAATAATAGCATTAAAAATCACTAGATCAAAGATCACCATAATAAAACAAAAAAGTTTAAAACATTGAGGGGAATTACCAAAATGAGATTCTGAGACCTAAAAGAAGCAAATGCTGATGAAAAAATGGTACCAATAAACTTGCTAAACAGGGCTGCCACAACCCTTCAATTTGAAACAGCTACAGCATCATTATCTGCAACATGCAGTAAAGCACAGTAAGATGATGCATGCTTGTATGAAGAAAATTGTACATTTCTTCTGAGGAATAAAAAACTAAATGAAACAGCAGGACATATTTCTTGATAGGAAGACTCAAATTCAAAAACATCAATTTTCCCCATTTTAGTCTCTAAATGTATTACAACCCCAATCATAATAAAGGTTGTTTTATTTTTGTAGAACTGGGCAATCTAATTCTAATGTTCATAAGGAAATTACCCTTAAAAAATGAAGAAGAAGAGGATGCCTGCCTGGTGACCAGGAAGAATTTCTTGTGGCTCTCTCATCCCTCCCCTGTCGACACTGTCCATCCTTCAGGGATCCCTGGATCCAGCTGAACCGGCCTCCAGCAGGGCTACCTCAAGAAACAAGCAAAAGTATACATGGTGGAGAGTCCCAAATACCAGTATGAGTAGGGAAACAAAACAACCAAACTCTCAACAAGAGAAACCAAGAGACACCATTCAAAGAACACTTCCTGAACGGACAGGCCCTGAATAGTCAAAGAGCCTTCTTTAATACGGCAGAACTCACAGGGGCAGACTGTACAACAAGCTTTTAAAATTAACAAGAGATAGAAAGCTAACCAAAACGATGAAACGGAAAAACTCTCCTCCAAAGAAATTCCAGGAAGAAATAACAGCTAAAGAACTGCTCAAAATAGATATAAGCAACATAAC
This sequence comes from Crocuta crocuta, assembly GCF_008692635.1. NCBI lineage: Eukaryota > Metazoa > Chordata > Mammalia > Carnivora > Hyaenidae > Crocuta > Crocuta crocuta. The sequence goes on along the minus strand of NW_027530988.1, from coordinate 4,166,926 downwards.
TGAACAAGAATTTAGAATAATAGTGATAAAATTAATCGCTGAGCTTGAAAAAAGCATGGAAGACATCAGAGAAACTATTGCTATAAACACTATGGAGCTCAAAAATAGTTATGATGAATTAAAAAATGCTATAAATGAGATACATAATAAAATGAGGCGTCCAATGCATGGATCAAAGAGGCAGAAAGAAGAATAAGCGATTTAGAAGACACAATTATAGGAAAAGAGGAAGCTGACAAAAAGACAGATAATCTAATCCAGGAACATGAAAGAAGAGCTCGAGAGCTCAGCGATACAAACAAATGAAACAGTATCCGTATCATAGGCATCCCAGAAGAGGAAGAGAGAGGGAAAGGTGCTGAAGGAGTCCTGGAACAAATTATAGCAGAGAACTTCCCCAGCCTGGGGAGGGAAGTAGATGTTGAAATTCAAGGGGCACAGAGAACTCCCCTCAGACGTAACTTGAATCAATCTTCTGCATGACATATCATAGTGAAACTGGCAAAATATAAGGAAACAAAGAGAATTTTGAAAGCAGTTAGGGAGAAAAGGGCCATAACATACAAAGGGAAACTTATCAGAGTGACAGACCTATCTACTGAACTTGGCAGGCTAAAGGAACTAAAGGAATGGCAGGAGATCTTCAATGTGATAAACAGAAAAAAAAAATGCAACCAAGAATCCTCTATCCAGCAAGCTTGTCATTCAGAATAGAAGGAGAGATAAAAGTCTTTCCAAATAAACAAAAATTGAAACAATTTGTCACCACTAAACCAGACTTACAGGAAATCCTGAGAGGGACTCTCTGAGGGAAATATTGCAAGGAACGCAAGATACCAGAGACACCAAAACAAGCCTGAATCCCACAAATGATACAATGACTCTAAACCCATATATTTCAATAATAACACTGAATGTAAATGGGATGAATGCTCCAATCAAAAGACATAGTGTAGCAGTATGGATTTTTTAAAAACTCCATGTATTTGCTGTCTACAAGAAATGCATTTTAGACTGGAGGACACCTTCAGGTTAAAAGTAAGGGGATGGAGAAATACATATCATGCTACTGGAAGTCAAAAGAAAGCTGGAGTAGCTATACTTATATCAGACAAACTGGACTTTAAATTAAAGACAATAACAAGGGATGAAGAAGGGCATTATATAGTAATTACAGGTTCTATCCATCAGGAAGAACTAACAATCATAAATGTCAATGCACCGAATATGAAAGCAACTAAATATATAAAACAATTAATCACAAACAGAAACAATCTTATATATAAGAATGTGCTAATACCAGGGGACTTTAATACTCCACTTACAGCAATGGATAGATCAACTACACTGAAAATCACTAAAGAAACAATAGACTTGAATGACACATTGGACCAGATGGATCTGACAGATATATTTAGAACGCTACATCCTGAGGCCATGGAATTCACTTTCTTCTCAATTGCACATGGCACATTCTCCAAGATAGATCACATACTGGGACATAAAGCAGCCCTCAATAAATACAAAAGAATTGAGATCATACCATGCACACTCTCAGGTCACAATGCTATGAAACTTGAAATCAATCACAGGAAGAAGTCTGGAAAACCTCCAAAAAACATGGAGGTTAAAGAACACCCTACTAAAGAACGAATGGGCCAATCAGGCAATAAGAGAAGAAATTTAAAAATATATGAAAACAAATGAAAACGAAAATACAACAATACAAACTCTATGGGATGTGGCAAAGGCAGTCCTGAGAGGAAAATACATTGTACTCCAGGCCTACTTCAAGAAATTAGAAAAAGTGCAAGTGCAAAATCTAACAGCTCACCTAAAGGACATAGAAGGATAGCAACAAGAGCACCCCAAACCCAGTAGTAGAAGAGAAATAGTAAAAATCAGTACAGAAATAAACAATATAGAAACCAAAGAAACNTTCCCCCTGAGATCAGGAACACGACAAGGATGTCCACTCTCACCACTGTTATTTAACATAGTGCTGGAAGTCCTAGCATCAGCCATCAGACAACAAAAAGAAATAAAAGGCATCAAAATTGTCAAAGAAGTCAAACTCTCACTTTTTGCAGACGACATGATACTCTACATAGAAAACCCAACAGACTCCACCAGAAGCCTACGAGAACTGATCCATGAATTCAAAAAAGGTGCAGGATACAAAAATCAACGTACAGAAATCGGTTGCATTTTTATACACCAACAACGATGCAACAGTAAGAGAAATCAAGAAACTGATCACAATTGCACAAAAAAACCATAAAATAACTAGGAATAAACCTAACCAAATATATAAGAGATCTGTATGATGCAAACTATAGAAAACATATGAAGGAAATTGAAGAAGACACAAAGAAATGGAAAAACATTCCATGCTCATGGATAGGAAGAATAAATATNAGGAAAGAATCCAATGGAGAAAAGACACAGTCTCTTTAACATGGTGCTGGGAGAACTGGACAGCAACATGCAGAAGAATGAAACTAGATCACTTTCTCACACCATACACAAAAATAAACTCAAAACGGATAAAGGACCTGAATGTGAATCAGGAAACCATCAAAACCCTAGAGAAGAAACCAGGAAAAAATCTTGACCTCAACTACAGCAATTTCTTACTTGACACATCCCCAAAGGCAAGGGAATCAAGAGCAAAAATGAACTATTGGGACCTCATCAAGGTTAAAAGCTTCTGCATGGCAAAGGAAACAATCCATAAAACTAACAGGCAACCGACAGAATGGGAAAAGATACTTGCAAATGACCTATCAGATAAAGGGCTAGTATCCAAAACCTATAAGGAACTCACCAAACTTCACACCCAAAAAACAATCCAGTGAAGAAATGGGCAGAAGATATGAACAGACACTTCTCCAAAAAGGACATCCAGATGGCCCAGAGACACATGAAACGATGCTCAGTGTCACTCATCATCAGGGAAATACAAATCAAAACCACACTGAGATACCACCTCACACTGGTCAGAGTGGCTAAAATGAACAAATCAGGAGACTCTAAATGCTGGCAAGTATGTCGAGAAACGGGCACCCTCCTACACTATTGGTGGGAATGCAAACTAGTGCAGCCCCTCTGGAAAACAGTGTACAGATTCCTCAAAAAATTAACAATAGAACTCCCCTAGGACCCAGCAATAGCACTGCTAGGAATTTACCCAAGGGATACAGGAGTGCTGATGCATAGGGGCACATGGACCCTAATGTTCATAGCAGCACTGTCAACAATAGCCAAAACATGGAAAGAGCCTAAGTGACCATCACCTGATGAATGGATCAAGAAGATGGGGTTTATCTATACAATGGAATACTACATGGCAATGAGAAAGAATGAAACCTGGCCATGTGTAGCAACATGGATGGAACTTGAGGGTGTTATGCTGAGCGAAATAAGTCAGGCAGAGAAGGATAGATACCATATGTTTGCACGTATAGGAGGATTAGGAGGAACTTAACGGAGGACCATGGGGGAGAAGAAGTGGAAAAATAGTGGGGTGGGGAGGGAGGGAGGCAAACCGTGAGAGACTGTTGAATGCTGAGAACAAACTGAGGGCTGATGGGGGTGGTGGGAAGGGGAAGGGGGGTGATGGGCATGGAGGAGGGCACTTGTGGGGATGAGCATTGGGTGTTATATGGAAACCAACTTGACAATAAACTATTTTAAAAAATGAAGAATTTTGGAAGTATATTTCTAAGACCTATTAAAACAAACTGTTAACAGGAAGTACAAACATCTAGAAAGTGCCAGAAAAATATGCAAATCATGGAGACTTCATAAAGGATAAAGATGGAATTTCAAATTAGTGGAGAAAATTATGAAAATTATGAAAATTATTCATAGATGGAATTGGAGAACAGGGAAAGTATTTGGAAAAATATAAAATTTGATCCCAAAAGCACCAATTACATTTAAATAAATGTAATTTATGTAATTTAAATAAATGTAATAGAGTTTTAAAACTCAAAACAAATCATATAATTGTCATAAATATGACAATTCTTTCTTTGCCTGTTTTTTGGGGGCTTTTATTTGTTTGCATTTTGTTTTTAAATAGATGCTGAATAATTTTCAGAGTTGTTATTTTTGTTCTGCTTGAGATCAACCAAGTTGACTTTTTAACTTTAATATATATTGATATGTTAATGATATTTCTAGATTTACTAAATATTGTTTCTTTTCTGGGATAAATAAAACTTGGTCATGGTTTACTAACATTTCAATATATTTTATTAGTTGGTTTGCACATATTTTCCTTGGAAATATTGTATCTGTGATCATGAGTGTCATTGGTCTCTGAAGTTTTGTTTTTCATAGTGAGTTTGGCCTCATTTCAAAGACACACTAACCTAATAAGTAACAAAAAAAAATCTCTATCCTCTTAGGAGAGTTTGTATAAAGTAAGAATCGATTGTCTACTATTTGGTAAAAGCCATATATGTGTATATTATACATATCAGGATTTTGTTTGCTCTATTTGGGAAAATTTTTATCTCTGATATGAGTTCTTCACTAACAGTGGCACTATTCTGGCTTTCTATGTTATCTTGAATACAGTTTGGAAAATTCTGTTTTTCTACGTAATTGTCAATTTCATCAAAATCTGTCCTCCTCCATAACTACTGTGAAACAAACTATCCCCAAACCTAGTGGATTAAAAAAACACAATAATTTATTGTGCTCACTAATCTGCAATTTGGGTAGGGTTTAGTTGGATGGCTTGTCCACACGGCCTTATCTGGGGAGGCTAACTGAAGCTAAATGGTTTGCTTCCAAGATGGCTCACTCACATGGCTGCTAAGCTCTCTGCTGGGGCCTGGGCCGGGGCTCTTGGACTGATGCCTCCCTTATTCTCCATGTGGGGATCTCACAGAATTGCTTGGATTCCATAAAGTAACATGGATTGGCTCCACGCACAAGTGTTCCAAGAGAGAGCAAATGGAAGCTGCTAAAGTCTGAGTCTGAGTCTGAGAAAAGGAGACCACCATCATTCTCCAATTCAATTGGACAAATTATCTTAGAGCCTCTCCAGAATAAAGGACAACAGACATAGATCATTTGATAGGAATGCCAAGAAAATTTTATTCTATCACATTAACTCACATAAAATTATTTTTATAGTATTATTATCCTTTAAGTATCCTGTCTGTAGTAACGTTTCACTTTTTTTTATTAGTGTTTATTTATTCTCCCCACCACCTTTTTAAATTCTTTCCAGTTAACTTTTATCTTCTACTCTTTTCATGAAATCTAACTTTAGCTTAGTTGATTCTATTATAATTCTTCCATTTTATTACTCTCTATACTTTTTATTATTTTATTTCATATATTTTTTCTGAGGTTAATTCTTCCACTATTCTTATTTCTTTTTCTTTCTTTTTTTTTGGGGGGGGGATGACTTTTAGCACAAGCATTTTATAAGGTGATATATTTTCCCACATTAATTAAGTAAATGCAGAAAAACGATATCATAACAAGCCTATATGTGATCTTTTAAAAAATTTCTTACAAGGCTGGACCTTGACTAGTATAGAATAACCTGGATTTTGAGAGGGCTCCCAACATGAACTAATGTGTGGCTCACTGTGCCTAAACTGTACAAACAATATGGTTTATTCTGAACCTGGCTTCCATCATAGGAGGACCTATGTAACCAGTTCACAATAAAAACCCTGGTTACTGGGTCTCTAATGAAATTCTATGGTGGTCAACATTTTATATGTACTGTCAAAAGGACATTGAGCATGTTCTGTATGATACCACTGTGAGCATACCCTTGGAAACTTGCTATCTCTTGCTATCTCTTGCCCCAACTGTGCTGATTGTACTTGGTATGGTTTGTTATAACAAACCATAGCCATAAGCAAAACTATATGCTGAGTCCTGTGAATCTTCCTAATTATTGAAACTGAAGGTCGTCTTGGTGACCCCCAACATGGTAGCATTTTAGCTTCATTCTACGTATTTTGATATACAGTTTATTCATAACCACTCATTAGTTTCTATTTTTCACTGTGATTTTTTTCTTGGACTCATATTTATTTGGGAAACAAATTTAAATATGCTGTTATCATCTTTTTCAATTATTTTTATTATCAATTTCTAATCTAGTTGCATTTCAGAAATCTGAAATAATGCATTGTGGTCAGAGATCTGAAATAAGATATTGTCCCTGATATTTTGGAGACTTCCTTTGAGGCCTATTGTATTCAGTTTTCATAAATAATGCACATGTGCTTGAAAAAAAGTGTATTGTCAAATTATTATTTGCATTTACATGTATATATGTGCAAATTATAAAATGTGGATTTTAGGGAAGATAAAATACTACAGGAGTCCCTCTCCCAGACCAACTAGAAAAAAAGGTGCTTCTCTTACTATTTTCTAGAAATTCTAAGCAGGAAAGAATCCAAAACAATTAGAAGTCCCAAGAGATCAAATGTCAAAGACAATCACTGCAAGTTTTTAAAAAATCAGGATATTGTAGGAATGACTGAAAATTTTAATGATGTTTTCCACTTCCTGTATCCCTGAGGTGCAGGATTCACAGAAGAACCGGGTGCCTCTGATGATAGTATAATTTATAATAAGAAATATATATTTGGTCTTCATTCCACTTTCTGGCACAGTTTCTAAAACCCTTGGAATTTCCTAAGTGATTAGAGTAATAAGGTGTCTTTTGTTTTTCATATAAAGCCCCTCCCTGCCACAACTGAATTTATGTTAATGAAGTGAAATTTTGGAAACCTCTAAGCCAGAGGAAGCAACCATGTGACTAGAGGATTAGAATTTTCAGCCCTATTCCTGACCTGCATGGAAGGAAGAGGCCTGAAGGATGAGTTCAATCACCAAAGGCCAATGATTTTATCAATCAGGCCTACAAAATAAAGATCTCATATGAGCTACTATTTCCCATTTACATCCTACTTTCCCCTATGCATCTCTTTTATCTGCCTGTTCCTGACTTACATCATTTTATAATAAACCAGTAATCTAGTAAGAAAATAAAGAAATTTTCCCAGATACAAGAATTCTTCCTCTTTCCCCTCTGTTATCTTCCAAAGCCACATACCACTCTTGTCTCCAGAGCAGTAAAAGATTCTGCTTNCTATTTGTAAAAAAAAAAAAAAAAAGATTCTGCTTCAACTATTGTCAAAATATCACAGGGCTCTCCCATGGTGGAATCTAAGCTAGAAATCTTAGGGCAAGGAGTTTTGAAAATAGATTTGTCATGCCCTCTGTCCCTGAAAACCAGGAAAAAACATCAAAGAGTAGGGAAGAATTCAGGTGGCCTTGGGAAACCCCTGGCCCACACACACTCTAGCTCCTCTCATCCCACTAGGATGGTCTTAGTGTGAAGCATCATAGGACACCCCAACCCATGTCCACTTCAATGTCAGCTGTCCCACTAGGTGGCATCAGTGCAGAGTGCTTTGGAATACCTTGGTCCATGCTCACTTCAGCTCCAAATGCCCCATAAATGTGGCCTCAGTGCAGCACACCCCAGGACCCTGGGACAGCTCCCTCTGTCCCACCAAGGCAGCCCTGATGAAACATGCCCCAGGAATGGCTGGTGTGCATCTGCTTCAGCCCCATCTATCCTGTCAAGGTGGCCCCATTTGGTGTACCATAGAAGTCCTGAGAAGTTTCCTACTCCAGTCCCAGACAAAGTTGGCCCAGATACATTGCAACCTAGGATGCTCTGCCCAGGTCTGTGTCCTCTCCACCTTCAGCCAGCTACCTGCCAAAGCTGCTATGCACATGAAGGCTATGCAGAAAACACTCCTCTACAAGGCTACCCCATTAAGCCCAGCATAGGTAATTCACAGAAACATACAGAGAAAGTCAAACAAAATGAGGAGGCAGAGAAATGTGTTCCAAAAGAAACACAAACTGAAGCCCCATTAAGAAAAAGAAAACAAACAAAATTGAAGAAATTTGCCTGATAAAAAGTTCAACGTAATGGTCATAAAGATGCCTCTTGAACTCAGAAGAAGAATGAAGAAACACAGTGAGAACTTCAACAAAGAGTTGGAACATACATGAAAGAACCAGAGCTAAAGAATACAATAACTGAAATGAAAAATACACTACGGGGAATACCAGCATTAGATGATACACTAGAATGGATCAGCAATATGGAGCACAGAATAGTGTAAATCAGCCAGTTAGAACAGCAATGACAACAAATTTAAAATATGAAGATATTTTAAAGGACCTCTAGAAATCAAGCATACTAAACGCCCATCATAGGGACCCCAGGAGACAAGAGAGAGAAAGGGCAAAAAAAACTTATTTGAAAATATAATGGCTGAAAAATTTCCCAACCTGTGGAAGAAAACAGACATGCAAATCCAGGAAGCACAGAGAGTCCCAAACAAGATACTCACCAAGACATATTATAATTCACATGGCAAAAGGCAAAGATACAGAGAGAATCTTAAAGGCAACAAGAGAAAAACAAATAGTTATACACAAGGTGACCTCCTTAAGACTATGATCTGATTTTTCAGTAGAAACTTTTCAGGCCAGAAGGGAATGGCAGGAAATATTTAAAGTGCTAAAAGATAAAAACTTACAACCAAGAATAATCTACCCAGTAAGTTTATAATTCAGAACTGAAGGAGAAATAGAGTTTCCCAAACAAGCAAAAACTGAAGTTATCCATTACCACTAAACTGTACCTACAAGAGATGTTAAAGGATCTTCTTTAAGCAGCGAAGGCCATAATAACAAATTAGAAAATACATAAAAGAAAAAAATATCACTGTAAAGGCAACTATATGGTAAAGTGAGTGGATCAGCCACTTAAACAATATGAATGTTAAAAGACAAAATAGTTAAATCAACTATAACTGCAATAAGTAGTTTAGGGATACACAAACCTAAAAATATGTAAAATACAATGTAAAAAAACATAAAACTTGTGTAGAGGGGTAAAAATGAAGTGCTTTTAGAAAGCATATGAATTAAAGTGACTATCATTTTAAAATAGACTGATATATATTTGGTTAATATATATGAACCTCATGGTAACTACAAACCAAAAACCTATAATAGATACACAAATAATGAAAACAAGAAACCTAAACATAACATTTAGCCAGACTCATCAAAGAGAGGGCCAAATAAATAAAATCAGAAGTAAAGAGGAAAGGTTACAACTGACAATAAAGATATATAAAGGATCAAAGAGATTAAAGAGACTACCATAAACAATTATATGCCAACAAAGACAAAAACCTAGAAGAAAGGGGTAAAGTCCTAGAAAGACAGAGCATTCTAAGATTGCATCACGATAAAACAGAAAACGTGAATAGATGGATTAAAAGTAATGACATCAAATCAATAATTTAAAAACTCCCCAAATCCAGAAGTTTAGGACCAGACAGCTTCACAGTGAATTCTACCAAACATTTAAAGATTTAGTATCCACTCTTCTCATATTATTCCAAAAACTTGAAGAGAAAGGAATACTTCGGAACTCATTTTATGAGGTCAGCATTACCTTGATACAAAACCAGAAAGACACCACAGAAAAGGAAATTATAGGCCAATATTCCTCAAGAACATGGATACAAAAATCCTCTACAAAATATTAGCAAACCAAATTCAACAATGCATTAAATGCTCACTCACTATGATCAAGAAAGGCTAAATATCCACAAATCAAAGCACATTAGCAAAATCAAAGATAAACATTTTATGATTATTTCAGTAGAATCAGAGAAAGCATTTGACAAACTTTGACATGTAATAAAAATTCTCAACAGAGTATAGAAGGAATGTACCTGAACATAAAGGTCACATCCACAATCGACTATCATTTTAAAATAGACTGATATATATTTGGTTAATATATATGAACCTCATGGTAACTACAAACCAAAAACCTATAATAGATACACAAATAATGAAAACAAGAAACCTAAACATAACATTTAGCCAAACTCATCAAAGAGAGGGCCAACTAATATCATACTCCTGGGAGTCTGAATCCTTTCTTTAAGATCAGGAACAAGACAAAGTTACCCATTCTTCCTACTTTTATTCAACATAGTATTGGAAATCTTAGCTATAGCAATTAGGCAAGGGGGAAAAAAAAGCATCCAGATTATAAAGGAAGAAGTAGGGGTGCCTGAGTGGCTCTGTTGGTTAAGTGTCCAACTCTGGGTTTCAGCTCAGGTCATGATTTCGTGGTTTGTGAGTTCGAGCCCAGCATTGAGCTTTGTGCTGACAGTGCGGAGCTTGCTTGGGATTCTCTCTCCCCCTATCTCTCTCTCTCTCTTCGGGTCCCCACCTCCCTTCCTCCTTCCCTCTCTCCCTCTGTCTCTCAAAATAAACAAATAAACTTAAAAAAGAGGAAGAGGTAAAACTGTCATTATTTTCAGATGACATGATACTATATATACAAGACATTAAAAACTACACTAAGAAACTATTAGAATAAATGAATTCAGTCAAGTTGCAATATAAAAAATTTACAGACATAAGTCAATAGCATTTCTGTACACTAATAATGAGCTTTCAGAAAGAGAAGAAAACAATCCCATTTACAACTGCATCAAAAAGAATAAAATACCCAAAAATAAGTTTAACTGAGGGGTTGAGAGGCCTATACTTTGAAAACTAGAAGAAACTGATGAAAAAAACTAAAGATGGAAAAAGAAAAAAAAAGATATTCCATGCTGATGGATTTGATGGATCGAAAGAACTACTATTGTTACAATGTCAATACTACCCTAAGCAATCTAAAGATTCAATACAATCTCAAAATACCAACGGCATTTTTCACAGAATTAGAATAATCCTAAAATTTCTGTGGAACGACATAAGAACCTGAAGAGTCAAAGGAATCTCTAGAAGGAAGAACAATGCTGAGATAACATTCTCCTTGATTTCAAACTATACTACAAAGCTATAGGAATCAAAACACTGTGGTACCAGCACAAAAATAAACACATACCTACATGATTAATTAATGTGTGACCAAAAGAGACACAGATATACAGTGGGGAAAAGAAAGTCTCTCTAGCAAATGCTGTTGGGATAACTGGACAGCTACACGCAGAATCATGGAACTGGACTGTAAACAAATACGACCACATCAAACTAAAAAGCTTTTACACAATGAAGGATATCAATAAAATGAAAAGAAACTTACAAATGGGAGAAGCTATCTGCAAATCATATAGTTGATAAGGGGTTAATCTACAAAATACACAAGAAACTTACACAATATTTATAATATAGCCCATTTAAAAAATGTACAGAAGACTTGTATAGACATTTTTTTTCCCAAGAAAACATGCAGGTGGCCTACAGGTAGGTGACAAGATGTTCAACATTACTAATTATCAGGGAAATGCAAATCAAAACCACAGAGATATCACAACCATCTTTCAGATTGTCTTATTACCAAAAGACAAAAAGGATATGAACTAAAGGGAACCTTACATTGTTGGTGGGAATGTAAATGGGTGCAGCCACTGTGGAAAACAGTATGGAAGTTTCCTTGAAAAAATTAAAAATAGAGTTACCATATGATCTAGGAATTCTACTTCTGAGCATTTATCCAAAGAAAATGAAAACATCAATTTGGAGAGATACATGCACTGCTGTTTGTTGCAGTATTACTAACAAGAGCTACGATATGAAAGCAATCTAAGTGTTTGTATGTAGATGAATAAAGATATGTGTAGGTACACACACATACAAACACACACAGTGGAATATCACGCAGCCATAAAAAAGAATGAGATCTTGCCATTTCCAACAACCTGGATGGACCCCGAAGGCATTATGCTAAGTGAAATAAGTCAAACAGAGGAACACAAATACCATCTGATAACTGGAATCTAAAAAATAGGACAAACACAAAAAACAGAAACAGACTCAGAGATACAAGGAATAAGCTTTTGGTTACTGGAGTGGGGAGTAGTTGGGAAGAAAGTGTAAAATAGGTGAAGGAGATTAAGAGGTACAAACTTATAGTTATAAAATAAGTAAGTCATGGGGCACCTGGGTGGCTCAGTCGGTTGGGCATCTGACTTTGGCTCAGGTCATCTCACAGTTCATGAGTTTGAGCCCCACATCAGGCTCTGTGCTGACAGCTCAGCTGACAGCCTGCTTCGGATTCTGTGTCTCCCTTTCTCTCTGCCCCTCCCCCGCCCCTTGCACTCTGTTTCTCTCAAAAATGAATACACAATTTAAAAACTTAAAATATATACATATATATAAGTCATCCAGATCTGATGCACAGTGTAGGACATATAATTAATATTATTGCAATGACTTTGGCTAAAGATGATAACTAGACTTATCATGAGGCTCATTTTGTAACATTTAAAAAACATCCAATCACTACGATAGTATACAAATATGTCATTATACTTCAATTTTTAAAAAGTAGGGATGAATAAGAATGTAAAGCACACACAAAAGAAACAAAAACATAAAAGGAAACAAAAACCCATAATATGCAGTACAGGATGCCAACTTAAAGACAGGTAGTCTATAAGCCTCTCCTAGCCTCTCCACTGAGTGCATAGAGCTTAGAGAGCTGGGTTTAGTTCCCACTGGAACTTGGTCGTCAAGGTTGTATAGGACACAACACCAGCAGGTGTCAATGCCCTTAGGTAAAGCTTTTTAATTTTGTAGCTTAAGTAATCTCCACTTTTACTGATTTGGGACTGCCTTATTCATCAGTTAATGAGACAGAAAAGTTATAATCATTTACTATGATGGTACATTTATCATTTTCTTGTAATTTTGTTAAATTTATATTTTAAACTCATCAGTTACATATAATTTTAGATTCACTATATCTTCCTGGCAAATGAATGTTTCATCAATAGGTAGTGATCCTATTTCTGTCTTATAAATTTTTGGCTTTGTGTCTTTTTCATCTGAGGCTAATATGGGCATACCAGCTTTCTTGGAATAGTATTGGTCTGATATATCATTATTCCATTTCATCAATTTCAGTATTCTGTGCTCTTATTTTTTAAGTTGATGCTTTATAAACAACACATAGCTAGATTTTGTAGACTTTTTATTCAGCCTGAAAATTCTTGTCTTTTACCTAGAAAGCTTGTATATTTACTAGGATAAGCTATTTGCTTCGATTAATTTCTACCATAATATTTGTCTTATTTTTTCTTTCTCATTTCTTGCACCCTTTTAAATTGATTGGATTTGTTATTTGTTGTTGTTTTCACCTTAAAATATTCAGATACTAGTTTGGAAGTTAAATATTTTACTTCTATTCTTTTGATACTCCCCTTGACATTTCAACAGGCCAACTTAACTTCTAGATTTAAACAATATATTATACCCTCCCGAATAATGCAATTAAATTATATAGTTTTAACAATGACTGCTTTCATAAATTACGTGATTTTTTTCTGGTATTTTAACTCTATCTTTTCTAATTAGCAAAAATTAGATATTACTATTGCTGGTGTTGTTTGGAATTGGTCTCATGTTTTCTTTTTCTAATTAAAAACCTCGTAAACAGCACATCTTCTACCCGTCCAGTTTCCGAACTAATTAAAAGATAAGCAAGCAGGGGCGCCTGGGTGGCTAAGTCGTTTGGGTGGCCGACTTCGGCTCAGGTCATGATCTCACAGTTCGTGGGTTTCAGCCCCGCGTTGGGCTCTGCAGTGACAGCTAGCTCAGAGCCTGGAACCTGTTTCAGATGCTTTGTCTCCTTCTATCTCTGACCCTCCCTTGCTCATGCTGTCTCTCTCTCTCAGAAATAAATGAAATGTTAAAAAAAAAAAAAAGATAAGCAAGAAAATGGAAGAAAAAGTATGCCTGACATCTGAGAATGTGGTTTAAATCTGTGCACCAGGGAACATCATGATACTGAACCACAGACAACACAAAGTTACCTACAGGCAGTGGTTAATTCTGTGTGCTTCTCCCTGTGTATAGGAATACTTCCCTGTCCACACCACTGAAGAACAAAATGGAACATGTACTTTCTGCAAACAAGTAGGCATATGATCACAAACATTATAAAGCCAATAAAGAAATCAGTCTACAGCACCAATGCTTTTGTTATATATTAAGTCCTTTAATTGCAAGTTTGTAATTAGTGTAAAAATACTCTGTTCTGTCCACTTTTTAAAGATTTGAAGCACGTTATATGAAATTGGACATTTCTAATCTTTAAAATATTTGGGGTAAGTTGATTAGCAAGTTTTTATAATTTATAATTTCTAAATTTTGATGCATCCATTGCGGAAGTACTGCATACGGTTTTAGATAAATTTTGCTAAATAAATGTCTAAGTATGATGAATGTAGAATTGGATGAAGTGATAATAGTAGCATGTGACTTTCACATACAAAGTCCCTGGATACTTAAAGACCTTGGCAACAAACCTGTTTCTCCAACAAACCAAATACTGTTGAGCAACTTTGAAAAGAATGGGCATCACTGTCATATGTATAATTTTAGTGGAATGACAGAGTTTTTGTTAAAAGAATTTTGTTTATTCAGTTGTTTTGTAAACTATTATATTTCAGTTAATTTATGAAAAGTTTCCCTTCAAAAGACAACTTTATGTAGAGTTTATTTTAGGTCTTTCTGCATAATCTTACCAAATGCCCTTTTATCTATTCAAATTACCCTATGATTTTTCCTTTTAATGTATTGACATAGTGAATTATCTTGGCAGATTTCCTGAATTAAACTGCTTTTGCATTACTCAAACTATCCTTATTTATTCATATTGCATTTTATATTGTTCTACTGATGAATTTTATTTGATCATTTACATAGAGGATTTTTCCTTCTACATTCAGAGGTGAAATCTGCCTATAGAGTTTTTGTGGTCTTCACCAGTTTCTCTAATAAGTCTTCTCAGTTTGTGAAATGAATTTGAGGAGTTTCAGATTTAGTTAACATCAGAAGTATCTAATCTTTAAAGGATAAGTAGACAGCTGTAAAACCATTGTGTCTTGGTGTTTGTCTTGATGTTTAATTTATTTATAAATCTTTGATCTTTAATTACCTTTCCAATCTCTTCTAAGATAATTTCACATTTTCTACTTCTTGAATCAGGTTGATTATATTTCCTCTGGTTCTTCAAATTCCACTCTATTGAATTGCATGTAATATTCCTGTAATTCTTGTCATCTCTGCTACAATTATTTCTTATTGTTCCTCATTTTTTATTTTATTTATTTAACTAAATTTTTTGATGTTTATTTTTTTAATGTTTATTTATTTTGATAGAGAAAGAGCATGAGCAGGGGAGGGACAGAGAGAGAAGGAGACACAGAATCCAAAGCAGGCTCCAAGCTGTCAGTACAGTGGCGACGCAGGGCTCAAACTCACAAACCATGAGATCATGACCTGAGCAGAAGTCAGATGCTTAACCAACTGAGCCATCCAGGTACCCCTTTATAATGTTTCATTTTAAGAGAGAGACAGAGACAGAATGCGAACAGGGGAGAGGCAGAAAGAGTGGGACAGAAAGAATCTGAAGCAGGCTCCAGGCTCCAAGCTTTCAGCACAGAGCCCAACGGGAAGCTGGAACCCCCAAACTGTGAGGTGATGACCTGAGCTGAAGTTGGATGTTTAACCGACTAAGCCACCCAGGCACCCCGTAATGTTTTAATTTTTAATATATACTTCATTCTTTTTTGATAATTAAAGTCACAAGTGCTTTTTAAAATTTCCTTTTGTTTTGAAGGCAGTGAACACTATACAACTTTACTATGTCCCTTATGTTTTACCATATTGTGTTTCCATTTCACTGCTGTGTAAATGGTTCAGTATTTTAGTTTTGAAACTTCTTTTAACAAAGGCTGGATAAAGGATTTGATTTTTAAATAAATTTTTACTGATATATTTTATTTTATTTTTCTAGTTTTTATTTTTATTTAGATTATAAAAAATATATGTCTCCTTTTAAATATTGTATAGGTTATTTTAAGCCAAATATGTAG
>NW_027530988.1:4106445-4150590 GCF_008692635.1 Crocuta crocuta | reverse complement strand
TGTCTCTCTCTCCTAGAAATAAATAAAAATATTTAAAAAAAAAAAAAAGATGAATTTGTTTCTATAAGAATAGTTTTGATATTTATATTATTTAATTCTGTTTACTTTTTCCTAATAAGTTTCTACTATCTTAAAGGTTTCAATGAAAATATCCCACTAAAACAGTTTGTTTTTGTGTATTTTTTTTGTTTCTAATACTTTCTCCTTTATATATTTAGAGTCAGTGTTGTTTGGCCATGAAAGATTTATGACTGTCATATCTTCCTTATAAATTATAGCTCTAGGGATCACAAAATTTGCTCTTTATCCTGTTTAGTCTTTTTATTCTTAGATTTCATCCTGTTTAATATTCATACTAAACCCCAGTTTTCTTTTTATTTGCATTTCTTAGTATCTCTTAGTCCATTCCATTATTTTTCAACTGTCATTATAATTCTTGTGAACAATATGTAACTGGATTTTGACTTACAACACAATATTATAGTAGTGATCTTTTTTAGAGCAACTTCAATATTTTTTTGTATTTTTCCTAGTTATATTGAAATGTAACTGACACATAATATTGTATAAGATTAAGGTGTACAACATAATGATACACACACACACACACACATATACTGTAAAATAATAACCAATACTTTTAGTTAACATGTATCACCTCCCATATTTACAAAATTTTTTCTTGGAATGAGAATTTTTAAGATATACTCTCTTACCAACTTTCACATATACAATACAGTATTTTTAACTATAGTCACCACCCTGTACATTACGTCTCCAGAACTTATTCATCTTTTTACTGGAAGTTTATACTGTTTGACCAATGTCACCCATTTCTCTCATCCATCACCCTCACCTTTGGCGACTTCCAATTTGTTCTGTTTCTATAAGTTGTATCTTTTAGTAGCTAAAATCAGGTCCCTTCCATTTAGCATATCCAATGATAGACTTTATTTCATTCCTTACATCTCACTCTGTATTTGTTTTGCTATTTTCTTTTCTTAACTAGATTTTTTTCAAATCATAATGTTTTCCCTTTACAATTTGCTAGGTGTTGTTTTTTTTTTCACTAGTGTTTAACTTATTTCCAAATTCTCATATTCAACTACATTTTCTGTTATGAATATACCATTTATTTTTTTCTCACCAACATGCCTTGTACCCCCCTCAACTTCCCAATTCATGCCAATAGACCAAGACCTTAAGCCTATTTTATCATCACTTCCTCTAATATCTTAGGTTATGCTAAAATACTTTCATATTTATAGTTCAAGTCTCTTCCCTTACAGTATGTGTGACTGAAATATATACTATCACTTATTAGGAGAAAGATCCTAGATATCTTTGTTTTACTACTTCATCTTTTTTCTAACCTTGAGGACTCCGATTTGAGACATGTTATTACTTAGAATATTTTCTTGGGTATTTTTATCAGGTTGTGTACATAGGTGATATATTCTCTATTCACTACTACTTGTCTTTCATCATAGCAGATGAATATCTTGGCTGGTATAAGGTTCTCAAGTTAAAATCCATTAATCTTTTTTAGTATAATTTCACCTTTTGCTTCCATTCAGGGTTAAAGAAGTCCAAACCAATTGAATACTAGTTTTTTCCTTGTTAAAAATTTTACACATTGTAGCTTATAAACCGTTATCTTTGGAGTTAGGGATTTCCCCAAGGTTAAGTCTATTATTGGCATATTAATTGTATGTATCTCTTTTCTAAATATCCTAAACCACAAGATTTATATTTCTTTAATCTTCTCCTGGTTTGTAATCACTTGATTTTTCAGACCACTAATTCAGACTTTCCTTAACTACAATCCTCTGACAATGTTTTTTTAAATTTAAAAAAAATCCAGGAAGGAGAAGATCTCTTATCAAAGGGTTGGTATAGGAGTGCAAAACACTGTGGGATTTAAAATATATGGCAAACGGTATTGCAAAATATTTTCAGATAATTCTAAAGATTCAGTATCAGAACTCCAATTTTGAGGAACTGGAATACCTAAGCAAATTACTAAGAAATGAGCTTCTGTGAAGAGTATATAATGAGAAACCAATCATCAAAGCTGGAGGAAAAAGATAGTATATTGAAAATGTGGCAGAAAATCTTCATTAATATAGGGGCCCAAATTCAAAATTAAGTAACCAGGAAGCTCAATTTGTTGCTCTCTCTAAATAATTCATTAGCATTCCATAAGGACTGCCCTATTGGGAGAATGAAATGATGATAAGTGCCTGGAGATCTGGGGGTAGCTAGAATGTGAGAATTAAACTGCCTATGTCTGCTTCTAGAATAAAATTGCTCTCTAAACCCCACAGGCTAATGAATTCAGGGTTTGGAAGGGAGTTGAGCAAAGGCAGTCCCTTATTTATACCACTAAGCACATTGGTTGTTTGCAAGTGAGGGTATGTACTATCACCCATACAGGTGTTGGGATAACTCTTGCCCAACAAATCCAGTCTTACCTGCACATTCTATTTATAGGAAGTACAAGCTGAAATAGAGGGTACCATCTCTATGAACATCTAGATCAAGATTGGACAGAGAAAGCCAAATAATCACAGCTAAAGTATAGTTCACAGAACTTTTAATGCTGCAGCTGCTGTTCTAGGTCATGGGAGGAAACAAACCACCCATGGTGGGAAGAGAGCCTGCGCCTGTCCAGAGCAAGAGATAAATGGTTTGCATGAAGAAAAATTGGTAGGAGAAGCATTTTTTTAGTGTCATCAGTATTAGCAGAAAGGTCAAGGAAAAAGGAAGGTAGAGAAATCTGAGAAACAATTTGGAAAATAATCAGTGCCTGAGATATTTAGAAAAGTTCTGAGGGTGCCTGAGCTCAGCCAGTTGAGCAACTGACTTTGGCTCAGGTCATGATCTTGCCCACATAGGGTTCTGTGCTGACAGCTAGCTCAGAGCCTGGAGCCTGTTTCAGATTCTCTGTCTCCCTCTCTCTCTGACCCTCCCCTGCTCATGCTCTCTCTCTCTGTCTCTCTCTCTCTTTGTCTCTCTCTCTCTCTCTCTCTCTCTCAGAAATAAAACATGTTAAAAAATTAAAAAAAAGAAAAATTCTGGAGTCATGAACACCCAAGCCAGCAGGTGTTTTTGCAGAGAATAAGCCATAGAGGAAACAGAAGGTCAATGTACTGACGGAGTAAAGATGGATTTCCTCATCCATTTGACAACAAGTATATACTTCATGTGTTGTGATCTGTGGCTGTCTCTGGGGTTTCGATCAGTTCTGAATGTTATTTCATTATATGCAAGACTTGTGGGGGGGGGTGAATTCTATATAAATGATTGGGATTACTGCAATGTGCACCTCACAGCTGCATCCAGTTTATAAATAATTGAACACGATTTTTCTTGCCATGGCCTACCTCCCAGATGAATCTAATATAGGATACATCAAAAGTAAAATAAAGTTAGATCAATGTAGTTCTCTCCGGGCTGGCTATCATGTGAAGGCCATCTTGCAGTGAAGACTACTTAAGAATGACATCTGAAACAATAGTTCCTCAGATTGAGGAGCTCAGTAATGAATGGCTCTGGCTCTGTTATTTCCTTCCAGGAGTGATTAAAATAGCACTTGAGTTCTTGAACATACTAAAGTGCTTATAAGTGGAACAAACAGATGGCTGGTGAAAAACAAGGCCGGGCACACTCGTACAGGGGTCAGTGTCTTTACGATGAAACCAAATCCCCTCAGCAAACTCATGAACAAAAATGATTTCTCTCATATTGAAGAATTCAGATTTTGTGAGGGAGCTTTCTTTCCATGTGGGCTGAGTGTAACTTCCATCTAATGTAATTGGGCCAATCGGAAGAATATCTACTATTTATATTATTTGCATCCTCATGAATAGAGTCTATCAGGGCATATATCTTTCACAAATATTCATTCACTCAAGAATTACTTAAATGGGGTTCCTGGGTGGCTTACTCTGTTAAGCGTCCGACTCTGGCTCAGGCCATGTTCTCATAGTTCATCAATTCAAGCCTCTCATCAGGCTCTGTGCTGACAGCTCAGAACCTGGAGCTTGCTTCAGATTCTTTGTCTCCTTCTCTCTTTCTCAATCTCAAAAATAAAGTTTTTTAAACAATTAATTAAGTACCTACTATGTGAAAGTTTTAGTTTCAGTGGATGAAATAAAGTGAATGAGATCTAGCCTTGAGAAGCACACAAACAAGAAGATAATATCCATTCCTCACTAGAATATTTTATATTGTGATATGGTTCATAAGTATAAAACATTGTAAAGGTCCATTTTTATTTTATTTGTTGTTAAACTGGAGAGAGATTAGAGTAGGCTACTTTGTGGAAGTGATCACCGAACCAGACTTTTTAAGAAAAGATCTATTTATATAAGAATAGGTAGTATAGGGAGAAAACCCAGGGATCAAATGAATGAGTTACAGAATTATAAAACTTGAGGAGACCATAAGGGAAAATTTGATTCAGGTGATATGTAAAATATCTTGACCCCAAATAATCTCTCTTTTCTGAATTTTTGTAATACTTAGTATTTATGATATATTGCCTTATTTTTTATATACTTGTGTATCTCAGTGGGCCCTTGAGGGCAGGAAAAACTTATCTTTCAATTTCCACAGAAACCGCTTAGTAAGTGGTTGGACAGCATAAATGTTTATCAGGTCAAAATAAATATATGGAAAAGAATGGTCTTAGAAATGGTGGGTGTGAAATACCATGTTACTTTTTGTTCTTTGTGCACATTGTAATAAGATTTGATTTCTGCATCTCTTCATTCTCCTTAGTTTCTTTTATCCGTTCTATTATAGTCCTTAAAAATGCACATCTCATTACTTCCATTTTCATGTGACATGACATCATTTCCTTCATGCCCCTCATTAGATTATTTAACGTGCTCATCTCATTACACCTTTCCCATCTTGCATCTCATTACACACCTTAAACATGCACATCTCATTACACAGTCCTTACATATCTCATTACACGATTCCATTTTTGTATCTCATTGTCATTTCATTTCTCTATTTTATTACATTAAAACCTAGTTCCCATTATATCTTACATATTTTGAAAATTTATATACTCTCCCTGCCTTCTTTTATGCATCTAATTATACTGCCTCTCCTTTATGTGACCAGCTCATTACACTCTTCCTTTCACCCATCTCATTGCAGCCCCGAAGGGTGCCCATCTTACAGGACACTTCCTCAGACAGCTCATTAAAGCACCTCACGTATTCACCTCATTACAGCTTTTTAACATATACGTCTTATTGCATAGAACTGTTCATGAATCTCATTAAAATCTTAGAAGGTACATATCTCACTATTCTCCTTTAGCTACACATCCTGTCACCACATCGCAACTACACATCTCATTAAAATGTCTTTTTATTATTTTAATATACACCTTTATTATAAATGTCCTATTTGCTATTTCAGTACATCATTACGTTTTTGTATTTCTATCGTTGTTGAAGATGACCATGGATCTTTCAAAACGGGGTTTTCTGAAATAGTATTTTGTAGGTCTTTAAATTATTGTTATTACATTGATGCTTCTCAAACTGGTGTCTGGGAATGCTAAAAGAGATGCAGTAAAAATAAATTTAAATAACTTTGGGTTAGTAATAAGTTTATAAGCTTACATGAGATAAAAGAAAATTAACCAATTAAATTTAAAACTTGCATTCTTAATTCAGGACTTCTTGGAGATTTTTATATGTCATTGAGAACTATGAATATTCATGAAGGAGATCTGGCCTGTACCATTTTTCAAATGAATCAGCCACACAGTCTAGCCACAGGCTGTATGTATTAACTCTCCCAGAACTTGTGTCCTGCAGAGCGCAACCTAAAGTCTGAATCATACTATTTCCTATGCATGCATATTTAGATTCACATTTATATACAGCTTCCTATTTACCACTATTGCTTATAGTTGCCACCCCACATTGCTTTCTAGAACTATTGACACTTGCACAAGTGATTCCTTGATTAACGCCTCATCACAGTGGTTCCCGAACTGGAGAGTAGCAAGGTCACCTGAAGAACTTGGGAAAAGCACAAAGACCCTGGACCCATCCTGTTTCAACAAGCCCGGGCTTTGGTGTGTTTTTTATTAGCTCTCCAAACAAAGTTTGAGAATTACTGCCTTTTTGAATGTTTACTGTGTCATGTTCTATGTGAGCATACATTAAAATGTAAGCAGACCTAATTCCTTTTTTTAATGTTTTATTTCATTTTTGAGAAAGAGAGAGACAGCGTGAACAGGGGAGGGTCAGAGAGAGAGGGAGACACAGAATCCGAAACAGGCTCCAGGCTCCGAACTGTCAGCACAGAGCCCCCCGCGGGGCTCGAACCCAGGAACCGTGAGATCATGACCTGAGCCAAAGTTGGACGCTGAACCGACTGAGCCACCCAGGCGCCCCATAAGCAGACCTAATTCCTGATGTAGACTTGTAAGGATTCAGTGATGGTGGCCGCTTGCTTTCTCCGTAGCCACTACACAAAGATAGGCAGGTATTTTCTCCCAATGAGCTGGCCTGCTTATCTAACTGACAGCAATACACTGAAGAAACCGTAGGACCCCTTATCTGCACGGGCCATACTCCAAGACCCCCAGTGGGCGCCTGAAACCATGGATAGTACCAAACCCTACATATGCTATGTTTTTTTCTATATGTCCATACCTATGATAAGGTTTAATTTATAAATTCGGAACAGTAAGAGATTAACCACAATAACTAATTCTAAAATAGAACAATTATAATAATATACTGTGATCAAAGTTAGGTGAATGTGGCCTCTCTCTGTCTCTCATTGAAAATATCTTATTGGGGGGAGGGGCAAGATGGCGGAGAAGTAGGGAGCTCCGTACTTGCACTCGCGCCCAGGCATCACACGGAAAAGATCTGAAGCCATCAGAAACCGTACCACACCCAAGAGAGTGGGAGAGAAAGGACGCAGACTCCACTGAGAAAGCCTTCTAATGGCTACCTCAAGAAACAAGCCAGAGTACACAGGGTGGAGAGTGCCAAATATCACTATGAANTATGTTTGCACGTATAGGAGGATTAGGAGGAACTTAACAGAGGACCAAGAGGGAGAAGAAGGGGAGAAATGGTGGGGGAGAGGGAGAGAGGCAAACCATGAGAGACTCTTGAATGCTGACAAAAACTGAGTACTGATGGATGTAGGGGGAGGGGGGATGGGCATGGATGAGGGCACTTGTGGGGATGAGCACTGGGTGTTATGTGGAAACTAATTTGACAATCAACTATTTGAAAAATAAATAAAAAATAAAAAATAAAATAAAATGTTCCCTAGCAATGTTTGGAAAAAAAAGAAATCTTATTATGCTATACTCACCCTTCTTCTTGTGAGGGCAGGAGACAATAAAATGCTTACCTGCTGAGATGGAGGGAGGGAAATGACGCAGGCGCTGTGACGTAGTGTTAGGCTACTACTTACCTTCTGATAATTGGTCAGAAAGAAGATCACCTGCTTCCAGATGGCAGTTGACCACCGGTGACTGAAGCTGCGGAAAGCAAAATTGCAGATATGGCGCGCGGCTACCGTATTTACTTTTAGGAGCACAAGCCTTGGCCTAAGATGGACGTGGATTTGAATCTCCTTTCCATCAATATCTACTGATCTTGGGTTGAACACACTCCACCCAAGATGCACTCTCTGAGCATCAATTTCCTCAACTGTAAAATGGGGTAATAATACGTTCTCATATCATCATTGTTAAGAATAAAGGAGCTTAATACATAGCAAATTTTTATCCCAGTGACTGTCATCAACAACTCTATTTTGACTGTCATAGGTCACTTTGAATTTACTGCCTTTTGAAACTACTACTGTGTATCAACTACTGGTCAGGTAACAGAAATAAAGGATTAAAGGATGATGTAATTTCTTTACATGATCATTAAGAGAGATTATACCTAAACTCCTCAAGTTTGTGTGCATACTAGGCAGACCTTAGAATACGTGATAAATTACCATCCTACCAGATAGAAATCCAGAAGTTACACATTCATACATGCATTAAAATAGGGTAGAAGTTACAACCATACTTCGGAAAAGCAGTCTCTCTCCACTGCCAAGGTGACATGGTAAAGCAGAAAAAGAACCCTACTAGAGTGGTTCTCAAATGTGCCTACTCATTGAAACCAGCTGAAGAACTTAAAAAAAAACAACCAAACACCTGCTGCGTGGCTTTCTCCCACTAACACAGTCTTTTTTTTTAAGATTTTTAAAAAATATTTATTTATTTTTGAGAGATGGAGACAGAGTGTGAGCAGGGAGGGGCAGAGAGAGAGAGAGAGAGAGAGAGAGAGAGAGAGAGAGAGAATCCAAAGCAGGCTCCTGCCTCACTAACCATGAAATCAAGGCCTGACCCGAAGACCAACCTTAACCGACTGAGCCACCCAGGTGTCCCTCCCACAAGCAGATTCTAAATTAACTGATTTGTGATGAGGTCTGGACATCAGAATCTTTTACAAGCACCTCAGCCATAAAGCTGAAGAACCGCTGCCCTTTCAATTCAGCGGACCCTTAAAGAGAAAGTTAGCTTAAAATCTATTTCTATATGATCAGTCTTTTACGTATGCCCAGTATGGTGGTTTCCTTCAGAAGCAGTCTTTCTTCCCTGTTACTCTGGAGCTCTTTTACAAACTCTGACACCAGCCCCTGTTCTTTCTCAGAAGTTATCTGGTCCTATAATTTGATATTTTCATGATTTATAGTGAGGAGCAATTTCTTGCACTGGCCTCTCACTTCCTACCCAGCACCTAGCATCCTGCTGGCACATAGGCCTTACTGAATAACTGTTGACTGACAGTCTAAACCCTGCCCTTGATCAGATTTGTAATTAAGTATACAAACCAGAATTAGCATACTTAATTCTACAAGAATCAGAAGCAAAGTAAAACTGGGGCTTACTTTTCTTCACAAACAGATTCCAAACTCAAATTGAGAAAATGTTTTCTACTACGAGATGCACATATTTTTGGAAGACATCACCGTTCTCTGAGCTCCAAGCATCATTGCAGAGTATTTCTAAAGGTGAAATGTCACAGACGGTGAGTCTGGAGTTCTCTCTTGTCCAGCAAGAGAGTAGATGCAGAACTGAATACAAGAGAGTCTAATGTCCGGGAGGAGACAAGAGCCCGGAATATGAGTTTCGTGTTTGTATTTATTGAGCTCACAAGATATCCCCACATGATGAATGTGAAGAAAACGATCTCACACATGTGACCGTGGAGAAAATAATCAGACAGTAATCATTAACTTGTGTGTGTAAGAAGCAAAGGGTCTGGGGGGCAAGTGGAATTTGTGATCAAAGTATAGTAGTATATTGGCGGCAGATGGAAAGTAGTTTCCTGCAGGTGATACATAACAGGTTACTCGTGATTCCATTATAATATCTCACTAGCTAACCTCAGGCACCTTCACCCCATGGTGGTGGCTTTCCGCCCTAAGCTTTTTTCTAACCCATTTATGTAAGTAGAACCTATTTCCCCACAGTGAAGATATGTTTTCTCTTAATGTTATGATTATACTATATCTAATTAGTAAAGATGTTGGTAGAATAAAAGCTACAACATTCATTTTGGGAAAATGAAGGAAAACAGAAAAAAATGCTACAACACTTATTTTGAAGAAATGTTAGCATTTTCATTGAAATCATGAACAAGGTAAATATATTGAGTAGTTGATCCTCATTTAACATAGTTTTGGAAATTCTAGCCAGTGTAATAAGCTGAAACAAAAATAGTAACCATGTGCATCAGATAGGTTTTCAAAAGTCTTACTATTTGCAAATGATGTAATTTCCATGGTGAAAACCTAAGACCTAAAACTTTGTATCTCATGATTGGACTGCTTCAATATAAATATACAAAATTAGGGGTTCCTGGGGGGCTCAGCTAGTTAAGTGGCTGACTCTTCTTTGTGGCTCAGGTTCATGATCTCATGGTTTGTGGGTTCGAGCCCAGCATTAGGCTCTGCACTGACATTACAGAGCCTGCTTGGGATTCTTTCTCTCCCCTCTCTCTCTGCCCTTACCCAACTTGTGCTCTCTCTCTCTCTCAAATAAGCTTAAAAATTTTTTTAAATAATAAAAAAATATACAAAAATAAATATGCTCACTGGCTATCAGCACTATTCAATCTGAACAATTAAAAAATCCATTTTCTATGACAGTTTAAAATATAAAGTACTAAATATAATTTTAATAGGAGGGGTGCCTGGGTGGCTCAGTCGGTCAAGCAACTGACTTTGGCTCAGGTCATGATCTCATGGATCATGGGTTTGAGCCCTATGTCAGCTTTGTGCTGACAGCTCAGAGCCAGGAACCTGCTTCCAATTCTGTGTCTCTCTCTTTCTCTGTCCCTCCCCCTGCTTGCAGTCTGCCTCTCTCTCTCAAAAATAAATATTAAAAAATTAATTAATTAAATAAATAAGTATAATTTTCACAGGAAATGTGAAGTACGTTTGTATTTGCAGGTTATAAAGTTACTAAACCATTGGGTTTCTGTCTCATTTACTCCTCTCAGACCATAAGAATTTACTCTTTTTCTTATGGCATTTCCAAAAACTAAAATAACCCAAGGATCTGGCACTTAAAGAGAGGAATTATCTTAATTTAATGGAAAACATAAAGTTTACAGAATAAAAGGCATATCATTTGTGTAGGTAAAGATGGGCCCCAGATGTGGTGACTTGACTGTCAGCATCTCACTTGGAACCATTCCTAGGTGTTCTCTTTCTGCCACAGACACATATTGCTATATGTTCCAGCATCCCTCACCCCAAGAACTGGTCTCCCAATTATGTGGTGAGTTTGAAACCATAATCTCCAATTCCAGTGGCTCCATGAATTTATTTGAGTGCTGTGTAGTGAATGGGGCCATTCACAAATGCATTTGTTCTCAGCTTCTTTGAAACATATGCTAGGACTGTACTTCCCAACCCATTTGAAGTCAGAGAAGGGCATGCAACTCTCTTTGACTGATAAAATATAAATAGAAGTAATCATGTGTCAGCCCCAGATAAAAGATAAAAGCGAGTATACTATGTACCACCTCACCACATAAATAAATGAAGATACATGTGGAGAAGAAGCTTCCACTATCCTGAGTCCCTGTGCAACCATAATGTCCAAAACCCCCTGCCAATCCAGAGTGAGAAAGAAACAATATTTTTTGTGTGAATAAAAAAATAGTTACTAATATTTTCAAATTTCTTGTTATCATAGCCTCATGTTACTACAGTCTGACTAGAAAAAGTCCATTTTAAGATTTTTACAGAACTAGAAGTAGCCACTGGCCATTACTTCATTAGCTAGTCCAAACACGTAAGGATTACAACCAACTGATGTCAAGCAAGAAAAAGATGGTAGCCAGCGACTAGTTTCATTTTAAGTACCATGGAAGAATGTAACTCTGGACATTGTATTGTCATGATGTCATCAAAATCAAATGGGATGGGAACTATTAAGATTAAAGTACTATTTAGTGATCTGAGAATTGTACAAAAATAATTGGTCTTTTTCTTTATTCTTTTGCTGAGATTTCACCTCTGTATTTCTTTGGATTGACAGCCAGTTTACTCTTCAAAAGTTGTGGCTAATTTTCCCTTCTGGAGTAGCTGGGAAAGATGTTTGGAGAGGCAAATGGTAAGGAGCAAGGAAAAAGGAGAAGGAAATAGAAGGGAAATTCGTGCATACTATCACCTCTTGAATTTTTTCTGGAAGAACAAAGAATTATTTCAATTTAATAAAAATGGAAACATGGGGACAAAACAAGAGGCAAGACAGAATAAATAGGGGCAAGGAAAAGATAAAAGCATAAAAAGACCATTAAGAAGAAAAGAAACTAAATGAGAAAAAAATTTAAAAATTATGGAATGCCTACATGGTTTTCTAGGTACCTTAAAGATTTTTTTTTCTAATGAGATGAGTAGAACTGATATAATGCTATTCATAAATAACCAGATCACCTTCTGCAGCACAAATTGCATTTCAGCTGACTAGTTTATAATAAATAAATATTCACCAAAGTGCATGATTCTTGAGATTGGGTCATTTAGAAACTTCCATTCCATTAAAAGTAAGTTTTATTTCCTTGACAAAGGCCACTAGCTGAAACGTCAATTGCCTGTCCTATAGGATGGCACCTGTAAGTAAAATAAACATATTTTTAATGGAATAGATGGTCAAAGTGACCTTATCTCAAGATAGCATGCACTTTGGTGAATATTTATTATTGAATTAAAGAGATCCTGATACAAAAGGACAGTAGTTCCTTTTCATTACCTTCCCTTGCTATCTAAAGACAAAAGTTTTTTAAATGCTCAAATTGCTTTCAGAATTTACCAATCATTGAGTAAAACATCACACACATAATAAACACTATGAATAATTTGAAATAAATCTGCTGGTTCAGATTATAAATATTAATATGATGCTGAAATTAATCATACATCCTTCCACCCAAAAATTCTTATTCTATTTGTCACTGATACCTTTATTTGTTCCTCTACAACATTCAATTCATTTGCAATAGATTTTCAAACAACTAAAATGTAAGGCTATTACTGATATGAAACTGAAATGTCAAGTTACATTTTTTTAAATTAAATTTTTTAAATTAAAAATAAATTTAGTGATATGCTATATTTTTAAATTCTTAACCTGGCAAAAAAAAAAATCTATGCTTATATTGGATCTAGGTGGAAGGTTTCAAGTGGTGCCAGATGAAGATAGGGTAGTTCATTTGAGTGAGTGAAAATTATACCAAATCTCCAAGGGAAAAAAAAATGCCAAACATACTCCAAGATGTTTCTGGATGTGTTGAAGTAGATTTGCAAAATCTAGTATTTTCAAATTGTGAAGGATTCTTTGAAATCGTGTGATTAAGGTCTTTATTTTCAAGATTAATATATTAAGTCCCAGAAAGTTCAAAAGGCTTCACAAGATTCATACCCCATAATATTTGTAGAACTAGAACTAAAGCCTTGATTTTTTTTTTTTTTTTTTTTTTGGTTGAGGAAAAAACAAGGTTCTCCCTTCAAGTTCTATGCCACTCTGTCTGAATCACAACCATTTCCACCAATTTTCCTACTTCATGTGCCACATTACACAAAGACTTCCTGTCTAACCTATGTGGAAATTACTTATTGCAGTGTTTAAAAATCATACCAAAACTTAATGTCTTAAAAGTACAATATTTAGGGGTGCCTGGGTGGCTCAGTTGGTTGAGCATCTGACTTCAGCTCAGGTCATGATCTCACAGCTCATGAGTTTGAGCCCTGCATCAAGTTCCATGCTGACAGTCAGAACCTGGAGACTGCTTTGGATCCTGTGTCCTCTTGCTTTGCCTCTCCTCTGCTCATGCTTTCTGTCTGTCTGTCTGTCTGTCTGTCTCTCTCTCTCAAGAATAAATAAAACATTTTTTAAAAATTAAAAAAAAGTAACAAATATTTTAAAAAATTTAAAAAAAAGCAATATTTATTATCTTTCAGAAATTTGAGAGCAGCTCAGTTGGGGATTCAGGCCTGGGTATCTTATGAGGTTCGGTCAAATATTATCTGGAGCAGGATGATACATCTCCCACAACTACTCTCCTCTCAGACCTGACAGGTTGCTGCTGGCTAATGCCCAGAATCTCAGTTTGTACATAGGCCTGTTCACAGGGTGGCAGAGAATGAGAAATCCAAGAGACCAAAACTGAAGCTTCATTTCCTCTTATAGCCTAGCCTCAGAAGAAGTACTGTATCTTTCACCATATTCTGTTTGTCACACAGGACCAATCCTAATTGAACATGAGAGGAGATTACACAAAGGCATGAAGACCAAGAGGCAAGGAGGATTGGAAGCGAATTTAGGGTCTGACAACCACTGTCTGCCCACAGTCTTGAATGATCGATGTCACTCCCACATGCAAAATACCCACATCTAACTTTCAGACCAACAAAAGCCTTAATCTAGTATAGCAAAGAGTTCTCAATCTCAAGATGTGTGAACTAAAGAAGACATCTATCTGGATATGTGCATGCATGTACACACACACACACACACACACACACACACACACCATCAATGGTGGGGGAGAGATATGATGACCAGGGTAGATCCATTCAAAAAAAGAGAAAACAGGAGATACATAGGAACCACTGGTTGTTAACAATTCTAAAATCCAGGCAGTCATTTGTTGGAAGTTTCTTCATTAGGCCTGGGCCCTATTCTATAGGAAAGATCTTCACAGCTCTTGGCTCTGCCTTCTGGCCTCTTTATTCCACTTCCCATCATATGACTCTTGTTTTTCCATCATAAATGGCTAGTATGTTTAAATGAATAATTTTCTCAGCTTGCTTCATGCCTATAGCAGGTCAGAAGTCCAAAGGTCACTTTTCATTTTGTATTCTTTGTCCCTTTTAATTCAAGGAGACAGTGTTCACCATAGTATAATTCTCTTAAAAACCTATAGGCATCCTATGAAGCTATTGACTTCATTCCCTTAGACAAAATCCATACCCATACATTAAGTTCTTCTCTACCTTGAGATTCTTGGAAAGATCCTGTAGGCCAACACACTTGGTACTATAGGAGCCCTCTAGTTTAATAACAGGATCCCGGAAGTACACCTGTGAGTTTCTTAAAGGAGTCTTTTTCTGTTTGAGGCACCACTTTAGATCTGTTTGAGGTTATAATAGAGTTTTTTTGGTCTTACCCTCAGTTTCATCTTCATACCGGGAGTTATCAAAGTGTGGTCCAAGGACATGTGTGTGTGGGGGGGGTCCTCATGCCACTCAGAGACCCCACTAAATCAAAACTATTTTCATAATAAGACATAATTTTATTTTTCAGTCTTATTATCTTCTACATGTAGAATTTTCCAGAAGCTATATGACCTATGATATCTGCCAGCTACCTTCTTTCAAATTAAATGTTAAAGAAATTTGTAAACGTTTGTAAAACAATGACACTCTTCTCACTTTTTTTTGAAAAATACATTTTTGAATAAAAACATATTTTGTTAACATGTAATGTGTGTTGTTTCAAATTCCTCAATTTTAATTCTAAAATCAACACATATCACACACATACAAAAGCATCTCAGGGTCCTTGGTCATTGTAACAGTGTAAAGGGCCCTAAGGTTGAAAAGTTGGAGAAATACCACTTTTTATTGTTTTGTTTCCAAAAGAGCACATCTGTTCAATATGTTGATTACATTAGCTGTTATAAAATCTCTCTGCAAATAGTAAAAACAACAGTAATAAAAAATAATTAGACAAAAGAGGGACTCCTGGGTGGCTCAGTCAGTCAAGTGTCTGACTTTGGCTCAGGTCATGATCTTGCTGTTTGTGAGTTCGAGCCCCACATCAGGCTCTGTGTTCACAGCTTAGAGCCTGAAGCCTGCTTTGGATTCTGTGTCTCCTCTCTCTATGCCCCTCCCCCACTTGCACTGTGTCTCTGTCTCTCTCTCAAAAACAAATAAACATTAAAAAATTTTTTTAAAATAATAATCAGACAAAAGAAACAAAACATGTCCTGTGGAAAATCACATGATAGACTTCCTGACTTAAAGATGAGTTGTACTCTAGAGGTTTTTTTGTAAGAATTGTATTCAGCATTCAAAATTATATTTTTTCTATAGAAACAACATGTAGACCACAAACGCTCAGTGATGAATCTCTCACATTGCACCCAACCAACAATAGAGAGTTCCTATCTGATGATCTTCTATTGGCTGAGGAAGCTAGGTACAAGCAAGATCTCCCTTAGTTACAACATATATGGATAGATTCCCATACACAAGCCCAACCAACTAGTCAGATTAGCAGGGAAAATCCAGTGCAATACAAACTTATTCATCCTGTCTATGCTGTAGGAAACATTTTACTAGGATAGTGGAACTAGTAGTTCAAACCCGCTTAATATCTGAATCAGAACAATTCACGGTTTAGTCTTCTCAAACTAGCCAAAAGCCAACAAAATATTTAACCAGACTTTGTTATTCAGATGATATCATGTGCTATTTTAAAGCTTAAAGTCTTTCTTTGGAAAGACTTCTTTTTGTTAGTTCTTAAGGTTTAAAATCTGATATTAAATAAAGTTGATTCTCAAGTAAGATTGCAATACTGTTAGGTGAAACATTGACTGTCTCAGCTTTCAGATCATTTTGTGCATTCAAGAAATGTCTGTCACTTCACTTTAGTCCCATGCTCAATCATTTAGAACAAAACACAACACAACAAAAATCCCAATCCATTCTGCCAGCTCAACAAAAGGCTTTGTGTGGGTGTGTGTTAGAAAGTAATTATGAGGTTTTTATTTCACTAATTATTCTTCAGCCTTTGAAATGTCAGTGTAGGTCAAAGTAGCAGCCAA
Organism: Crocuta crocuta; assembly: GCF_008692635.1. Lineage (NCBI taxonomy): Eukaryota > Metazoa > Chordata > Mammalia > Carnivora > Hyaenidae > Crocuta > Crocuta crocuta. The sequence goes on along the minus strand of NW_027530988.1, from coordinate 4,134,184 downwards.
TGTTTTAAACCAGATCTGAATTCAAATAAGGAGGCTACTGCAGGAAGAACAAGGAAAAGAGTCAACAGTAAAGTAATTTGGCGTTATAAGCAATGGAGAATGAGACTTGAGGTCACAGAAATGTAAAGGTTCCCTCCAGAGCACCTCAAATACCCCAATGTGCCATGCAAAATTCATATTATAGATATGACATGATTGACGATGCGCCCATATCCACACTGCAGTGATGTTCTAAAGAGGTATAGAGACTTATGTCATGAGTTTACGTTTACATTTTTTTAAATTATAAAATATAGAGCTTTTTCTTCTGAGTAGCCATTTTGCAAGCTTGTAAACTCATACCAAACATTATATAACTACTCCAAACATTTTTCTTAATTCTCCTTTAATAATTATTTTACAGTGATCTTATCAATTGAGGTTGGATCTCATTATAACGAGATCTTGTTTTTACAAATATTAATTGTGGCTCTTTCTAACTTCAACAGAAAGTAAGCACATCCTCTGAGAAGAGCACATGAGTAAGGCAGGCAAATTGATTGACTGTTCCTTATGATAACTAATATGCATGAATATGCTGATTGTTTGCTAATAAATTATCTCAGGAAGGTTAGTAGACTTAGGTATAGTGCTGATTTCCCTGACCCCAAGCCCTCAGGACCAGCTAAGTTTACACAATGAGAGCAGACCAGATTGGAGTAAAGTGATTCCATTCATTTCAGTCATGCTCATGACTGATACCCAGTGTCATGACCAAATTGATCACACAATGGTCTCCATCAATCTTTGCAACAGTAGAATTGAGCAGATTAGTTGTGCTGTGGCCTGTTCATTTTACCCTCTATAGATACAGCTCTATCTGAGGGGAAAAAGAAGAGTAAGTTAATTGAGGATAGAAGGTTCTCTCTGATGGCTTATGATAATCACCCCACTTTTACTCTTTGTTCCCACATTTTGATGTCTGGTGGGTCTAATGTGTCCCAGCCTCTTGCTTCTTCATGTGTGGTCCCCAGACCTGCAGGCTTGGCATTATCTCAAGCCCCTTCCCAGACCTAATAACAGACCCTGCTCTTAAGAACACCTCCCACCTCAGTGATTTCTATACACTTTAAGAAGCATTGTTCTGCTTCTAGCTACTTTGAGAGTTAATAGATCTCTCACTAGTAAGAAAGCACATTATTTATAAGAAGATCTGAGATTGTCTATATGGCTGGAGACCAGGAAGGTTGCTCAAGAAAAATATACCATGGGACTCAATGAAGATTTCAGAAAAATCTCTCCAAAACTGACTCACAGCATCACCGTCACTAGAATCTGAACTGTTTCTGCAGCAACGCTCTCTGCAGTTTATTCTGACTTGCTTAGTTCCTGACACTCTAGCCCAGCACTATCCAACAGAAATGTAATCGGAGCCACAAAATGAGCCACAGATGTAATTTTGAGCCACATTAAAGAGATAAAAATAAGCAGGTAAAATTAATAATACATTTTAGGATGCCTGGGTGGCTCTGTAGGTTAAGCATCCAACTCTTCGTTTCAGCACAGATCATGATCTCATAGTTTGTGATATCGAGCCCTGGGTTGGGCTCTGCACTGACAGTGTGGAGCCTGCTTGGGATATTCTCTCTCTCTCTCCTTCTCTCTCTCTCTCTCTCTCTGCCCCTCCCTTCCTCAGGCTTTCTCTCCCTCCCAAAATAAATAAATAAACGTTTACAAATAATAATAATAGATTTTATTTAACTCACTATATACAAAATACCAATCAATATTTAATCAATATTAATGAACTAGTTTACATTTTTGTACTAAGTCTTCAAAATTCAGTGTATATTTACCACTTAAAGCACATCTCAGAACTAGACATTTCCAATGCTCAGTAGACACATTTAGCAGTACTATATTGAATAGGATAGTTCTAGCCCCAAAACCAGAATTGTAACTTAGGCCATCCTCCCTAGACAGTATGTGTGGTATTTTAGAGCCCATACTTTTTTTAGTTGCTTGTATTCTCATGCATAATTTAGAGATTTCTATTGTGTCTTAATTTGTTGCACTTGTGTGTGTGTGTGTGTGTGTGTGTGTGTGTGTGAGAGAGAGAGAGAGAGAGAGAAAGGGACATAGATAGAGATTTATTTTTGTTCAGTTGAAGCATGCCCAAGTAAGGTACTATGGCTTTACTAAGATGTTAACTATTCCCAGTGAGTTCTTCTCCTTTCTAGCTTACTAGGTTAAGTTGTAATCTAGGTTAGTATATTAGGTTAATAAATACTTTCTCTAAAAATATTCTCCTTGCTTTTCCCCAGACAATTCAGTATAAGGAGAACTCAACTTTTCAGATATACCATTTTAATTCAATAGCATGGAAGCTGGCATTCTCTAATTCTCAATGTCTTTATCTGTAAATAGGGAAAATAATGGAGGTTCCAATGCAAAGATTAGTTGAGGCAATACACGAACTGTCCAGTGACTGGCACATACTATGGGTTCAGTAAATGCTGTTTATCATCACTTTTAGTCCTCCTTGAACCTCAATAATAGCCAAGGAACTAAAGATAATAATGTGACCTGGGATTGAAAGAAGAATGATAAACTCTCATGTCAGAGCCACCTACCTTCCAACACTAAACCAGTAGTACCTCATGTTTTAGGTTTTTGCTTTAACTACTGCTCTTTTTTGGTACTAATTTTTGTAGTAGTCAAAATGCAGTAGGTTCAGCTGTGGTCAACAAATAAATCAATAAACAAAACTGCAATCTAAATGGTTTAATACAACAAAGGCTCAATTTTCATTCAAGTCACAGCCTGGTAGGTGTCAGGTAGCTTTCTGGGGTGATGGCCCTCCAAATGGGGGCTGAGAGATCTAGTCTATTTCCATATTGTTTGACTGACATCTTAAACACCTGGACCCCAAGATTTCCCAGAATGGGACACACACACACAATGGATAACTGAGCAAGGTTTACAAACAGGCCCAGAAATGGCATGCATTTCTGTCCATATTTGATTGATCAAAACATAATCTAATAACCACAATTTAACTGTAAGTCTTCCTCTATGATCAGAAAGGCATCTATGAAACAAAATATGGAAAACACACAACACTGTTTTTGACACAGGTTGATATTTTGTGCATTTGGAGTACAGAATGCAATATTTTAAAAAAGCATTCCTCCCAAATGTCAGGGTGCATATGGTGAGTTAGGCATGGGATGGAAGGAAATGAATCAAAGACATATGGAAGGAGAAAAAAATGACAGCCATGGCTTGTATGTATATAGCAGTCAAGATGTGAAATTAAGGAAAAATTACCAATTTATCTTCATTTAATAATGTCTGATACTTATTTAGCATAGTACAGTTTTAAAAGTCATAAGGTAATTTTAAATTTCTATTAATTATTATACTCCATCCACAGAGCCTTGTGACATAGGTGGTACTTCTTCATTTCACAGATGAGTATGAGCTGAGTATGGGCAGGTTCAATGACTGCCATCCAAGATGTCCAAAGCCAAGGACAGCATTCTGCCTGAGTGCCACCAAGCCCTAGAATCCAGTCTGTCACCTAGGTCCAAACCACTCCCACCGCAATGGCAGACGTTCCCTCAGACTCTGAGTAAACACCAGTGAAACAAGTTTGCTGTGCTATAATGCTTCTCTTCCACTCTCAGGGAGTGCCAGATACTCAGTGTGACATTGATTATTACTTACTCTCCTTTGGTGGCCATAGAAAAGTCTAATCTTTCTTTACATCATAATGGAATAGGTGGAGACAATTATACGTGTTCCCCAACCTGAATTCTTTTACAAGGCTATCTTTTCAAACATTCCTCAATGATATTACCAACTTTTATTGTCCCTACATCATATACTAGTTTCTCAATATCCCTCTTAAATTTAAAAATTTTTAATGTTTATTTGTTTTTGAGAGAGAGACAGAATGCGAGTGAGGAAAGGGCAGAGAGGGAGGGAGACAGAATCTGAAGTAGGCTCTAGGCTCTGAGCTGTCAGTACAAATGTGGGGCTCGAACTCATGAACCACGAGATCATGACCTGAGCCCAAGTCGGGTGCTTAACTGACTGAACCACTGAGGCATCCCAAATATCAACATCCCTTTAAAGCTTAACACACAGTTAAAAACAGCATTGCATACGTGATCTGAGATTGCTATCTTTCTTTAGCAAGAGTGATGGGCTATATGTCACACCCCATCCTTCATGCCTCCTATTCAGAATGACACTCTCTAACCGATGCACCCTGTTCCTTCGAGCTAACTCACCTCCCTAAAGGGTTCCATATATTGTGAACTGTCTGAAAATTTAAAGTAGAAATATGTAAATGTGTTCTTCTGTGGTAATCTTCAACCCTGAAAAAAAATCTAAAAACCTCAATAGTCACTGATGCTTATTGGAAAACATTTTACCAGATAGTCTTTGCTGCATACTGCCTTGTAAGTTACAGGAAAGCATGAATGGTAATAGAAATGTTTATATATTTCATTTTACTTTTTTCATTTTCATTTTATTTTATTTTCCTCTTACTATGTGCCAGAGTCTGTGAGATTCGAGTGGCAGACAAATCAATCATGGTACCGAGAGTCTAGTAGGAAGGACAGACATTGCTCAAATACTCATGCAAGTAAATATAAAGTCACAAATACGTTCTTTGAAGGAAAATACCAAGTACTTTGAGAAAACACAAAAAGGATCAGTTCTAAATTGTTGAGTAATCTCTAAAATGGTAGAGATTTACTATCTGAGTAACGACTAACTCATTGAACCTGGATGATTGGAATGCAAATCTCATGTTCTATCCATCATACATTCTGCTTGCTAATGGAAAGCAGAGATACATCCTGGAAAAACCTGTCGCATAACGGGACTTCTAGCACAAACATAATGATAAATATATAAAATAAGGCACCAAACAATTCATGTTTACTCTTTGAGAAAAAAATTCAACAGAGATTATTTTTAAGTGAAACTTACATGTGTGGCAGCTGGGTGGCTCAGTTGGTTAAGTGTCCGACTTCAGCTCAGGTCACGATCTCACAGTTCATGGGTTCAAGCCTCATTTTGGGCTCTGTGCTGACAGCTCAGAGCCTGAAGCCTGCTTCGGGTTCTGTGTCTCCCTCCCTCTCTCTGCCCTTCCCTTGTATGCACTGTCTCTCTCTCTCCTCTCTCCCTCTCTCTCTCTCTCTTTCTCTCAAAACTAAATAAACATTAAAAAATTTTTTTAAAAAAGAAAGAAACCTAATGCTGAGAAATCAGGGTTGTGCAAAGGGCCAGAGAGAAGAGGTAACATAACTTGGACCATTGTTTGGAAAGGCTTCCAACAATCTTGGAAATTGGTGAAAAAACCAAAGATGAGATTTGAAGATGGAAGATTTCATCTTGGTGAAAAAACCAAAGATGAGATTTGAAGATGGAAGATAGAGGATCCAAATGGAGTGATGGCATGTGCAGTGCCTCAGAGGAAGGAAAGAGAAAGGATATGCCCCGACCCTCAGCTCCCAGAAGGAATACACCTTAGGATAGGGTCGATCTGCTCGTGAGAAACTAACTCTCCTTTTTCATTACAAGAAACCAGACGTAATGGACTTGGGAACGCCAATGGTAATGGGGAGTCCATCTCACAATATGAGTTCTTCTGTGCTCCCCACACCAAATCCTTCCGTCACATTAGTTCTGTCTGAGTAAAGCAAGTTTCTGAAATGTGGCTTTTTGCAGTTAAAGAAATGAGGGAAATGGTTTTCCAATGCGCTTTAATGTTTTCAAGAAAAATTGGATTTATGCATTGTAGAAAATACATTGGTTCACTGCTTCTGAAAGGTGTTCCCTTGACTTCACGTATAGCTTGGAGCATGTTAACATTGTAGAGACTTTAGAATAAACATAAACTGCTCTAATGAAAGTTAATACTTGATCTCCTTCTCAGCTGGCAATTTGGTTTTTTTTACAAAGCAAAATAATAAAATTCAAATCTACTGTTGTTTAACCATTCTGGATTTTCCAAGGGCAGTGTTAACAATAAGTACTTTGAATGGAACTGATAACAACATGTAAGTCTCTTAAAGATGGCAGAAACCTCAGAAAGGTGTCTATTATACAGTTTAGCTATGAAATTGGGTGGCTAAAAAGCAGGCTATTTCCCACCTTGAAATTCCAGCCATCCTCCACATTATCTTTCAAAGTCTGAGGGCAATTCAATTTTACATGGCATTTTCAATGGGATTTTAAAATGTACTTCTTGAGTAAAAATATTTCTGTATCATAAAATCATTATCTAGCATTTTCTTTTCTGTCCTTTGGTGTCTGGATTTATTTCTCCTTTTCTCAATTCCATGATTAGGCAGAATCTCTATCTTTTCTATCAAGGACATTTAAACAGGATATAGATTTCAGGTTTATTTTGTCTATGGTCCTAAAAATGCAAAGAGCTCTGTTTTAATGTATTTGATTTTCTTTAGAGTCAACATTCCTTCTTGCATTTAAATGTGATGATGTAAATCAGAGCTGACACCATGAGCTCTGTCTGCAGCTTTTGCTTTGGTCCCAGTATTTATGTACCTCCTGTGCAGATTCCAGCACATTCTACATTGTTTATCCTAATCACTATTACACCAAGTGAATAAACATGGTTATGGTGTACATGTAAAGCAGCTTCTGCATAGAAAAGATACATGATGATTCATGATAACAGAAAAACCACAAAACCCCAGATGTTCAGATAGGGTTTATAACGGAGTTGTGTGTTACATTCAATTTTATGCAGAAAATTGAACAACTCTTAAACTGCACACAAACCAGTTCACATGACATCATTTTAGAGACCAGCAGTGTCTTTCAAAGTCCAAGAGTTTGTCCCCCAGCTCTGGAACAGAACCACCGTTTCTTTCACTGCACACTAAATGAAGTTGTTAGCTTGCATTTTAGGTCTGTGTTGCATGAAAGATATGTATCTTTGGACACCTGCCTCACACTCAGCGCTGTGAGATGCTCACACTCGGGAAGACTTCCGGAAACAGCAGGATCTCCTTTCCTGACTCATCTGCACTCTGAAGTGCACGCTGTCTTCGCAGCATAGGCTCCTGGAGTGGAAAAGCAATGGAACCCTTTGCCTACAGTTAATTCACCTTTTCATCCTCTTTGCCCTCCCTTCCACCGACCGCCTGACTCCCCTTTCCCTCTTCTTTGCCTCCCTCTCCATCCTTATACCCTGACCCCTTTCCCTCCGTCTTTTATGTAAAAAGTGTAAAATTGAATGTTTATACAAAGATTATGTAATGCATTTCCATTGTGCTTCCGGGAGATGTGCTTTGTCAGGCCAATATTACTATGCAGCTCACAGAACCACAGACATTTTTTTTTTCAGCTAGAAGAGAATTAGAGATAACCCTGTGGAGTGGCTTCCAAATTACATTTTAGCAGTGGAATCTTAGGTTTAAAGCCAATTCTACGTGTGATCACAATATATAAAATTGATGAAGGTGGAGCTGCTGTTTGAAACAAGGAAGTAAAGAGGGCACAAGGCCCCCGTCCTCATCCCCGTCTTGCCTTCAAGGAGCCCCAGTCTCCTCAGGAAACAACTGAAAAACCTTAATATCGTGCTATCTCCCATCTGAGGACCAGAAAGATCAAATACTTTATCCCAGGTAACATACCTTTTCAGTTACAAGGACACAAACACCAGCCGGCTTACTGTATTTGGGAATTCTAGGTGATTTGCTCTAATGTTAATAAAATGGGAATTCGGAGCTGATGAAAACACAGAATGACCTCAGGTGAAAAGTGGAGTTGTTATGAAACTTTAATACACATTTATTTAACATTTATACCATGCTAGGCAATGAGCAGATATTACAAATGTAAAAAAGAAAGATTTGTTCCTTCAGGTTGCTTAGAGTCCAATAGCTGGAAAGATGCATAAAACAAAACAACAACCACCTCAGAGTTTCAGAAGAACAATATATAGAAAGAGCCTTGAATCTTCTTTGTGGAGTCATGGAAACTTGACAGACAAGGCAGGGTTTTCTCGGGGACATGGAAGACAGGAGCTGGCCAAGAAAAGGACATTTAGGCAGAGGATCCAGCACGTATGAGACCATGGAGGAAGGAAGGGGTGTGGCTTCATCCAGAGACTACAAGTAGCCTGGTGGGGCATACAACGAGGGAGGGGGAATGTTGGGCAATGAGGTTGGAAAAGCAGAAAGAATCAAACACCTGTTTATCTTATAAGACACTGAGGAGAATAAGATAGGAGATTTCTGAGCAGGGAAAAATGATGCGCAAGTTAGGAGGATGCAAATCAGGACTGTGACAGTGAAGGTGACAATGAGATACAGAGTCAAGAGGACTCATGGTGGATGATGAGTGAGAGTAAAAGATAAGATAGGGGCAGATTTCCAGTGTGAGCACCTGGGTAGATGGTTGTCAGTCTCTGAATAGGGACTATAGAAAGGAGATCACATTTTAGACTCAGAGGAAATGAAGATTATTTTGGTTTTGAACATAATGAGTTAGAGAAGATTTGGGATCCTGATGAAAAAGCCTCATGCTTTTGGATAAAATGCTAAGAAGAAAGTCAACGATTTTTAAAAGGGGCTAGGGGAAGCCAGAGGGTAATGCCAGTTTATATGTGGTAATTAAAACCTTTTTAAGATTTCTCCAGAAGACCATAATGATGAAAAAGATAGCAGAACAGAAGAAAGAGCCCTCAAGGACTCCAATATCGAAGTGATAGATACAGAATGAACGTCCCCCAAATGAAGCTGAGAAGGGGCCACCAAGAGTGTAAGAGAACCATCCTAGCAAGAAAACTGTCATGGAATCAAACCAGATGAAGAAAGAACATCATGGGACATGGAGTGGCTGACTGTGGTCAATTCTATAGGGAAGCCAGGCCAGAGGAGAATTGAACATCACTGACTGTTTGTCTACAAGGAGGTCGTCTGCGGTCTTTGCTGGGCAGTTGAGCAGAGTGACTGGGGACAGAGAGGCTGCAGTCTAGCCCACATTGTCTGGGAAATAAATGTAACATGCGAAGCAGAGATTTTCACTGTAGGTCATTATTTCAAGAAGCTTTCCTCTGAAAGGAAGGGGAAATACGGGTTTTTGTACAAGGAAAATGGGAGGTAAATTAATTTCCTTTATGAGAGAAACTCAAGTGATATCCATGAAGCTGCCAAATCTGAAGATCCAAGAGAGGGAGAAATGGCAGACGGAGAACAGCCCAAAGGAACTGAGAGACGATTCCCAAACCCCAGAAGCAATAATAGTCCTGAACGGATGGAAGATGGGTGCAGGAGGAGATGCTTCTAAATAGTGGAGTAGAATATGAGTTTCTCCAGAAACTAAATGCTGGAAGTGAGTGAGGAGGTAGCCAGGACAGACTTTAGAGACAGTTGGAAGTTTGGAAGAGTCCCTGAATACAATGGCTGAGGGCAGGAGAGAGACATGCACAAAAATTGCCCATTTATGTTGAAATATAACTGAGCTTAGAGATAGGAGTTTCTGACTCCGATCTAGCTCTAGGCAGATGGCCATTCTTAATCCTAGCCCCAGGGGGGTGGGAAATGTGGTGATGGTATTATGAGATGCAGCTGCATTATGCCCATGTGTCAAGAGGACATTGGAGCATGTAAGAAGGAAAATGTGCATTCTGAAAACTTTCAAAGTTATTGAGAGGCTCCACTTCCCTCGTGCAGATTTAATCACCTTCCCTAAATTCCATCCCATCTTTCTATGCTCTTTGGGCAGAGACAAGATACATTTTTCCTCTTCCTACCAGCAGCATACCCCTACTATTTCGCGTTCACTTTGAACTTCACTTTCCACTTCTCGGTGTCATCAAGACCAGCAACGGCAATGGGTGACCTTTCCGTCTGTAGGATGGTTGTGTCTGCAGAGGCCATTTGCAGTCCGTCAGAGGGCAGGTACGTCCTCTCTGCTCGGGGAAATTATCCCATATATATAATCATCAGCACTCCCTCTCTCGATATGGTCAGTTAATAACAATCTGTCTTTCCAAAGACCTCAACGAATTCAGGCGTTGTCGCCTTAAAGAGTGTTTTCACCACTAAAATTGCTCTTAGAGATAGTGGGGGGATAAAAAATCAAATGAAGTCATTTCCCTCCTACCCTTTTGCTACCTACTTGGAAATCATTAGTACAAATGATAGTTACCCTAGCAATAGCGATGCAATCAAAACAACCCCATCCATCTCAGTGAGCCATGTTGCTGGCTTGGCTATTCCATTGGCTGCTAATTAACAGTGACACACATTAATGGCCCCAGCAGCAGGGTCAGCACGGCGTTAGTAGGGCTGTAGCACAGGCAGAAATGATAGATATGAAAGTCTTTTCTCCAGCACCAAAGAAGAAGGGGTGGGGGGCATGAAAGTCACTGGACAGCAGATCTCCCACGGAAGCTGCTCTAAAGCAGCAGGCTTCCTAAATCTGAGAGAAGAAAATACTGAATGAAAACAAGTCCCTGCTTCTGGGTTCCTGAATAATTTTATGTTTAATTCAAAAGAATGCAAACTTAGTCTTGCACAAAGTAAAGGAGAGCACCACCGTGCAGAGTCTGGGGGAGGGATGACAGGCTCATGGTGGAGAGAGGCTTTTATTCTGAAACCTTCCCTCCAGTCCTTAGGTTGGTTTTTACTGAAAAACACAAAAGTAAAATTAAAAAACCCCACTGACAGTGTTCCACCACATCACAACTATAGCCTGAACTGTGTGGCGCTAGAATCAGCAGCTGTCCAGAAAGGGGCTTTGAGGCCCTTCTTAAAAGAAATGTCCCTTGGGGTACCTGGGCTCAGTCGGTTAAGCTCAGGGGATGCAGGTTCGTGAGTTCGAGCTCTGAGTCGGGCTCTGTGCTAATAGCTCAGAGCCTGGAGCCTGCTTCAGATTCTGTGTTTCCATCTATCTCTGCCCCTCCCCTGATCACGCTCTGTCTCTGTCTCTCTCAAAAATAAACAAACATTAAAAAAAAGAAATCTCCCTTAGCGTTAGAGAGACTGAAATGGATTCTTCAGGAGCTCCTCTAAATTGTTTTTAATGTTAATTTATTTTTGAGGGAGAGGGAGAGGGAGAGGGAGAGAGAGAGAGAGAGAGAGAGCATGAATTGGGGAAGGGCAGAGAGAGAGAGGGAGACACAGAATCCGAAGCAGCCTTCAGGCTCCAATTTGGCTGTCAACACAGAGCCTGACACAGGCCTCAAACTCAGGAATCAAAAGATTGTGACCTGAGCCAAAGTCCAAAACTTAACCGATGATGCCTCCCAGGCGTCCCCAGGAACCCCTTATAAAGGAACAACTGCATTACTCCGTCAAGTTTACCCAATGCTCTAGTGCCCTCTGGCTTTGCAGGGTTCTGAGCGGGCAGCAGGTACTCATTAAATACTTGTCTACTAAATGAATATGTCGACCCCTGATTTTTACCCACGTCATCCTGACTAGTCTATCTGATTACACTTTGCGCCTATCCTTGAGCAATGTCCAGAGAGTCACAAAGACAAATTGGTGATGGAGCTGACGGTTAGAGGACATGGAGTTCAGGGAACAGCTGGGGAGGAAGGACAGGAGGGTTCAGGGTAACGAAGTACAGCTTGAGGGCCTCAGGCACCTGTCAGGAGGAAAAACTGAAATGATAAGTGGGTGTGGGCAAAGACAAAGGTGTCTGCCCAGAAACCTCAGAAGGCAACCTGGGGGCCTCCCACTTCTGGGGAGGAATGTGAATCCAGCCCCCTACTCCGATGCTTCTCTTTTCTGTTGTCTCTTCCCCTCGTCTCCAAGGGAAGCAGACTGTTTGTTTGCTGTGCATAAGCGCTGCGATACACAAACAGATTGACATAAATTTATGCCAGCCTTTCTTGTTTAAAAACATGAATTATTCAAGAAATATTACAATATTAATTAGAAATCATTAAAATACGAGTGTTGGGGGAGGGAGGAATGAGATGGTGCATTAGCAAAATCGCATTTAGCCCAAACAGAAAGTGTGCCAAAGCCGCTTAATCATTGTTTTGATAGTCAAAATACCATAACACCAGTTTCACAGAACGGGGGAAAGGAAGGCTCTTGGAAGCTTCTGCTTCCCATTATTACTGGTGAGATTAATTATTTATGGAGCTCCGGCAGTGTACTGGGTGCTCCAGAAGACACAAATAAGAAGAGGTTTCTGGCCGAAGGGCATAGGAGAGAAATCAGAGCAGCACCAAGTTCTGACACACACACCCAGCCAGTGATTAATGATCAAGAGGATGAGGGGCTTTTGCTTTGACTTCTCAGTTTGCTCAGTGCTTTGAGTTTTCAGCTTTCAGAGAAAATCACAAAGTGAATGTTGTTACTAAAGAATTCCATGGAAGATATGAGCTTTTGGGAGCCCTATAAGTGAGGGAAATATATAAATCTGGGAGGTCAATGTCACATTTACAAACTATGGAGGGCAGCAAGAATAAACCAGGGATACTGAAGGCATTCACTGTATTGAGTAAAATAGGTCTGGAGGATTCCCTGGTGATGGTGATTATTTCATACTTATGCGTCCACAAATTACAATTATTACACAAAATGCACACATGATAGAAATTCTGCAAATCAGGAAGGTTACGACACTGGTGAATGTATATTATCATGTATACAAATATGACACCAGTGCTGACATATGGTGATCATTTAAAAAAGGGACCTCAGTGTGATTGATACAACAATGCATGTGAAAGACAAGATCAGGAAACACCATGAGTCAGTTTATCTCACTTTTAAGAGGGGCCATTTCAACAGCGAATTAACTATTTCATGGTGGTAGGGTATCCTTCCAAGGCTGCTATGTGGAACACGAATAGAATCCTTGTGACCTCAACTGACTAACTACAATAGCTTCCACACCACACCAGAAGAGGTTGAATCAATGAGCAAGTGATTATCACACCCTGCAGGTTAATGGCAGAAAAGAGTGAAAGCGGGCTTGCAGAGAGCCAGGAGTGGAATCTAGTTCAACCTTTTGCCCTATTTGGCTTAGTCCATGTCCAGCTACAGACTGTGGTCATGCCAGAGCACCACCAGCAGTGACTTTAAGGTGTGGAGATGGGCATGGCAGAAGGAGCCTCGGAATCTTACAGTCATGCCCAAATTGACAAGACCTTAAAAGCCACCAAGGACATTGAGGCTATGCTGTGTCTCCCTCATTTAGAAAAAGAGCCTGTTCTATTGCATGATCATCTATAGCTCCCAGACTGTGGGGACTTTGTCTTACTCCCTCCGCATCCCCATCGCAGGTCAATCTCCGCATATTCAGAAATGCTGAAGGTAGGGTTTGAATCCCTTATGGCTGGCATACAGAGTCAGGAAATCAAATGGGTCTGAATAGAAACATGTAACAGCTGAAGGAAGAGGAGTGAATCCAGAAACGAGGAAAGACGAACCCAGAAAAGCCAATCTCAAATACAAGTTGGGAATCTAGACCCACAGTGGATCAAAGTCTTGGGAACAGCAACAATCACAAAGGAAGAGATGAGGGAATTCTTCAGGGCCTGTTCCAACTGGCTTTTTATTTCTTTTCACAATTCTCATGGGTATCTCCTCTCACAGAGCGCCACTGGTTGCTGAGGGAGCCTTCTAACAGGCTGCATGGGCCCTAGTATGCTCAATAAATATTTGTGGGGTGAATGACTCAATGATTTTAATTTCAGTTCAAGTCCATCTAGGCACCAGCAGATGTTCAGGGAATCTAAAGTAATGTACTTCCCACTCGACATATATAAATTGACCGATATTACTAACAGGATGTGGAGACGGGTTGGAACAAATGTGACTATTTATAAAAACCAAAGCTAAGTGAGGCAGTTATAGAACCTTAGAAGTTGGGGAGTTTTCCAGACTCATTAAGCAGCCTCCAAACAACAATTTTCTTGTAGCATTTGCATTGGTTCCTCACATATTGCCCGGTATTGCCATATGTCCCTTCCAGTACGGACACTTTTATTTTTCTTGTGCATCTGAACCCTCTTTGTTTCCACTCAGCTAAGACCAGGGAATCTGCCTTCGATCAGTCTGAGTTCAGGCACAAATATGTCTTAGTTAACTCTCTTTTTGTCTTTCTCAAAATACACAGGGGCGCGCACACGCGCGCACGCACACACCTCATATTCACACAAAAGGGGAAGTAAGTATATTAACTTTTTCATTAGATCCACTTATTTTTTTCTAGGGATGTTGCTTTTAACTTCTGGGAGTGGGAATAGGAGTTATTTTTAACGCTGCAGTAATAGCTGTAATAATAGTCCAGAAAAACAACCAGCAGAATAAAATAAAGGTAAGGATCCATTTGGAAGAAAATACAAGTATAATGGGATACTTGACCCCACAAACATGACCTCAATAACTGATCAAAAGCATTGCGCTTTCCAAATAATCAGGATGCAATTTAATATAGTAGTAACTGCCCAGGTTACAAGATCAACTGTCACAGTCTGAATTTCTTTTGAGTTCATGTTTACGAGCTCTGAATATCTTGGCAGAATAAAAAGCTCAAAAACAGCATACCTCCACTTGAAGAAAAAAATGTACCAAATGCTTCTTGATTCATTTATCAACTGATCAGGCATCCAGGTTTGATTCAGGTTCACCCTCCTAAGGCTCTGTTTCAGCTACAAAACCAAAGTGCAGGGAAGCAGCAGTAACAATAGGCACAAAATTTGACTCAAATGGTCATGCTCCAGTTAACATTATGGACTAAAACCCTCATCCCATACCTATATCCTCTGGGATGGAATGTAGGCCAAGAAGAAGTATGGTGCCTCTCAAAAGGGAAACTTTAAGATGAGCAGAAATATGTTTGTATGCCATACACTCTCAGCACCATGTTCTTTATAAATATAAATACTCTTGAAAGTTAGGTTTTACTTGAAACTGTCTAGGCATGCTCCAGACTGATTCATTAGAAACCTCTAGGATCCAATAGGCTCTTCTGGGGAAAGGAACCATATCCCCAGGTACCATGACCATCAGTTGAACTAGGGTCAGCCTACCTGAACTTGAGAGTCCTCAGCGCCACCACCACACTACACATCTGAGAATATGCATGGTGCTCTCAGGGCCTGCGGGTTCTCGAACAAAATCAAGAGGGGAGGTGGCTGTCTACTGGCCAGAGAGCCCACCCTGGGCTGCATACCTCTTACTATTTTATTAAAAACAAAACAAAACACTCTTCAAAAAGGTGGTCAAGCAGTTTGGTGGCAGTGGCCTTGCAGCAGACACAGAGATGCGGACCTTTGTGAAGACCCTGATGGGCAAGTCCATCACCCTTGAGGTTGAGCCCATGACACCACTGAGAACGTTAAAGCCAAAATCCAAGACAAGGAGGGCATTCCACCTGACCAGCAGCATCTGATTTTTGTGGGCAAACAGCTAGACGATGGCTGCACTCTCTCAGGCTCCCATCTAGAAAGAATCCACCCTGCACTTGGTGCTTCGCCTTCAGGGTGGCAGCACTGAGCCTTCCCTCTGCCAGCTGGTCCAGAAATACAACAGCAACAAGACGATCTGTAGCAAGTGCTAGGCTCACCTGCACCCCCACACTGTCGAGTGCTGCAAGAAGTAGAGCCACACCAACAACCTGCACCCCAAGAAGAAGGTTACATAAGGCTCCTCCACTGGCCCTTCCTTTGTCTGCAGGGTGACGTCTGGCCTGAGCCCCAAGGGCCTCGGGCCTCAAAGTTTCTCTTTCAATGCAAACCAACCAACCAACCAACCTCAGGAAATCCACATTTTGCCTGTTGCAAAATCTCTCACATGTACTATACAGGGTCAGTCAATTCTGGCCTCAATGAAAAAACCTAGTACTCAAGACACATCTAGAAAATGATACTGTAAGGACTTTCCATCATTCTTCTCTGGACATTCTTCTACTCTCCCACAACATCCTCAAAACATAGATTTCTAAATGTTAAGAGTCTAGATCATGCTAATTAGAAATGGTATACGCCAGGGCACGTGGGTGACTCAGTCAGTTAAGCGTCTGACTTTGGCTCCCGTTATGATCTCACGGTTCATGACTTCAAGCCCCTCATCAGGCTCTGTGCTAACGGCTCAGAGCCTGGAGCCTGCTTTGGCTTCTGTGTCTCCCTCTCCCTTTGCCTCTCCTCCACTCCCTCTCTGTCTCTCTCTCAAGAATAAACATGAGAAAAAAAATTAAGAAATAGTATATGCCATAACATAAGCTGACAGAATCAAAAAAGTCAACAGGATGCCTGTATTTGAATGTGTCAAAACTGTAGCAAGAGATGGGTCTTTCCATTCTGTCATCCTGTGGAAACATGCTCCACAGTGACCACCCCCAGATGTCTTTAGATGCGTTGTCATCATAAATGCTTCCCTTTGAAAGCCTAGCATGATGGCAATTTCTTCAACCTTCTGGATAGAGATTGGGATACTTCAGATACTGCACTGGTTATCACAACATAAGGGAGAATTTACTGCAGCAGGACGAAAATAACCAGGGGTCTCAAAATGAAACCCTCATCTTGGTGCTTTTTAATACTTATATATTTTTTCAGCATCAGGGAATCTGCATCTTGACCATGGCTAAGGCTCACAGAATATGATTACACTAATATCCATGCTGGGTGCAGTTGTCGTCCGCAGGCCAAGGAGCAAAGGCCACATAGAGTCCTGACCTCTCCCTACTGAAAGACTATGCCTCCCTAAAATTAAAGCCAAGAAAGCAGAGCAGAGGAGACAAGTAAATATCCCCTTTCCCCGTGGCACCTCCTGCCTAATGGGAATCGTAGTTAATGATCTGAATCGAAAGCGAAGTCTTGTTTTATGGAATGCTCACTCTTTGTTAAGCAAAGCTGTTTGGGCGAAGGACCACTCTATTGATTTAAAAATTGATTTCTTCTTTCCCCCCCGTTCATATAACTAAAACATGGCTCACAAATCACAGCTCTTTTATTCTTCTGGCTACAACCTAGGCTGAATCTCTCCCAACCTACTTGCCGAGGGATGTCTGATGGAGGAAGTAGGAACATTTGGACAGAGATTGTTCAAGATTCTATTAAAGGTTTCAAGTGGCTTCCTTTGAACATTTGGTAATTTATATTTCTTTCGAGTCCCTTGGTGTAATTATTGTAATTATCATTAATCATCAACTTCCAGACCCAATCGAAATACAGAACATTGGAAAGGTCAAAGCAATGGAGAATTCTACTATTCTTCACAGAAGATATGAGGCATTAACATTCTGATGCTCCACTTGTGTGACAAAGATTGTAATGAAAACAGAAAATAGCACAAGATTAATGTGTTCTCATGATAAGAATCATCATAAGGAAAAGAGAAAGTGGAGCGGACTTAACCCACTCCTGTCACAGAGGCACAGTGATGAGAGGGTTGAGGAGGAGGGGCAGGCTGTGGCGGTGTGGCCCGACCCTGCCAAAGAAGATCATCCCTTCCTTCTTTTGTGGAGTAACAAAAGATAAGAAGCCAACTCAGAAGCACAGGAGGTCACATTTTGAACAATTCAGTGGACTCCTGGGTGTCTGTCTGGCTCCTTCCCTAGATATCTGGCTCCAGATCTGATCACTCACTTGACCTTCAAAGCCATATCACAACCACATGCTAGAAATTCACCTGCAGGTTCAAAACAGGACTCATCATCTCTCCTCTGAACTGAATCCATCTCCGGTGGACAGAATAAGGACAGTGCTGAAATGTCAGATTCTGGAGGACTCCACACCCATATTCAAATCCCAGGTTGGGCATGTAGTACATGATCCTGGTGAAGACACTGGCCTTTCCATGCCTCCATTTTCCTATTTGTAAAATGTGCTTAATAGGATCTGCTCTGCAGTATTATTTTAAAGATAAAGTGAGGCAATATACTTAAACTACTTAGCACATAGAAAGTGCTCAATAAATGTCAGCTATTTTTATAGTACCATCCCTTTATTCTTATGAAGTCCATCTAGTTACTTAAGCAGAAAAAGATAAGTCTGGGAATTATACTGTATTTCTCCATCTCTGTCAAAATGGACCAAATTCTGGCAATTGTACTCCCTTCATGTCCCTCCTCTCTTTTCTTTCAATTTTCATTGCCTCTGCCTTGACTCAGACCCTTACAACTCTTCCCAGCATGAATTTCATTATCGTCTTCCTGTCTCTATACTTCCCCTGTTCTAAACCATCAGCCACATGGGAGCCAAAGTTCTCTTCAAAAGCACATAATGTAATGTTCTTCTCCTGCTTAAATTCGTCAGTGGCTTTCCAGCCCTGTAACTATAGCTCCGATTCCATAGGGAGGCATGTGAGGCCCCCATGATCCAGCCCAGACTCTCCTTCCCACCGTCCCTTCTCTTGGACACCTCCACATTCCCCATGCTCCAGACATGCCCTGTTTCCTCCAAGCCCAGCAAAGGCCTCCCAGGCTTTCTCACCTCTTTTGTCAGGTGCTGTTCCCTGCATCTGAAATCAGTGTCCTCCTACATCTGTTCTGCCACTTCTTTTTTTTTTTTTTTTTTTAAGTTTATTTATTTATTTTGAGAGAGAGTAAAAGAGTGCACAAGCAGGGAAAGGGGAGAGAGAGAAAGAGAGAGAATCCCAAGCAGGCTCTGCACTGGCAGTGTAGAGCCCAATGTAGGGCTCAAATTCACCAACTGTGAGATCATGACCTGAGCTAAAATCAAAAGTCAGACGCTTAACTGACTGAGCCCCCCAGACACCCCTCTGGTCAGCCACGTCTAATCCATGAATGATTCAGCACAAGCATGCCTCTCAGAAGGTTCCCTGAGCCTCTTCTCACTGACGTAGCATTAAATGTCCTCACAGCACTTAAAATACTCTCCTGCCAATATCGATGTTGGATTTTATTGTGCATAGGTCCCCATCCCCCACTGGGCCCTGAGCTTCTAGAAAGCGCAGACACTTTCTTTTCATCTCTGTGAAGCCGCACCTTAGCCTTGTGTCTAGCATGTAGGAGATGCACAATAAATTTTCGTGAATGAATTGACGTTATCTTTCTTGTCTCTCTTGCTATCTACAATTATGAATGAGAAGGGAAGTGAGATAAAATCTGATCACTTCCATTTTGTTTCTGGTTCACCATTCAAATGGGAAATGAGTTGAAAAAACTCCTAAAGTGAAAGGGAAAATAAGGATTGCGGATTGTCTACACATTTCCAAGATTATTCAGGTTCTTTGCTTTGGCTGCTGATAGAAGACAGTGTAGTAGGGCCTGCTTAAATGTACCAGCAGGCTAAAGATAATTGTAGTAATTTGCTGAAATGTGTCCCTTTAAATCACCTCTGTAGAATAGAGAAAGGAATGAGCAACATTATGAAGAAAAATTTTTAAAGCTAACTTTTTCATCTGAGCAGAGATTCAGGGGAATTGTCCTCTATGACTAGTTTTCTGGAAGTCCATTAAGGAAGCCAGCAGGGAAAACCATAAAGAGCAGTAATTCTACTTGACAAATCAAAGGTAAAGAAGTCAAAGAAGCCAATTCTAGTATCCTACAGAGAGGGTGTGCTGTCTGTCTTTCTGCCAGGGGCAAACAGCTACCATGAGAACAACAAAGGCTGTAGCTGGCCCTCTGTTTGAAGAGTTCCTCTCTGCACTCCTACTAGTGAGAAGGGAAGAGGAACTCCTCAGTAGGAGAGACTCCCCTCGGAAGACTCCAGAAGACCCCAAGAGCTTTGTCAATGGGCAGTCTCTGGAGCTGGGCTGACCAGGTTGGCTATCTACTGCTGGAGGCAGTGACAGTCAAGAAAAGCTAAATCACGGTCAAGGAACTAAGCAAAGCTTGTAGCTAGAGAGATAGTACTGAGGTCTGAAGGGAGAAACAAGGTCAGAAGCAGGAAACCAACAACATCAGAAGCCAGGAGTGAGTGTGGAAGAGATCAGGGCCAGGGACTCAGAGTGAAGGCTGTGGATGAAGCAGGGGGGCCAGAGGGCAGACTTTCATGAGCTGTGGCCCGTGTAGAGTGAGGGTGGTTTGAGTTCTTAGAGCAGCTGGTCAGGATGGAGCAGCCAGAGCTCTTTCACAGAAAAAGAAAAATATTAGAATTATTTCAAGCGAACCATGTTCCATAGGAACAGATGGGCAATGAGGAAACAGAAGGACATCAGTCCTGAAGCTGGAAAGCAGGGGGACATGGCCACACAAAGGAAACAGGAAAACCTTAGCACCCCAGAAGCTACGTGAGTGTCCACACTGGGTCAACACCTTTAGCAGCAATCATCCTACCTTCATCTGAAGCGCCTGATAAAAACCCCTGTTGAGATCAGACAATTCCTCCCCTATTATGCACAAGCCCATCTCAGCTGGGATCTGGCTCTCCCTGCCCTGTCTATCCCTGTCATACTGATAAATCTGTCGGATGGTCTCCCTTGCCTTATAATTCATCTCTGTAAGCTGCTGCCTCTCAGCTCACCTCCTCTGAGTTGTGTGTTCCATGGCGCTCAGGCCGTTCAGGTCTTTCATATGCTGCACCCTGAGCAGGCCCAGGGCAGAGAGCAGTGTCTCCCCACACGCATCTGCATGTGTTGGAGAAGATGCTCAATAAAAATCCTCAAATGTAATGAGACAAAACTACTCATAGCTCAAGAAGGAAATGATTTATGGTCATTGTTACAGAAAACCAAGCTTTGAGAAGCTGGATGGTTCACCTGCGCGTGCATCTGATATGTAACAAAGAGTTTTCTGAAATACATTCCATTGTGTATTGGATACCAAATCCTGCATGGAAACAAAGTAACATTTCCAGAGAATGGAAGTAAGATGAATTCCAGGAACCCACAAGTCCTGAGCATGAAAATGAGTCTTGGAGGAAAAGGACATTCTTCCCCAATTCCAGATGATAAGAGGGATTTGGGCTGAAAAAAGAACACACACATTAGAAAATAATAGGATTGGGGATTAGGAGGTTATGTCTCTTTCAAACAGAAAATTGCAGTTGAGCTCATCAAGACAACCTAAAAACAAATACAGAGGAACACTCCCAGATTTAACTCTGTAGCTAGTTACTGTGGAAGGATGATGTCCAAAAAAGGCTGGTAGAGTTAAAAATATTCAATTATTCTGGATTTAAAAAATACTTGAAAAGGAGTCACAACCAATTTTGAAAACCTAATTAATGATAAGTAAAACAAAGTTGAAATTATAAAAAAGACAAAAGAATAAACAAAATATCACTAAGATTTGATGATCTGATGATCATGATTAAAATGCCAGTTGAAATACACATCCTATTGATTATGAATAAGCCCATTAGAAGGAAGTGTTAGTGGGGCACCTGGGTGGCTCTGTGGGTTGATTCTTGATTTTGGCTCAGTCATGATCCCAGGATCATGTGGGGCTCAAACCCCACAGAGAGCTCCATATGGGCATGGAGCCTGCTTGAGATTCTCTCCCTCTGCCCCTCTGCCCCTCTCCCTCTTCTCCCTTCCCTCCTCCTGCTCCCTCTCTCTCTCTCTCTCAAGTAAAAATAAAAAGAGGAAATGTTAGTAAGTCTCATTCGCTATAATCTAAAAGGGTATCCACCCCACCTCCACTTCCTCCAGTGTCTACTAGAGGGGTTGACTGGGTAAACAGTAGTGGCTACTGGGATGCATTCTGCCATTCCAGGAAACCCAGTGCTGGCCCCTGAGTTTTAACGCAACCAAAGAGAGTGTGTAGTTAGGTACTGAGCACAGGGGAGAAGAACATAAACCTGGAGCCATGTGAAGTTAATAACCAGTATCAGCACTGCAAACAAACCATGTGAGATACAGAAATATTCAAAAGATAAGGTGCATACAAAGAGTAACAGAGCCAATTTGGAGTTTGAAGGACAACAAAAGCCATAGGCACTCACACAGTGGGTTAAGGATGTGGTCTCTGAAGGTAGAGCGTCTGGGTTCAAATCCCCATGAATGGCCAGCTGTATACTTTTGGGCAACTTATGCAACCTCTTTTATGCCTTGCAAGTTTAATAGCACACATCCCTTAGGCTGTTACACATTAAGTAAGTTCAATCATAGAAAGTACTTTGGAAAATATGGGGACAAGACAAGCTACATATTTGCTACCATTGTTATCCAGTACGGATTATACATCTTAGAAACACAACCATGAAGCAGAAGCCAACACGAAACTCGGGGACTTGTTAACAGGTCATGGCAACATTAACTGAATCAATTACTAATTTTAAGTGCATATACTATGTTGGGCACTTTGCTAGGTACTCGAGACATTACAGTAAATGATACAACCACATAAAGGAGCTAGAGGAATTGTATACCCATCAGGCTAGGCATAGACATCAGGCTAGGCATAGAAATGAGCCAGAGAACATGTGAGAATTAAACATTTTCTTTCCTTTCCCATCGTTCCTGGAAAACCAAATCGAAAGCCACTGGGTAAGACAATCCAAGCTTGTAGTTGGGGAAAGCCAGGATTTCCCAGAGCTAGGGGTTAGAGTCCTTAAGATTGAGAAAGGGGAGGTTCACCAAAGGGGGAAGGGGTGTTGTCATGGGGCGTCAGAGCCTGGCTAAAATGAGGAGGGCATCCAAGAGAGAGGTATGGACCACAACAAGATTTCACACACAGAATGGGGCAAACAGGGCATCACACACACAAGAATTGATCAAAGCAGTAAGAACATTGAGGCTGATGAGAACCAGGTTTCTCACTGCTGAACAAAGTTACAAATAGAGAGAGAACATTAGACTAAGCCCTGTGACATAGGACTTGAATTGGATGCATTCACATGAACTCTGATGTTCCATGTCTATAGATAAATGTAGAAATAGAGATCAATAGCCAACAAGATATCCCATCACCCTCTAATACTTTAGTGTATGTCTCCTATAAACAAAGACATTCTATACAATCCAATCAAGACAGACAGGTTTTCCTTCAGGTTTTAAGGAACCACAGCAGTGTAGATCTTGCGAATGCAGCCAGCCTTGGGTCAGGGCCCAGAGCAGAAAAAAAGGGGGAAAAACAGATCTCCCCTACTCTCAGTCTCACAGGACAGGGGTCCTTTGTTCTAGTTCTCTGGTCAGAAACTGGTCTGGCTTCTCTCAGAGACTCCACTGCCTGCATCCACTGCCAAGTTCCCTGATTTGGCCTGCTCATGGGTCAAAGCTGGGAGAAAAAGCATCCATGGGAGAGGGCAGCTCACCCCTCCTTTACTCCTTGTTTTTCATGGTTGAACTTTCCTCCTCATTCCACCTGCTACCGTTTATATTTCTGCCCTTAAGTAGTTTGATTTTTTGTTTTTGTTTTTATTTGTATTTTAAGCAGTCTTTACTTGTTACCACTGAAAGTCATAGACTTTACAGGCCCTACTCCATCTTGGCAGAAACCCCAGTATCTTTTCTACATCTGTCAGCAGGGAAGGCCAGCTTCACGGGTGTGTATTTGTGCACTCACATGGGGCCCGGGGCTCAGGGGGACCCTATGCTTGCTTTAATGCTCTGTTGCTGCAATCTTGAAATCCTTAATAATTTTATCAGCCTGTATGAGTGAAGTTCAATGGAATAATGGAGCACATGCATGGGTTTAGGAAAGCCGCACGACATGCAATGTGCACTACTGTTTCTTGCTAGCCCCATTAGCATGTAGCATTCATGATGTCTTGTGAATACAAAATTCCAGTAGACTCACAATGCATGAGAGTTCAGGACTCAAAGCAAGTACTGGATAAGTATATTATATCTATAACTGACATCCCCAAGAAGCCATACTTTCTGTTAGAAACCCAACTTTCTTTGAATGCAGAAAGAAGACAATGGTGGTTTAAGAGACCCAAGTGACCAAAGAAACCTGTTGTATTATTTTTACATTATTTCTCTGTTAGCCAACAATTGACAGTGAAAATGATGGCTTAGAAAGAAAGAGAAAGACAATAGTTCCTTTGTAAAATGGTGCCTTTTCTTTCAGTCCACTTTTACTCATCAGTAGGGCAAAGTAGTGACTATGGGTAGAATGTGAACAAAGAAGGAAGTAAAATAAAACAGCTGAGTTAGTTTTGTGTGGCACATTCCCTATCGTGGTAAGAACAAAATACATATGCATGTATAAATTGTGTCATTTCAGTGATTCGGCATAAGAGTTTAATGGTCTTATATTTGTATTTAAAACTGGCATTGAACAACGTAAAGATAAATGGTAAAATGTATGCTAATAATTTAACATTTTAATTTTTTAACTTAGAATAATGTTAAATAGCAAATAAAAATACTATGACAAATTGAGAGAGAGTTCACAGAAGAAAGGAAAAAGCTTTGTATTTAGCTTCTTTTACTGGTACTTCTTTCCTAACTTTCGAACATGGGATCCTTTATTTTAACTTTGCACTGGACCCTGAAAAGTATGTAGCCATCCCTGTCTGTCAATTTTGTCCTGAATCCAAATCCAATTTTGGATTCTCCTAAGGAGCTCTCAGTTTATTGGCGATATATTCCTCCGAAGCCTACCTAGTTAATAACCCCTCTCCCCAACTCAAGTCCAGGAAGAATATTAGCCTGCAAGCTGAAATTCAGAATACCCGAGATGAGACTAAGCATTGCACCCTATAAATATCTTCAGGGCAGGCAGCTGGACTTGACGGCCATTTTTTTATTTTACATCTTTGCAAAAACATGGCCAGTCCTGTTATCAGGAGCAGTAAAATGCCCAAACAATCCTATCAGCACTAAACTGAATTGACTCTCCATCTATGCCCTAATTTGCCATCATGGACTTTGTGGAATGAGCCTCAGACTTAGAATCAGAAGTACTAGGCTTGGCATGCTGTTTAATATTATGTGTTTTCATGTGTAAAAGCTCCACTGGCAATACCAACTTCCAAGAACTGTTCTTAGGATTGAATGAACATATACAAGTTGGTCAGCAATCATATATATTTGCGTGTGGTTATTGGTCAATTTTAAATCATTGTCCAAATAGTTCATGAGATTTATATTGCAGTTTTGTCACTTCTCTGAACCTAGAGATGATTTAAAAAACAATGCAGTCGATGGGAAGTGCCTTGTGAAATAATGCATACGAGGTTCTGAAACTACAAATGTAGCTTATTACAATGATCATATTCAGAGTTCAGGCTGTATCTTGAATTAACAAGTTTCCTTGTCCTTCTCTTCTTACCTTTACCATTTTTCTCAAAACTTCAAATCTGAGCATTTTCCTTTGTTCTCACAAAACCATGGGAACTGATCAAATTCTGCCACACTCTTCAAAACTCTTCTGTCGCTTCACTGTTAGACTTTTTTCCCATCTGACCAAATCAACTCATGGAATGTCTTGACTTGTAAAATTCATAGAAAGAAATGGACTCACCTGCTGCTAAAATGATGAGAACACTACAGATGGCCATGATGAGAAAGAGCACTGTTGTTTTAATCTGAGCAAAGTAATCTAACAGGGGCGTAAAATTAAATGCTAACCTTACACTGGTCCCTAGTTTGTTGTAATATAAACTTAAAAAAAAAGATATTTTCAAGTAACTTAAGCTTATCCTTTTTCTATATAAATTTTATTTAGTTCTATCAGATGCAATTAGGGTACAAAAACCAAACACAGATGTTTATAAGTTTGAACCCCTTCCATTTACAACTTTGATGAGTTTATCTATCTTAGCTTGTGCTTCCTGTAATTTGCTCTGGGACAGAAGAAAGACACACCAAGTGATGTGAGCTTAAAATAGGAAGGACAAGTCTTACCCAGGCAAGTGGATGATTTACATTTGCCATGTAAATGCAATTTTATGCAGTTATGTCCCAATTATTTATGGCATTAAGGGACAAGGATAGCACAGATGAAAGAATCATAGCATCTCCGGGTTGGAGGTGCTTAAAGGTCCTGTAGTTCAATCACTCATATGATGGTAAATTTAATTCCAGAGCCTCCTTCCTATACCAAGTAGACTTCCAGCATGTGCTTGAATATCTTTAGTGATGGCAAAAGGCTAGCTCATTTCATCCTTGAATAATTCCATTAGATTTTGGCTCAATCTAAAGGACAAATCTTTCTATCCTTCTATAACTTCTAACCTATTCTTTGATAATGGAAGGTGAAGACTATACTTATCAATCTTTGTATCTCTAGTGCTTATGATCGCACCCAACAGACACATAGTAGGATTTCACTCCGTATTTACTAAATATAACTGAAATACAGATACAAAAACAGTGTTTCCCAGGCAATCTTGTCTCCAGCTCTTCCAGAATTCCTCGGAGTCATGACTTCAAAATCCCTTATCATTCTGATGCCTTCTCATTAAATGACTTTTATCTGTATTCTCTTTCTAATTATGTTGTCTCCAAAATAAAACAGAATATTGCAAGTTTGTTCTTACAAATACAGAGTATAATATACCGGCAACTCCATCAACCTAGAAATGATATGGCCCAGAATTAAAATATCCTGTGTCAGTGGCTACCTTCTACAGAAGGGCACTGATATTAGATCAAGTCCTTTACCAAGGGGCTGCTGCTGCAGAATTCTGTGTTCCTGAATTATATTCATAGATGTGTGTGTGTGTGTGTGTGTGTGTGTGTGTGTGTGTGTTTGGACAAAAGCATAAGACTTCAATGTAACTTGAGTGAAGTCTAGAAACATCTGGAGACAGTGAGCATTATATCAACTCAGGTTTAACCCTCACACTACTTATTACTGGTTGTGTGATTTAGGCAAGAAACTTCCATTTCTCAGAGTCTCATGTTCCTTTGTTAACATGGGATAGAATGTCTATTATTTAAAAATCATCTTTTGGGATGCCTGGGTAGCTCAGTCGGTTGAGTGTCCAACCCTTGATTTTGGCTCAGGTCATGCTCCCGGGGTTGTGGGATCAAGCCCCATGATGAGCTCCACATTAAGCATGAAGACTGCTTGGGATTCTCTTTCTTTTTCTGTCTCTCTCTTTCCCTCCAGCTGACCCTCCCCCACTCACATATACATGCTCGCTGTCCAAAATTAAAAAAAAATTATAAATAAGTGAAGGAATAAATTTGTCTTTTGAAGGACAACTGGATGAATAGAGGTGCCATTTAGTGAATTAAGATGACTACAAAAGGAGAGATTTGGTAAGTGGAGGCTTGGCATTCAGGTTCTATTTTAGGTGCATTAAGCTGGAATGCTTATTAGGCAATGGAGTGGCAGTGTCAAGTTGACAGAAGAAGACACATGCCAGGATTGAGAAGGGTCTAGGCTTGAGCTATAGATTTGGAAGCTCAAAGCTAGAGCTTCATATCAGTCATGAGATTTGGGAAGTTTCCTAGAAAATGAGAATGAAGAAAAATGTCCTTGGTCCCTCTAACATTGGGAAGAAATAGCAATGGAGACCAAAAAAAAAAAAAAAAAGATCACTGAGGTGGGAGGGAAACCACCGAGAGAGTGCTGTCTTGGGAGAAAAGCTCATTACCATTGTTTTCTCTTATCCTGCTGAGAGGTCAGGTAATTTGAGGAGTCACACATTAGCTCCAAACTCTAGCTTCTGGAATACT
Source organism: Crocuta crocuta (assembly GCF_008692635.1). NCBI lineage: Eukaryota > Metazoa > Chordata > Mammalia > Carnivora > Hyaenidae > Crocuta > Crocuta crocuta. The sequence goes on along the minus strand of NW_027530988.1, from coordinate 4,106,696 downwards.
CCCCGATATATTATAGGCCCTAATGAAGTGGTAAGTGTTATTATTTTAGACCTTAACTCAGTCATCCAAATATTTATTCTGTCTTCCGCTTTCAATAGTCTCCCCCAGTCACAGATCAAAAATAGAAATCATTAGGGGCGTCTGGGTGGCTTAGTCGGTTAAGCGTCCGACTTTCGCTTAGGTCATGATCTCGCGGTTCGTGGGTTCGAGCCCCGCGTCGGGCTCTGTGCTGACTGCCAGCTCGGAGCCTG
>NW_027530988.1:4095588-4106365 GCF_008692635.1 Crocuta crocuta | reverse complement strand
GCCAAACCAGCGATGATACATTTAATAGTGGTCAGTCAGCTATGATACATTTAATGGTGGTCATATTCTCTCCAAATTTCTCCCTTTTGCTCAAAGGAATTGCATGGACATTCTGTCCTATTGCCCTACTGCTGAAAAATATGTTACTTGTAATCAATGCCCAATTTTATGGCCTAATAAGTTTATCTAAAAAAAAAAAAAAGAAATTGGGTTTGATCTCAAATGACTTTGCCAGAGTGAATTCATGCTGACTCCTGACAATCCTTTTAAACTCTGTAAATAACATCTTCATAATTACACATTTTAAAAACTCATAAAAGACTGAAGACCAAATTTTAGGGTGGTTCGTGTACTCTTTTCCTACCCTTCTTTATCTTTTAAAAATTGAAAACTTTAACTTTCTCATCTTCAGTGCGTCTTTCATCTGTGCCAATTTTTAAAATTTGATATCAGGAATGTGTTAGGACTCTCTGACAAAGAAGTGTATAGCAGCTGTGAAGGTAGTGTTACCTGGTCAATTATACGACAGTAAACCACACACAACTTACAAATTCAAGAAGCTCAACGAATCCCAAGCAGGATAAATGCAAAGAAAATCATGCTTAGATATATCATGACCAAACTGAAGAAAACCAAATACAAAGAAAAAAATTAATCGAAAAGTAGACAGAGAAAAACAATGTATTACATAGAGGGAAACAATAGAAATTACCACAAGGTTTTCAAAAGAAATCAGGGACCTACACAATGGAAACATCTTTTAAGCTCTGGAAACAAAACACAAAACAACTGAACAACAAGAAAAAAACCTATCGGTTACCAATTCTATATCCACTGGAAATATTTTTCAGGAAGGAAGTTGACATAAAAACATTCTCAGATGAAGGAAAACAAAAGAACTTGTCACCATCAGATCTGCTATAAGAGAAATGCTAAAGGGAGTTTTTAGTACTAGAGGGAAAACTGGAAACTTTGGGAATGAAGGAAGAGTGACAGAAATGGTAAATATTTGCGTAAATAAGATAGCCTATTTTTTTTCTATTATGTTCCTTGTAATATGTGTGATTCTTGAAAGAAAAAACTTGTAAGATTATCTGGGATTGGGGGGGCATTTTGTATATACAGATATAACATGTATAAAACTATAACACGAAGAAATGCTAAATGGGACATATATGGTTGTAAGGCATTTATATTTTACTTGAAGTGGTAAAATATTAATTATAAATACCAGAAAACTAGGTGTATATATTATAATCTTTAGAGGAACAACTAAAACAATACCAAAAGATATACTCAAATAGTTAATGGGTGAATTAAATGAAGTGCTAAAAATATTCAAGTAACTTAGAAGAAGGCAAAAAAGAGAGAACAGAAAAACAAACAAAAAAAAGACTCAAAGGGAACAAACAGAAAAATAATAAAAGGGTAGACTTAAATACTAACGTATCCATGACTACTTATATGTAGATTATTTAAAAGCGCCAATTAAGACATTGTCCAATTAGGGGTGCCTGGGTGGCTAGGTCAGGTAAGCATCTGATTTCAGCTCAGGTCATGATCTTACGGTTCATGAGTTCGAGGCCCACATCAGGCTCTGTGCTGACAGTTTGGAGCCTGGAGCCTGTTTCTGATTCTGTGTCTCCCTCTCTCTCTCTGCCCGTGTCCAACTCACGCTCTCTTTCTCTCTGTCTCTCTCTCAAAAATAAATAAACATTGAAAAAAAAAAGACTTTGTCAGATTGTATTAAAAAATAAGATCAATCTATAAACTGCCTATAAAAACCCACCTTAATCATAATGGTATAGTGAAATTAAAAGCATATAAGAAGACATCATAACAAATACTAATCCAAAAAAAGCTTCACTGGTTATATTAATATGAGAAAATGTTGATTCCAAAATGAAGAAAATTGGGATAAAAAGGTAGGCACTACATGATTGACGTAATACACCATGTAAGTTACCTTTTTGTAGAGTTAATTTCCCAAGAAGATATAACAAATCTAGCTGTGTGTGCACCTACCAATGGAGAGCTCAGAATACATGAAGCAGAGATTGATAGAACAAACAGAAACACAGACAAGCCTGCAGTTATACTTAGAGACCTGGAGATTCCTCCCGTAGTGACTGATTGCACAAGGAGATGAATAATCGGCAAAGATATACAAGACCTGAGAAACATTCTCACACAACTTACCCTAATGACCTCTATGGAACACCTTACCCACAAACAACAGAATATACATTCTTCTCAGGTGTACATGGCACATCAGTAAGAGCCACCATATTCTGGGCCATATTTGACAGTTAAACCACATACTTCTTATTCCCCTGACCACCTGTTGGCTGGTTTCGGGCACATAATATGAGATAGAGGTTGAGCATGGCTGCTTAAAGAGGCTGCAAAGAGTGAATAATTTGGAACCTGAGAAATCCAACTTCATATTTGTCTCTGAACCATCCAACGTGTGTGATGTATCTTAGTATATCACTCAGAGATACACATTAATATTAGAACACATGGCCTGAAGCAAGAGTAAGGAGCAAAACTTTGGAATTAAAGCAGGCATCTCTTTTAAGCAAGTATTACTGATAATTATAGATGAGTACTGTTCATTCATTTGAGATGCCTCTTCCGTTCAGAAATACGGTTGACCCTGAACAGCACAGGTTTGAACCATACAGGTCCACTTACGTGTAGATTTGTTGCAGTCCAGGACTATACACGTATTTCCTCTTCCTTATGATTTTCTTAATGACATTTTCTTCTCTCTAGGTTACCCGATTGCAAGAATACAGTACATAATACATATAGCACACAAAATATGTATTAATTGACTATTTAAGTTATCAGTAAGGCTTCCAGTCAACAGCAGGCTATTAGTGATGAAGTGTTGGGGGAATCAAAGTTATAGGTAGATTTTGAACTGCACGGGGTGGAAGGAGACAGCACGCCTAACTGCCGTGTTGTTCAAGGGTCAACTGTACAATTGGTTATAATGCAAGTTGTTTGGTGCCTGAAAGTGATTACAATACTGGTATTTAGAGACAACCCCTTAATGTAAGTGCCTTCAAATGAGAGAATTCTGTTATAGTCATCCAGGCCACGGTCCTCATACACTCTCTCTTACATACCCTCTTGCACTGATTCTTTCCCATGCATTTCGCCATTAACACAGTACCCCCTCTTGATTAATAAGAAAAGGAGCTTAGAATGTGTTTTATCATCTTCAGCTTCCTGGTGTTTGTCAAATACTCTTGTTTTACAAGAAGTAGTTTTCTTGTAGGGCTGTGAGTGTGTCTGCATAATTTTTCATCAAGGCAATAATGTAGGATCCTAAATCATGAGCATTCTTTGCAAGTCCCTTAAGTGTAGTGTAATTTGGAACCGGCAATCCATTTCAAATTCGGTAAATTAAAGGGGAAATAGCCAAGCATGAGTTAGAGGAGCAGGCCTGACTCCCACACCTGCAATTTCAACCAAATGACATAAAATGCCAAGCCATTATTCTTCCAATTTAGCTTCCTCGGCTTTCATGTTCAAAACCAAATTCATTCTAAAAGTAATCAAATCAGATAAGGACTCAGGCCCTGGGTAGGGGTGGGGGCGGGGTCCTGGGGGTGGAATGCTAATGATGCAGCCAGAGGAAATGGTTGGAAGATTCTGGTGTTTTAACATTCGGGTTATTTTATGGAGCAGATTTTAAAATGATTTTTTTTTCAGGTTAGTTTAATTGGAGTATCAGAAATGCTTTCATCTGTTTTGACAATGGAAATGATGATGTGCAGCCTGCACTGTGTTTATACTGTTAGAGGTAGGAATATCCATATGGAGTAGCTCCAGCTACTGAGAATTTAAAAGGACAGGAGCAGCTAAAGGCCGATTAGCCATGGAGAACATTAGCTTCGATACTTCTCATACAGAGCCAGACATTACGTCAAGCATGACAAGCCACTCTAGCATAAAAGTATTAGCGGACTCCAAGTCTCGGGCTTACCCTTAAGTTATTTCATTAAAAACCAAAATCATGTTGACCTAATTTTTTGACAGGTTCCGAAGAGAGCAAAGATCTCCTCTCCTGTGGTCCCTACCCCTTGCCTCCCTCCATCCTGCCGTAACTCTGGGGATGTGGCCAGCTTCAAGTCCTTGCAGAGTGCCAATCCCTTTTATTTTAAGCAAGGTAGAAGCTCCGGCTTTAAATGCTTTCTTCCCGCATCTCCAAACATGTATGCTGAGACTCTTCCCTGGCAGGAGAACTTCTTTCAATAGCGGTAACTCTTCCTGTCCTTGGGGGAAAGAAAGCTACTCAGCATTCAGTGGAGAAGCCGGAACCGCCTGGATCGGTCTCATTATGTAGGCCATATGCAATAAGCCCCGGTACCTAACAGCTGCTGGTGGGAGGATTAAGGGGAAAATATTTAATTTGATGCAGGAGCACGTGCGCGTGATTTCAGCTGTAGCTCTTACCTGCTCCCCGGGGTGTATGTGTGAGATATATGATATAACGCAGAAATCATTTAATTGTGTCAACACGATGTTGGGATGTTTGTTTAAAGTAAAAATTAGTTTTTGCCGCATAAATTGATTAGTTGACAGGCTATTCGACTGTCACAGAGGCTACTAGATACAAAGAAAAAAAATTGGCTTGGTTAATCTGAGCAAAGGGGAACAAGTCCTTTGAGATCCGGGGAAATACAAGCAATGTAAATTCAGATTAGTCTTTGTGTTCTGTAAATCAATAAAACAACAGGGAAGTGTGAAGAATAGGCTAGATCATCTATCAAACTGGTTTTTATTGTGTTTCTATTTCTATCCCTAGTAAACATGTGCCTTCGGTTTCCCGTGAATAAAAGCATTTGACAAAGGAATAAAAATGGACTGGAGTTCACCATAGACGCAGTGCCAATGACAAAAGGGGTGGGGGGTGTCGAGAAAAGATGAGAATCAAAAAGGCTGCTTCCTGCAATCTCAAAGCTAGATCATTTTAAAATTCTCAGGTGACAGGTGGTGAAAGCGAAGATAGATTTTATATATCTACTGCAATGAAGACTGTACCTTATGCAGAATACTAATCAGGATTTTTTTTCTAAGGCAACTGCATTGTCTTAACAGGCTTTAAAAGAAATAGAGGTGCACGCATGCACAAACACAAAAGAAATCAGTTAAGAAGGCTTATGTTGCATCCGAGACTTCTCCCCACCAATCACTTTTAATCACAGAAGAAATAACAAACACACTAAAATAAGAAAACACTAATTTTGTGGCCCAGTGAAGGGTCCAGCTCTTCTAAAACTGTTCTCGTGTTCCTTAAGCCCTCTTTAAAGGTGAATATTGCACCTGATTGCTTTAATTGAGGGAATTCTTTTATTTGTGTTGACAGTCTGCACCGTCACTGTGTTTTATCTTTTGGTGCATGCAGAAGCTTGCCTCAAGACCTCCGCCCCATGCCACACAGTGCACTGGGATACCACAGACAATGAGGAGGGGAGAGAAAATGCAGGTTTCAGAACCGAGGAGCGGCACGTTATATTGCAGTAGTCGAGGTGAGCTAGGCAGAGCGGTACAAATCTTCCCTTCCAAGTGTTTGAAAGATGGGGGCGTCTTTGTGGCGTTATCTTCCCAGGTGCCCCAGATGGCACGGTGTACTTCTAATGGAAAACCATTCATCTGGCCCTGGGATTGTACGTGTTGTACATCACGATGGTTCATGGAGGAAACGAGCTCAGACAGCTTAAGCAGAAGGCACAGAGCATGTGGTTGTGAAGGCATAATGGAAGAGAGGCACAAAAGGGCAGGCGAATGAGTCAGAGGCTGGGGAAGGGGAGAAGAAGGCTGTTATTTCTGTGTGATTCCCCAGGATCCACTCCTGCTTGGGTTGGCCGTGAGAAAAAAACCAATTCAATTTGAAGGTGGTTCAGGGTAAATGAACCAGGGAATTGAGCTGCTGGAATCTAATTAGGGACCCCCCAAATTACTACTACCTGCCCAGCAGAAAAGTCAAATGGCTACACCAGCCAAAAGAGTTAAGGGAAGTTGGCAGAATAAACAGTCCAGAAGGAGAAGGTTTGCAGCCCTTCCAGATTCTATCTCTAAAACTCTTAGAAGTGATTTAAAAAAAATGCTAATGCCATCAGCATAGAAGACTGCAATGCAGAAACTATGGTCACAGAAAGGGCAGATGTGGGATCTAGAAATGAGAAAGCCCAGTGCAGTCGCCAATCCCCCTGCGGAGAGGCAAGAGAGTGTCACCTAAAGGGAGGCTTCATGAGGACCAGGAACTATCCTCTACCTTAAGTATGTTTAAGGTGTTGGAAGAGCACATTACGGCCCCATAGAGAGGAACGATAAATGCCACCGAGTATTGTCAAGAGTGAAGGAAGGGTGGCATGCCCCAAGGTCAGCCCTGTGAGCTCACCCCTTGTTTCCTGGCATCATCGTAAGTTTCACTTCAACCTCTGGGTGTCTGCTTACTCAAAGGCAATCCTCTCTGGCACCTTGCATATTTCTCCTGGAGAAGAAATGTCACAGGATATCTGAACACAGGCCACAGAAAGGAGAACTGGACTTGATGTCAAGACATCTGATGTGGTTCTGATGCTCTCACTAGTATATGTAACTTGGGCAAACAATTTTGAGGGTCATGTAGGCTCATTGGTAGAATAAAAAGACATAGACGAACACGATCTATGATAGCATCTAAGTCCAAGGATCTTCCCCCCAAAAAGGGCACATACTTGTAATGTTTTGTCAATTAACTATAAACCCACTTCGGTGCAAAAGACATGATATTAACCCCATAACCATGAAAGAGCCGGCAGCTACTGTAGACTCTGAAATTGATTTCCATGCTTACTCTTACTTCAAACCTTTATTCACATGCAACAGATCAAAATCTACATAAAAGGCAAATTGTACTTTTATTTACTGCACGACTATCGCCACCACAACTGCTGATTTCTCCCCAAAGCATTGTAATAACTACAGTTGCCTAGATTTCATGCAGACCCCTGAGGGCGGAAAGCAGCCCATAAATCTAAAGGAAATAAGTGAAATGGAATATGTTGCCCTTTTCTGCTTTAGCCAGGAAAGTAAAATTTATGTTTCAAGATGTCAATTAAATGAGCAGCTAGTTTCCCCCCACTGGAAAAATACGGCTGTCACACTGAACATCATACAGAAACACAACAATAATAGAACACGTTAGCAGAAAAAAATTAATAGCTAACCATGGCATACTTGAATAGAAAACACACACATACACAAGCAACTACCTATCCCTTAATATGGGACTGCCATATGACGTTGGTTCCCTGCCACCTAGCACATGATCAGATTGTCTTCCACCACCATCAGTGGGGGTGAGCTCAGGCAGTGTGAGTTTATCACCAGAATAAGCCAGACTTACTTAAGCAGAAATACTCTCATCAGGAAAAGGTATGATTCATCACCCAAAGAAACAAAAATGTTTGAAGTGTGTCCATTCTTTGGATGAATATTTGAGTTTGTCACAGAATATATTATGTGCTAAAACTTTGGGAGGCGACAGTGTGACTTCACATTTATAAAGGTCATTTATCTTCCCCTTAATTTAAAGCAGCCAGTGGGAAGGGGGAGGGGGTCACTAATGGTTTGATTTAACTTGCAGGACCTGGAAGGTGGTAACTGACACATACTACTGTTACCTGTCCTATTAACTAGTAAGTTAGTCTCTCCCTCCATGCAACTCTTGCCGTTAATAAAGTAGCTCGTTTAGGTATCACCAGGACAATATAAGTGACAAGACTAAATTTAGAGAGTAGGGTACTAGCAACCTGAGATTCCGGAGCACAGCCCACAGCATCCCCACCCAGTCTGAGATCAGGCAGATCAGAGCTGCCCCTTTAGTGTCCTGCTGATTTGTATGTTGACCTTGATATCAGTGCAGACAGATTTCTTTTTTGGTCAAAAACCTCTCTTGTGCTCCTCCCAGCAACAGGCTAGCAGATCCCCAGGACCAAGGCAAAGTTGCTAGCTTTTCTGCCACTATACCTTTCATTTCCATCCCTACCCATGCCCCGACCCCTTTTTCCCAAGAAAAAAAAACAAAAACAAAAACCAACAGTTAATTGAAAATAAATCTTGAACTATGTCTACACAAATGCAAAACTACAGGTGTCTATGAAGTCACTTGATGCTGCTGTTACTGATATGTTATGTACACATAACTGCATCAGCTATGCCAAGATTGTTCGGGAGAAAGGGACTGCTCACTTAAGAAGTGGTCATTCGATCCAATTAGTTTAATCATTTGACCTTAACCAGCATGATTCAGTTATTTGAATCATGAAGCAGCCAGATTGGAGTGAGCATTTGCAAATTGATCTTTTTCACTGTGATTAACTTTAATGATGACAGAAATAACAAAGGTGATGTAAAAATGGATAAACTGGGGACTTTCTGGAGAATTTTTGTTTCTCGGGATGACCAAAGATTACCCTGAGTAATACATCCAATTGACATATTTACTACGAATTTCTAAGTTCAAGATGCTAAATTAGACACTAAAGAAACACAAGGACTCAGACCTAGTGCCTGGCCTCAGAGGTTTTTTGTTGTTGTTGTTTTAATCTTAAGCAGAGAACGAGATTGTAAACAGGTATTCATACTGCAAAGAGGGAAAAAAATGTACTAAGAAAAGTCACAATAACAAGTAATGAGAGCAATTCATTTGGAGAGGAAGAAAGTCAGAAAAGCCTTGCACTGAGCCTTGGAGGGTAAGCAAAACAATTAGGGGTAGCAAAAAGCAATGCCTTCAGGGCCAGCCAGGTAACATCAATATGGAAAGCACAAGAGGGCTAGAGCCTACGGCAAACTGTACCATCAATGCCCCACTGCAAGGATTTCAAAGTCGAGTTTAAAACTTTCTTGGCAAGCCAAAATACAGCTTGTGGGTCTGATCCAGCCTTCCTGGGTCACATGCACTTTATTTAGTTAGAGACAGAATGATCCACAAAGCATTCCAGGATGAAGAAGCTGAGCAAGACAAGTGCCAGGGACTTGTCTGTCCCCTGCCTGCCTTTCTTCTTCTCTCAGCCCGCCATTCATGTCAATCCTTTAACCTGTGGGATTTAGAGCAACGGTGTTTAGAAGAAGTGAGCCTCCCACGCTGGGATCCATCATTCAAATTCCTTTCCAACTGGTTCTGGCCTCGCTCCCCTAGACACGAGAGCAGATCTTTACACGGATACCTCAAGGTATGCCAGACTTAGAGCAGAATTTCTAATGCATTCCTAATACTTAAGGTTGTAATCAGCCATCCATCCTCTCCAGACCACCCGGTTAAACAGACCCTTCAGAGTTCGTGTTTTCTGCCTTCTACTTTCCCCTCCTTCACCCAAAGCCCCAGCCTAACGAGGTAAATGCTGCCACCTGCCGGTAGATTCCCCGGATGCAGGCTGACTGTGAATCTTCCATCTCTGTACTACCTCTGCTGTTTCACCAGACTTCGAGGACCATGGGCTCTGGCTTCTGGTGGCCACTTGCCGGCATTATCACCCCAATTATTTTTTGGTATATACTTGGGTGACCTAATCCCGTCCATCAGACTCAACCGCCTCAGCATCTACGGCCAGGTTATCCCAGCAGACTAGACCAACCCTAATGGGAACTTCTGGTTCTAAGTCTCAGCCCTTTCCCCTTCAGACCCATCTTTCTCTAGTTCACAGAGCCATGTTGAGGTGTGCTTTGAGATAGGATGAATCCTGATCTACCCCAAACATCCAGTAGAGAAGTCATTCAGTAAATATGCATAGTATCCTGCCACGTGCCAGGCCCTGTTCTGGGCTCTGGGCATACAACCATGAACAAAACACACTTAACACCCTGCCCTTAAGGAGCTGACATTTTTATGGGAGACACAGACAACATATAAAATTAATAAGTAAAACACCTAGTGTCATAGACAGTGGTAAGTGCTAATGGGGAAAAACAAACAGAAGAAGACAAAAACTGCCATGAGAATGGAGTGTTGAAATTTTAATGTTTTTATTTTTATTTTTTAGTTTTGAGAGTCAGAGAGAGTGCGAGCAGGGGAGGGTCAGAGAGAGAGGGAGACACAGAATCTGAAACAGGCTCCAGGCTCTGAGCTAGCTGTCAGCACAGAGTCCGATGCGGGGCTCGAACCCACGAACTGTGAGATCATGGCCTGAGCCAAAGTCGGACGCTTAACCGACCTAGCCATCCAGGTGCCCTGGGGTGTTGAAATTTTAAATAGGGTGGCCAGGGAAGTTTCTAGGAGATGGTAAAGTTTGGAGTAAAAGTCCTATGGGCATTAGGAAGTTACCAGGGGGCTTTCTTGGGAAAATCAACGCAGGCAATGAAAGAGCAAGTGAGAGGGCCCCAAACTAGGACTGTCTCCAGTATGTCTCATGACTTCTTTGGACGTCAGGGTGTTGATGCAGAGGGAACTAAGAGGTCATGGAGGGGTAGGAGCTTGTAGGTCATAAAAAGCACTGGGGCTTCACCCTGACATGAGAAGTCATTGGAAGGTCTCAAGTAACAGAGTGGCATGGTCTAATTAATGTTTTCACACAACAGGAGGCCACTTAGGAGGTAATTGTGATGCGGGCTTCAGATGAGGGTTGCTTAGACTAGGTGAGCCTGAGATTCATGTAATTATTGTAAAGGATGTCCAAAGAAAGATCATGGAAAGATCCCAATGAAGAAGGCTTTGAATAATGGGCTGTCAAGTTTAGACTTTCTTTTCTTTGTTTTTTTTTTTTTTTAAGTTTATTTA
>NW_027530988.1:4043182-4095567 GCF_008692635.1 Crocuta crocuta | reverse complement strand
TTGCTTTGGGCGGGGGGTGGGGGGGCGAGGAGCAGAGAGGAGCAGAGAGAAAGGAAGAGAGAGAAGCCCAAGCAGGCACAGCACTGTCAGTGCAGAGCCTGATTTGGAGCTAGATTTCATGAACCATGAGATCATGACCTGAGCCAAAACCAAGAGCCAGATGCTCAATCAACTGAGCCACCCAAGAGCCCTTAGACTTTATTTTCTTTTTTTTAAAAAAAATTTTTTTTTTTTATGTTTTATTTATTTCTAGGAGAGAGAGAGAGAGAGACAGCATGAGCAGGGGAGGGTCAGAGAGAGAGGGAGTCACAGACTGAAACAGGCTCCAGGCTCTGAGCTGGCAGTCAGCACAGAGCCCGATGCGGGGCTCGAACCCACGAACCGCGAGATCATGACCTAAGTGAAAGTCGGACGCTTAACCGACTAAGCCACCCAGGCGCCCCTGACTTTATTTTCTTAAGAATGGAAAAAGAACTCTAGAGTTTACATTTTAGAAAAATAATATTGAAGAAATATTGAAGGTAATTTGAAGAGAAGAAAAGGAAAAGAGAGAAGTTAGCAGTCTCTTATATTGAATGAGGCAAAAGATAATTCAAAATTCAACCACGAGAGAGGCACTTTGAGTTTTGTGTCTCTCTCTCTCTCTGCCCCTCCTCTCTCTCAAAAATAAACATTAAAAAAATTATACCGACAAAAAAAAAATTATACCGACAAAGACCCTATTTCCAAATATGGTTACATTCCTAGGAGCCAGCAGTTAAGAATGGGGTACCTGGGTTGCTCAGTCAGTTAAGGGTCTGACTTTTGATTTCAGCTCAGGTCATGATCTCATGGTTCATGGGTTCAATCCCCACGTGGGGCTCTGTACTGATGGTGAGGAGTCTGCTTTGGATTCTTTCTCTCTCCCTCTCTCTGCCCTTCCCCCACTCTCTTTCTCTTTTTCTCTCTCCCTTGCTCTCTCTCTCTCTCTCTCTCAAAATAAATAAATAAACATTAAAAAATCAAATCTTTATTAAAGAACTGGGCCTATCCTTTGAGGCTGCTATTCAGCCCACTACACTTTGATGTAATAAAGGTGTGGCTCTAGAGTTGTGCTGCCCAATTTAAACCCCACTTCTGCCAGCTGATATCAATGTTTCCTTGGGTAAATTATTTATCCCCTTAGTTTCCTCGTTTGTAAAATGGGATTAATAATAACATGTGTTTCCTCATGAGGAGTACTGGGTGATGTATGGAATTGTTGAATCACTGTACAATACACTTGAAACTAATGTAATACTGTACGTTAACTGGAATTAAAATCTTGAAAAATATGTGTTTCACAGAGCTATTGTGAGGTTTACGGAAACCAACCTATATAAAGTGCTTGGTCCATAGTAAATAATCAATAAATGTATTATTATTATATTATAAAATATTAATATGCAGCCAAGATTCCAGAGGTATAGGGACACAGCACATATATTGTTTCTCCACAAGGAATTTGCAGACTAGTGAGGAAGGAACATCAGCAAAAGGTGTTATCTTCTCTAGGGTGGCAGGTGTCATGATGGAGTCAGAACAAACAAGTTGAGACACATGCTGAGGGCAGTGGCAACATTAATCAGATACAGGAAGAGACTAGGGGTGTGAGGGAAGAAGGAGTGGCAAGGTGCAGAGGGGACTTCCAGGCTGAGTCAGTGACATTTGTGAGAATGTGGAGACAGTAGAGAGAAGAGAGTCTTCTCCATTTAGGGAAGCACAGTTGAGTGTGTCTGGAAGGAAGGATACAGGGAGAACATAGCCAGAGACAACAGTGGAAAAAAGAAGCAGAAGTCAGACCATGAAAGTCCCTGTGTGTCACGCTAAGGAGGTGTAATTTATCATCGAAATGGTGGAGAGTTGTAAACAATTAGAAGTAAAAAGTGGCATGGAGGGAATGTGCTTACAGTTCAGGGCAGTCTGTCCAGCTAATGAAGACTGTCGGTCTCCAACCATTTTCTTATTATGTCCCACATCAGTGAAAATTAAGAACATATCCAATGTTTGCAAGTAAATGCATTTATTAGTATATGTATTTCATCTATGGGTGACTGTACTAATAAATACCAATGCAAAACACATACAAGAGCTTTAAAGATAATGATATACAGTTAACTTAATCATAATTTTAAATAATTTATTTCATTATCAGTTAAAATGCTTTTTGCAGCCACTTAAATTACCATGAATAACAATATTTTGGGTAAAAAATATGTGACTGAATATTTTATTCATTTGAAAATATTAGTTTAGCATTCTGGAAAACAGTGATTCAAAGGTCGGACTTGAAATTCACTCTATTTGGAAACTTAGTTATAATGGCTCTCTTAGTCGAAAAAGATGTCTCCCAAAGACACACGGAGCCAGGACAGAAGCCACCTCTGGTTGTGAGCACTGAATGATGACACTCACTGTTCAATCCCAATCACCAATTTTGTATTTGTGAAATTCGGCTCGTAAATTTCCATCTTTCCCCGTGTCACTTCCCACATCCAAACTAGTTGGAAGATACATTTGCATATTTTTAACAAAAGTGGTAAGACACACACATCTGTTTTTTGGGGGGCAATTTCCAGAACCAGTCAGAAAATTCGATTTCTAAGATACCACAGTGAACAGATACGAGAATTATTTTTATATGGCCTACATATTGCTTTTAACAAAATATAACATGAATATAAAATATGAATAAAAACATAAATTTAAAAACTCATATTCAAAGTGTTCTTGCCACAGCACTGATTTTGTTCAAAAGCGTTCATTTCTTACTAATCATTAACATATCATCTTTAACATGAAATGACATACTAAGTCTGTTTATTTTTTCAAAGATATCTGCTGGGTAACAGGTTACTGACAGGTATTTCCGTCGATGATTGCTAACATGGTACACTGGCCTTTTTGTAACAGAAAGCTCCCTAACATATTTACGTTAGATGGCACCGAGTATTTGCTATAATATAAAGAGGGCAAAATAGGAATACAAAATATTGTTATAGTCATGCTCCATCTCATTAATGGAGTTAACTTATTAAAATAGTATCCATTAATCTAACAGGGAAAGCGCAAACTGTGTAAGAGAATGTTCAACGCAATGTCTTTTTGGTTGTACACTTCTTGTCTCAAAGACCAAGAGCAATACAGCATATTCTGAACACACCCCCATCCTAAACTAGGGTGCTAGCTCACCTATAAAACATGTGCTGTGAGACTTGAAACTGTAGCCATTTATTCTACAAAGGAAGATAGAAAGTTTTAAAGCTAAAAGGCTGATAAAAGAGAGCTCTGTGAAAAGAACTGTTTAATGAGGTCCTGTCCCCTACCATGGGGCAAGATAGAGTGGGTGTCCTTAAGCCAAGGGAAGGAGAGTTCAAGAGAATTGCTCACAGCACTTCACATTGGTCCCCTGGGCTTTGAGGAAGATGGGAACTTGTACTGACACATTCAACACGGTCAGGGGTTAGAACAAAGAAAGACGACTGCCTGAGGAAGCTGCTTTGCCTGCTGCTCCACAGTTGGCAAGACAGAGGGTGGTGAATTTTTCATGGGTCATACTGGCTCCACTTGAGAGAACAATGGGCCTCTCAGGGCCCCTAACTCAGTGGGACCACAGGACGTGGGAGAGCAGGAGGGTGAGGAGATATTTACATGGGATGACAGGTAAGAGTTTGAGTATTTGACTGAATGGGGCATTTTATTACCCAAGAGTGACTAAGAAGACAAGGGATCGGTCCAAGTTTTTCTCCTGGAGTAAGGAAAAACAAGCCAAAGGAGGACGGTGGGACCGTCACATTGAAGAAGTTTATTCACTCCGATAAGCCACGGGATGTCAGAGTCAGTGCGTGGTGACAACCAGTCTGGTAAAATGCGTGCTTCTGGAAATTAAAAGTTCTAGGGCACACAGCAGTTACTTAATAAATGCTTATTCGTTGATTGAGGATTGTAAACACTATAATGGTCTTTATTCATTTAGTGTGTTACTGGAAGAACGTGTATCTCTAACGTTTATTGAATACGTTGGATCACATAGCTTCTGTCCTTTATGGCTTATTTTCCATTGGAGAAAACTTGTTTTCCTCAGTGCACACCAAATAATGAGGACCATAAAGCTTGCTCTTTTTAAAGCATTTATAGTAAAATAATTTAGTTCTCTGAGTTTGTACATTTCCCCCTACAGAACCAAGTTTTCTTTGGTAGGTTGTTCAACTAAATAATGTAATGAATAATGAATAACAGCAATCTACTGCACGCAAGTAGATTTTCTCAGACAGTTGCATATGGTAGGAAAGTGTTTTCACAAAGAGTAGGCCTGGGGAATATTCAGGGTGTTCAATAATGCAGGAGCAGAGAGATTGAAACTTTCTTTTGATTCAATATTGTTTGGATCCTGGTGAGGCTGGACAGAGAATGCATATGAACTTTTAAAGAACTGTAATTCGCATTTAGATGGAATAGTCTACAAGTATAAATCATAACTTAATCTTTTCTCTAAATTAGATCATGCTTATTTTAAATCCCATTCTTCCTCCAGGATCTAGCATAAGCCCCTCTTCCACTGAGAGGCTCTCCCTGGCCTCACTGTCCCCTGGTCACAGTGCAATGGCCTACCTCTGAGCAGCCCCCACCCACACCTTATCTGTACCACACAGCTGGCACCCTGTAGCTTTATCTCGAATTGATGCTTTCTGCTCATCTGCTAAGAGTACTGTTTCTCCAACTACTTTTGTTTGTTTGGATATATATTGTAATGGGAAAAGACCACACATATATTTCTCTGTGGTCTCTGTAGCATCTAATACTCTACTATTTGAATAAGTCTAGACGTGGTTTGTTGATTAGATTTTTCCCAAATCTTTTTGTTAGTTGCTGTCCTTGGATGAGCACTTTAGACTGACATAGAGGCAATGAAAAAGGTACTGAAAAATAGGAGGGAAAGGACTGTACTATCCATGTATAAACAACGTGGTTGAAAGCCAGAGGTGTTAATAAATATGGTTTTGCTGGACTAGCCAAAACGTATCTTACAGTGATTTTCTAAATGTGTTTTACACTTAACACAAAATGGAAAAGCTTACTAACGCCAACCTAAATATCACATTAGGGTTGCAGATTTAAAAAGGGGTAATTCATCAAAAAATTCTGAGATAAAAATAACATATATAAAAAAATCCCTATTTAACTTCATCCTCAGTTTATCTGAACTACTGTAAATTAAATGTCCCTTCATTTGGTCTCTAGGTATCAGCCAAAGTTCAGAGAACAACATTTCAACTATTAGATTAATGTCACCTAAAAAATTAAATATGGTGATGCAATTGTTATGAAATTTTTCTCAAAATTTAATTGTCCTCCAACCGCAATTGATATAAGGACTCCACAATGCCCTCAGCAACTCATTAAGAACTATACAGACACACACATGTACGCATCTCTGTGTATGTGCACATCTGTGCATACCTGTCCTATTTAAATCTGTGAATTTAATTTCATGTCCAGATAGTTATTTGTTTTACAAACTAAAATTATAAGAGGTGTTTGGAACTTTGTGCATTTTAATTAGTTAAACAGAATATAAACAGCTTTAGTCTGTAAACTTTCTATGACAGAGTCCACATTTCTTAGGTCCATCTATAAAGGCCAAGTTGAGCACACATCACACAAAAGGCCCATTCTAATTGTTTTTAGCCTGAATGGAGAGCAGGACAATAACAGATGGGGGAGGAAACATGTAGTTATTTTGAAATGCTTTAAGAAGCCTCTCTGGGAACACTTCTTCAGTGCCTTACCTGATGAAATCAACAGGAAAAAAAAAACAAACAAGAGGCTTCTATTCTTACAGCAAACAAAGAAACAGATGCATTGAGCCTTCATACTTTTATTTATTTATTTTTAATCTTTGCCATCCTGCACCGGGTAAAAATTCTTTCTTCAGGGTAGAAAGAAAATAGGCTGTCGTAGTAATTAACCATCTTCTGCTACTTTTTATCCTCCCTTAGATATACTCCAAGTCACATGTGTTGCTATTATGGACAAATCACTAGAAAGTACGCCAACAAAGAATAAAACACTGAAGTGAAAATAAACTAATATTCCTTGACCTCACCTACTGGAAGCATATTGTTTTGTTTTGTTTTGTTTTGTTTTTAAATGATCACTGTGGAAACAGAAAATCATTAGTGATTGAAAGCCTGAGAATATTCTTTAGAGGTAAAGGTTACGGGCTTTGGAATCATCGAAGTATTTGTATAATATATTGTTCCATGATGGCTGCATCCCTATCATGTGTATATGTAACTCTTTTTGAAAGACAAAGATGCCCTTCAATGAGAGCAGTTCCTGAACAGCTCCCCTCGAAATTATGTTCTTACTATTCCTCTGAGAATTACTTCATGTTCTGTAAAGATACACACACTTCTAGGTTGTGATTTTCCAAGTATTTATTATTCTCTTTTGAGACAAGGAGTCTGTTCCAGTCAAGACTATGAATCAGATCTCTTGATCAGTGACGGTCCACCAAGGGTGGGTACAAACTGCTGGGTTTTCAGGTCCATGTATGTGTGCTGGCCAACATGGGGCAGGGCTAACCCACAGCACAGTGGGTAAGAAGTGTGCTCGGGAGCCTTATAGCCTGGTAAATAGTCCAAGTTCTGCTACTTACTACCATGTGTCCTTGGGGAAGACACTGGCTCCCTCTGACCTCAGACTTTTCATCTGACAAGGGGCAAAATAATGCTGCCCATTCCATGCAAATACTGTCAGGGTCAAATTAGTAGATGCATGAAGTGCTTAGAAAAATACCAGGCATGTAGTATAAGCCCTTATGAACTCTTAGTTATTATCACAGACACTGAACACTGCCAACCCAGCTTCCTGACTGTATATCAAGAGACATTTGCCTCAGCTACTCCTAACCCAAAGAGGGCTTTCTTGAGATTTCTAGAATCCTTCTTGTCTTCCTGTCCACTTGTCTAATCTAAAGTGCAATTTGGGGGCTACTCCTGCAAATGAGTGTCCAAAAAAATGATACAGAAGAAATAAAGCATGGGTTGGCCACAGAACTCTAGAGTCAGACCACCTAAAATCAAATCCTAGTTTTGCTATTTGTTAGCCATATGCCTTTGGGAAAGGAGTATGAATCTTCTTCACCTCAGTTTCCTTATCCATAAAACCGGTATAATCATACCTGCCTCTCAGAGGATTATTGTGAAAAGAACATTGGTTAGTTGTGGAAAGCATCTGTCCATGTAGCTTGGATGGGGAAAAAAAGCAAGAGAAAAATGCAAATACTTCTATGACACCCAGGGAATTCTCAGAGGAGTGAATACCCTGGGAGTTCCTCTTTCCCCAAATTGGCACAAACCACAGAGACAGAAAATGTCTGGTGACTAGTAGAAGCTCTGTGGTGGGGGCGGGGCTCTGTGAGGCCACACAGGAAGATGACTCTGGCAGCATGAGGGAGAAAGAAAGACATACAAAGTGTCAGGGCACCCAGACCCCACGATGGCCCCTCGGAATCCTGTGCCGTGGAAGGTCTGATGCGGGAGAAGAAGCGTGCCCTCTGCCACACAGTTTCATGGAAATTCTTTCACTCAACCACCCATTTGTTTTACAGTATGATGGATGTGGTGGATAATGCCCAAAATAAAAACTCCAATCCATGTCCTCAAAAGAAATACCTAAGGGTGAGGGATGAAATGAACACCAGTTCCAGTAAGAGCACAGTGAACATTTGGTTCGGCACCTCCACTTCTCTTTAGAAATCATCCACAGAAGCAAAGATAAAGGAGAAAACCAAAAATCTTCAGTGAGGTTGGGATGCAAATAGCACCCACAAACTCTAGGTTGTGAGTTGGCATTGTTCAAGTTTTATCTGACCAGCAAGCCTGCACCGGAAGGCATAGGATTGCTCTAGGGAAAACAAAAGGGAGTGTAGAGGGGGTGGAGGGATGGTTGAGCTCAGAAAGTTTTAGCAAATGACATTCCGCCAAAGGGAGTGGATCTTCCCTGAGAAGAGGCTGCTGTGAACAAAACTGAGGTTGCACAGAACACTGTCAGGAGGGGAAACAGTGAGAGAAGGGCCCAGAAAATGTCCAGGGGCCCCCTGGGAGCAAATCTCTGACACGATCTTCAAAATTATCTCCTAAAAGGGAGTGAGTGCTTCCTTTAGTGAACAAGAAATCCATACTGTGGCAGTACGAAGAAGGAAGCCCAGCGTTCTCCTGAACTAAGCAGAGGTGCTGTGGCCAAGGAGAGAAAATCCAGGGCAATTGGAAACCACTGGCCTCATTTGCATTTTCTCACCACTGCAGAGCAAAAGCAAACACTAAGCGCCAGGCACTTTTCTCAGCATTTATGTATATTGGGTTATTTAATGCCAGCAACCCTGAGATACGTGTTCTCTTTATATCCCCATTTTACTGATGAGAAGACTGAGGCACACATTTGCTCAAGATCATCAACTAGTAAGGGACAGGGCTAATATTCAACCCCAGAGGTCTGGTTCCAGAGTCTGTACCCTGATCCCTATCCTGTACCGTCTCCAAAAGGCAAGGAGGGGGTGGGTAGTGCTAATTCTTAGATTAAAAGGAACCCTTCCTTCTACTCTGGAGCAAAGAGGTGGAGTCCTTCAAGGACCCAAACACTCCCCACACCACAGAATCTTTCTCTTGGTATCCAGGTAAACGGTGCATATTATGAAAGAAATATATTAGATATAAATGAAAACATGGAAAAGAAAGCAAGATTCTTGCAGATGAAAACCCACTAGTGGAATATTGTCAAAGAGAAGATGAATGCTCTGAATATGAATGAAGACAAATCTCCAGGAAGTCACTGGAATTGTGAAGAGATCAGGAAATATACCTCCTGCTAACAGGAGGATATGAAATAAACAAACAGACCTATGATAGAAATAGAAAGAAAAAAAAGATTAGCTAAGAAATTAAGAATAAACTACATGGAGTTAGGGGAAGGAAAATGTGTTAAATATGTCTCAAAATCCAGAAATCATTAAAGATTGATTAAAAAAGTTTTTGAACACATGGAAATTAGAACCTCCTGCTTGGCAAGACAAACAAACAAAAAAAATCACTGTAAGCAAAGACAAATGTCAAATGATGAGTGTGGGAAAACATTAACAACTCATATCACAGCAGCAAAAGTGGTAATATTTCCAGTATTTAAAGGGATCTTAGAAATCACTAAGAAAAGGACTGGCAACCCAACAGCAATATGGGCAAAGGCCAGGAACAGTTGACAAAAAATAACAATAGAAATGAAATTTACATACATGAAAAGATGCTCAGCCTCATTCATAGTTAGAAGATACAAATTTAAAATACCCCAGTCAGGGGGATGCCTGGGTAGCTCAGTTGGTTAAGCGTCCAACTTCAGCTAAGGTTATGATCTCATGGCTAGTGAGTTCGAGCCCTGCATTGGGCTCTGGGCTCTGTGCTGAGAGCTCAGAGCCTGGAGCCTGTGTCAGATTCTGTGTCTTCCTCTCCTTTTTCCCCTGCCCCACTCATTCTCTGTCTGTCTCTCTCTCAAAAATGAATAAACATTAAAAATACATACATACATACACAAATAATAAAATACTCCAGTCGAGTGGCTCAGTCGGTTAAGTATCCGACTTAAGCTCAGGTCATGGTCTCACGGCTCACTGGTTTGAGCTCCACACTGGTCAGCTCAGATCCCTGAGCCTGCTTCAGATTCTGTGTCTCCCTCTCTCTCTGCCCCTCCCCCATTCACACTCTGTCTCTCTCTCCTCTCTCTCAAAAATAAACATTAAAAACTTTAAAAATGTATATATTCGAGCATACCATTTTTACCTACTGATCTTGCAAAATCAACATTTTGACAAGATGCTCCATTGGCAAAACTGTAGAGAAAAGGGTACTTTCATGCATTGCCATTAGGAATGCCTTGCACAGGGCAATTTTTTGGTATATTTAAGAAAATAATAAAGGTATCTGGCATCTGACCCAGAGGTTCTAATCCTAGGAATTTATCCTGCACGTACAACACCACACGTGATAAATAATGTATACACAAACCTATTCACTGAAAGGCTGGTTGTAATCTCAAACATGCGGAAATTGCCCAAGTGTTTTTCAGTAGGAGCTAGTT
The DNA here is from genome assembly GCF_008692635.1 of Crocuta crocuta. Classification (NCBI taxonomy): domain Eukaryota; kingdom Metazoa; phylum Chordata; class Mammalia; order Carnivora; family Hyaenidae; genus Crocuta; species Crocuta crocuta. The sequence continues at coordinate 4,085,418 of NW_027530988.1, read as the reverse complement.
AAATTAACAGTGTTACAAACACATGAACAAATACAAGCTATTGATTGTCTCAAGGGCATATAGGGAGAAAAATAAGACCGAAGGGGCAGAAATGACAGTGAAATTTCTCAGTATATCTCTTGTTATACTGATTTGTTTGTTGGGTATTTTGTAACTAAAAGTTTTTTTGTTTGAAGTTTTGAGACTTTTTACAGTTTTTTTTCTTAGAACATTGACTTCTGGAGTCTAGTAGGCTTTTTTTTTTAAACTATACAAATATATGACTTTTCCAAACTAAAAGTTAAATTAAAAAGTAAATTGCATTACATGAAATCTAAAAACAAGTTCCAAAGCATAAACAACTATTAGTCCAGTGGTATTTCAGATTATCTTTAAAAATTAAAAGATTCAGAAAATGAAATGCCATTGTGGAGAGAGTGGATTTATACAGATGCTCCTTGAACAATGCAAGGGTTAAGGGCACCGGCCCCCATGAAGTCAGAAATTGTCATATGATCCTTGACTCCCCCCACAAACTTAAATACTAATAGCTTTCTGTAGACCCGAAGCCTTACCAATAACTAAAATAGTCAATTCACACATGTTTTTGTATGTTTTATATATATATATATATATTATATACTATATTCTTACAAGAAAGGAAGCTAGAGAAAAGAAAATGTTACTAAGAAAATCATAAGGAAGAAAAAATACATTTATGGTATACTCTACTATGTTTATTTTTTTTTTAAAAAGCTGCATGTAAGTGGGCCCTCACAAACCCTCATTGTTGGAGTCAACTGTAGTTTTGATTTTTTTTATGTTTACTTATTGTAGAGAGAGCACGAGGGAGGGACAGAGAAAGAGGGAGACACAGAATCTAAAACAGGCTCTAGGTTTCAAGCTGTCAGCACAGAGCCTGATGTGGGGCTCAAACTCATAAACCGCGAGATCATGACCTGAGCTGAAGCCGGCCGCTTAACCGGCCGCTTAACCAACCGAGTCACCCAGGTGCCCCAAGAGTCAACTGTAGTTTTAAAAATCTCCTCGGGAAACCGGAGAGAATTGAGGGTAGTTAGTATAATATTACTCATTACAATGGCAGCAAGTTGACAGGGAAACTCAAGAGCCTGAGCAGAAACAGAGCCTGGGGATGAAATGGGCACGTGCCGGCCTCCTGCCTGCGGTCACGGTCACTGTCACCGTCACCGGCGCCTGGCACTCAGGCCTCTTCTGTGTCTCCAGAGTCTAAACAGGCTGCAGGGAGCTCAGTACCTCACCACCAGCACTCCCTGGCTTTCACTGCCGTGCTCGAGAACTGTTACTCTTCTTTTCTCCCACAACTGCCCGTAAATACCCAGAGCTTCAGCGCAGGTTTGCAGAACCAGAGTGCCCTCCCTTCATTTTAAAGAGTCCCCAGCAGCAGTTTGAGGCTGGGCCTCCACAGGCCTCCACTTGCAGCCTGAAGAATGCAACCTTTCCCCCGTGAACACCATCCTAAGAGTACAACAACGGGGAAGACAATTAACATGAAAATAAATGCATTACACACTTAGAAAAGAGACATTTTACAATATGAGCCTCATTAAATTCTCATTATTTACAGATGAAGCGGTTTGAATTACCTTACAGGGTTGTTGTTTTTTTTTCACTAGAATTTTTGGTTTCTTCCATTACGTTACATGCAATGGCTTTGTCATTTTAAATGCCCAAATTTATAACGAGCATTTAATTATTTTGACAGTATATAGCAGACTATATATCTCACGTAAGGAAGAAGGATTGGTTTTACAAAACAGTTTCTGAATTGTCCAAGAGAAATCTTAAAATCTAAGTCTAGTTGGTAAATAATGCCAAGGGCACTAGAAAATAAAAAGGATATGTAGAATTCAGTCATTTTTTTATAGTTCCCATTAACAGTCAATGTGGTAACAAAACATAATGCTGTAAATCCTTCTGAGTTAAGCGAATAAAAAGGCCATAATAAAGGTCAATTTTACGGCCATCAATTTGCAATGATGGGACATTTGGTTGCCAAAGGAAGCAACAAATGCAGCCCAGAATTATGGCATCTCTGGGGGAGAAAAAGTGGGTATTATGGCAGGAAGTGCTTTGAGGAGATTTACACTGAAACCAACACTGAGCTCAGCTCCAAAATAATAATGTGAATTCTTTATAAATTGTTCTAACCCTGTGCAGGGTAGTGCGGAAGACAAACGCTTTGTCATATTGCGATGAAACCGATTCGCTATATAGAAGACGGAGAAGTTATAATGGGTATTTGAAATATATGCAAAAATAAAGAGAAGAAATGGTAGTTTCGTGAGCAATTAATGCTATCCATAATTACAATGTGCAAACAAAAGAAACCACCGGGGGACAGTTGCACAATAATGAGATTTGGGGGTATTAATCCTTCTCTGAAATGGCAAGAATGCAATTTTTATAGAAACAACAACAGTCAAAACAATAGCACAAAATACAAAGGGGGAGCCTCTTGCTATTCGTTTTAGGATTTCTTCCACTGGAAAACTGCAAATTAAAACATCAAAGAAGAAGCCTCAAATACCTGAGTGATGCCATGACCCCCTGAACTCCCTCTCTTCAGTGTCTTCACTTGTTTTCTCTCCCAGTTGAGAACTCTGCTCTTAAGCAGGAGATCTGTATGTTCTGTTCTAATTTATGTTTACATTCAGATCCATCTGCCAACTAGAGAGAATTGAGAGTGGATATTTTCCTTTGTACAGCTGGCTTCTAGGCCAGACCATACCTAAATACTAGCCCATTGAGGAAAAAAAAATCCCATATGGGATTAAAAGTGACCACCAAGTCAGAGCGTGGAAGGAACTTTCTGTCAAGACTATCACAGGAAGTTACTAAATGGCTTGTGTTTCTAACTATAATTAATTTTTCCTAGATTACAAAACACATACGCACTGTAGAAATTCAAAAAATAAAGAAATCATCTGTAATGCAACTACCAAGAAATAAATACTGCAATATTTTAATGTAATTATATCTTTCTAGGATCTTTTTCTGTTCACGTCTATGTATATATTCACATATTTGAGATCACACTGCAAATACTGTTTTCTAGATAGTGCAGTCATTAATGTTAGATCAGAAATATTTCTCACATAATTCCAAACACCTGTGAGGTTTTCTATTAATGGTCGAACCATAATTTAGTTAGTGAATCCCTTGTGTATTTATTCAACCAATACATTTTTAGCATCTACCCTGTGACACACTGTTGTAGGTTGCTAATATGGCACAGATGATTCAGGAATACTTCCTAACTTCAAAGAGTAAAGTAATCACCACGGTACCTCAACAATTTGTATGTATCACACAATGTAATTAGTTGCTAGTCCCAGAGGAGGGTGACTGCCACTTTCTGGGGAGTTCAAGAAGGGTGTCGCAGAATGATTAGAAATTAACATGGCAATCAAAGGCGGGGTGAGAACTTTAGACAGGGAAGAGCATGTATAAAGGTATGGAGACAGGAAATAATGATGGTAATGCCTCATAAGAAATATCAAGTCCTCTTCAACTTATAAAAAGTGTTCGTTGTAATACATACAGACACCTGCCAAAGTGACATGACCAGGCTTTCTCTGATCAGGGCACCTCTCCCTTCATCACATCTGGCTTTATAAACAAGGGTTTTATTTAGGCTTCTCTTTACTTCTGAGTGTGGTCATGCCACCTGGTTAGAGAAGAAAGACTATGATGTCAAAAAGAAGGAAGAAAATCCCTGGAAATAAGTGGATTCTGAACACTTAAGCAAATATTTTATAACCATTGGGATGGGAGATAGAATTTGGCATACTAGCTTTTATTCTAAAACATACTGGTTCTAATTATTAAAAAAAAAAAAAGGGAAAGACAAAATTCTAAAAATATAACACTAAGTAGAGGAACAAGTTCTAAATATACGGTGTGTGCAGGGTTATGAGGAGAACATTACCAACTCTTGAAATTCACAAACTATAGCATTACAGACAGTAATGAATCTGGAAGGGCTATTTGAGAGGAGGTGTGAAGAATTCTTCCAAGACTCCTGAACCTTCAGATCAAAGCCATATAGGACATCTTTGTTCTCCATGTCTCCTTGGAGCTTTTTGGATTCATCTTTTGATTACCTGTTTAGAGAGAGTTCTTCTGACTTTGTAGTGCTTACCAACCGCTATTAATTTCAGCCCGTTTCAATATGTGACACTTTGACTTCCAGGTTTCCTCTCAGCCACAGCAATATGGTTTGGTTCCTTACAGAGCTGGTGACCTGGCTCCTGTTCCAGAAGCATTTGCTCCTTCAACTGAATCCCTATGAAAAGCTTCTGATGATGCATTTAGCATAACGCAGAACCCTGGACCAGAGTGGAGCATTTCCCACAAGGCCGTGATGAATGAAATATTTTCCAAGCGAGGAATAAATGAGAAGCCCCCGCCCCTACCCCACAAATGACACGTCGTGATGCAAAAGTGTAATCTGTACGTGCACACCTCTGTTTTGAGACCCGCGCCAAGCCACCTTGCAGGCTGAAAGGAAGCTGCACCAGCAACATTCTATTAGATAAGCAGCCATGCAAATGCTTCGCCCCACTCCGGCCTATGAAGAGTGTGCCGCTCTCAACTGATAAAGAACTCTATCCCTGTATTCAACGGAATGTACTCATAAAGCAAAGCGGAGCAACTCTGACAGTGAAATGGCAAGCAAGATGATGCTCTCTTCTGATAAGAGGCACCCACTACTGCATTTGTCAATTTAATAGGAATCATTTTAAGCTTTTAGCGTCTGATAAGGGAATTAAATTTTACTTACTTATTTCCATAGAAACTAAAGAGTTCGCAGAGATGTTCGGCATTTGATTTCTTAATCACATCTTCCTAAATGTTACTTTCAAAAAAAAAACAGCAATGGTTTTCAAAGACTGGGAACGGGAAGCAGGAAGAGCCTGAAGGGAAGAAATGAGTAACTATAACCGCTCGAGTATATTCATCAGCTGATATTTTAAAAATTAAATTAATATGCTTATTATATACCAGGTTCCAGAAAGAAATGCGCCAATATGTATGTGTACATAAATTGCTTCTAGATTCCCACTTGTGGTAAACATGCCTAAATATTTTTCAAGCTATAAAAGGAAACCCAAATAAATACCAGCTGTGCAGGTTTATCTAGGAACAGAAAAAATATGGAAAGAAGAAAAAGAATGCACTGCCACATCATTAGTGTAAAATGAATCTGAGGATCGTTAGCATCGGGGACGTGGGTTGTGGGGTTAAGAAGAAATGGAGATCAACAACTCCTTGGTACTGGAGTCTTGTAGGACCATTTCTGCTGCTCAGCTCTTGCTCCTCTTCTTTCTCTGTGTCTTCTTCTTTCTCTCTCACTCTCATGGTCTCAGTCTCTCTGGGCCTCCATATGCCTGTGAGACTCCACGCGTCTCTCTCTGTCCTTTTCTGTGCCTTTCTGTGCGTGCGTGTTTGTGGGTCTGTGTCTGTCTCCCAGTCTGTCTCTTTCTCTTGGTCTTAGCAAGACTCCATCTCCCTGCCCCTTCTTCTCTGCCCCCACCTCAGACTGACTTTTCTGCTTTCAAATGCACAAAAGCAAACAAGAAAGCCCTAGGCCTTATTTACATTACTTCCCAGAGAACAAAGGATAATTAAATTGAGTTCAGATTTTAGGCTCCCGAGAGAGAATCTAATGGGTCCAGGTTAGATTAGGTAAACCATTCAAACAACCGAGGTCACAGGGAGCATATGACAAACATGTTCTCACACGTTGGGTGGGAGGGGCAGAGACAGTTCTCAGAGAAAGGGGGGAAGAGAAGGAAACATTCCTCAATGCCAGTGACACCTCATTCATGAAGACTTTCCCAATTAAAGCAGCTTAGGAAGACGTCCCACTTAGCACTTACTTAAATATACTTAGCATATACTTTGATACTTGTTAGTTGTATGACCTTGAGGAAGTTATTTTTCCCTCTGCTCTTTAGTAATAAAAATGACGTCACTGAAGATTGAATATGTGGATACAGGTGGTAGTGTTTATGATTAAGGATGACACAGGGCCATTGCTCAGTAAGGTCATTACTGCCCTTACTTACAACATTACTGACTGTTGCCCCTTTTGGGGTTCTGATCTTGTCATCTGTGCCTGGTTTCCTAAACTTTGAGCCAGCTCAGTGCCCTCCCTTCCACCATAAATGACACAGTGCCTGACACAGAGCAACGTGCCCAGAAAATTCCTGGCGATTGATCAGTTATGTTGATATTCTTAGGGGCTTTAGAACTAAAACTCAAAAGAAAGTCTTGTATTTCTCATCCTGTGCCGAGAAAAGATTCTCAATGAAAGAGAACTATGATCATACATCACATGGGTAAGTAAATAAGAGTAGACTGGCCCAAAAGACTAGAAGTGGCTTGGGATTTTTCTTTTGCTCCCAGGATGACAGATTTCCAGGATGCCCATAGCAGAAAAAATGCTAAAGCAGATGCTATTCTCCACACACATAATAATGCCATAAATATTTTACCCTGTGCTGCTTCTAGTAGTCTCAAGACTTCCAAAATCTGATTTGAAAGTGCTTGGAGAAAGACCATAACCTCATCACCAAATCTTCCAATATCTACAGCCACATACACAAACCACAGATTTCCTAAGAACAGGACACTTGGCTGTTTTGTTCCTGCCTATCCCCAACACTGATCACAAAGTCATAGCATTGTAGATGCGAAATATATGCCAGCAAACTGAGTAAATGAAGTGAATGAACAGATCCTAACTCCATTCCCTGTAAGGCCAGCTTTGTGTGCGTATGACCCATGCAGTTGCACAGAGCTCCATGCTCAGGAGGACCCCATGCTTAGTTTGATGCTCTGTGGGTAACATCTTCAACTCTTTAATTATTTTTGAACAAGAGGCTCCATTTTCATTTTGCACTGGGCCCATCAATTATTTAACCAGTCTTGCTTCTCACAATAGGTGAATAATACTGGTGACCATCAGCACATCACTCCATACAGCAGTAAACCCAGTGTCTTATTCAGTTCTGGCAATGTTCACAAAATACCACAGACTGGGCAGCTGATAAGTACCAGAAATATATTTCTCACAGTTGTGAAGGCTGGAAGTCAAAATTAGGATGCCAGCATGGTCAGAGGAGGACCTTCTTCCAGATGGCAGTCTTATTGTATCCTCACATGGTAGGAGGGGCGAGAGATCTCTGTAGGGTCTCTTTCATCAAGTCACTAATGTCATTCATGAGGGCTCCACCCCTATGGCCTAAGCACCTCCCAAAGGCCCCGCCTCCTAATATCATCACACCAGGCATTAGGATTTCAACAAATGAGTTTGGTGGCAGGAGAATGGGGGACATAGGTCTGGGAGGACACAAACTTTCAGAACACAGCACCATGGAAGCAGCACCAGGAGTGGAGATGCTTGATCTGAAACAACTGGGAAGCCTCCATGGAGATCAAGACCCACTGAGTCACAGATATGCCAGCCTTGCCACCCAATGCTTCCTGGCATTTCTTGAAAGCTTCTTTATAATCCCAGCTGGCTCTGGCTCTGCCTCTCAAAGAAGACACCACCATTATGGACACATGCTTCCTGGGTTCTAGCTATATGGTTTATTAATTGTTTACTCAATTCCAGAGGCCACCCTCATACTATAGCTTAACAGAGTGGTTATTGAGTGTGTATTTCAATTAGGGTTCATGGTTTGGGGTATTTAATTGTTAGAAAGAAACCATTAGGCTTCTTATCAGAGGCTTCAAATCAAAGCAAGCCAAATTACATGTAATTTTGAGACAGGTCGCCTAATGAGCTATGACACACACTTGAGGGGTGAATGTTGACATATCAAAGCTCCAGCAGCATGAAGAGTTAACAGAAAAATTTTTAAAAATTAATCTATACTTTATAACATTCCTCCACTTGACATGTTTTTCTTTTCAAATATCATTTTCATTATTTTTTATTTTAATAGAGTGGTAATCTTCAATTCAAGTCTCTGTCTCTGATCATAATATATGTTCTCACTTTCGGTGAAAATTTGTTCTTGTCACATGGGAACCCACAGCTATTAGATTCTATTGCAATAATTTATTAATATTAAGTCCATTAAATGATGACACAGTAGGCATAGAAAAATATTCTATACTGAAGAAATAATTTGGTTGAGAGTTTTTTAGTTCTTTTAACATTATTTGGAAGCATTCATAATGATTTCAGAGGATTGTCACAGAAAAGAGTAGGGCAAACATTTAACATTAACAAAGACCATCAATATGTCAATGTTAACAATGCTGAATTTACTTATTAGTTTCAATCTTCCTCTGGCCCATCACAGTCTAAATGTCCCTATTAAAATTATATGAAGACCCAAAAGTATAAAAAAAAATCAAGTTAATGAGTGAGAATGGGATTCTTCCCTGTCCACTGAATTATGTGGAACAATTCTTCAGATTCCACCCCTAGCCCCTTCTTAACACTTCTAAGTCTTTTTTAGTCTTTCTTGGTCCAGCATAACATTTCCAGAAAAGACAAAGGCGTTAATCCTTCTGGACACTCATTGACCACACATCTCCATTCTGCCGTGACTTGCTCTTTTCTCCTTCCTTCTGTTCTTGTAATTCACCTGTCTGGTATAGAAAATGCACAGCCCAACCTGAGTGTTTAGCACTCTGCACAGAGAATGCTCAGCTCAATTTTCTAAAACAGTGAAACTAAAAATAGCTTCAATTTACACATAGATGAACAAGAGCTGCACTGGGAAGTATATAAGCATATATGATACATATATCAGTGAGTCAGCAGTGGATCCCCCCTTAGTAAAAACAAATGAAATACAACAGTCACTAGTAGATCCAAAACACTGAATGAGCCATTATGCCAAATTTTGGCAGCACTTTTTAGTGATAACCATTTAAGAACATACAGAATACTTGTTACTATTACCAAACCATTCCGAAGACAGAACACTAGGCAAGCTTCTACCAGAACTGAGAATACACTGTACCATAAAAGCAGGAACAGTGCTGGACATTAATTCTCTCATGTCTTACCAGGGGGCTTCCAGTGGCTACAGAATAAAGTCCTATCCCTCACCTGGTGTGAAACCACACAACCTGCCTAACTTTCGAATGCAAACCTTATGTGCTAGACATACTGAAAGTGCTTTTGTCTCTCAGCTCCAAACCCACCTTCTCTATGCTCCACTATTTACAAACAGCATTTCTGCATTGCCACTGTCTCCCTGCTAAGTTTCACCAATAGGGGGCGAGAGCGGGAGGCTGGAAGACTAGATCCAGTTTCGTCCTGCTAGCTTTCGGTTTACTTCCTGTTTGCTTTCTGTTACTGTGCCCATCTCCCTAGCAATGCTTCTTTGACTCAGAAGTGGCAGTTTCTTCCTATAAAAGCGGCCTAATTCTTTTTGCAATTTCCCTACCGCTTGCAGAACCAGCCTCATAGTGGACCCCTCGGAGACACCGGTACCAGCCACCTAGCTCCCCACCTCACAGGCCTGAACCCAGGCCCACAGAGCCTCTTCTGCAACCTTCTAGTGTTCCCGTAGCCTTGATCGTGCAGTCAGCAACTCTGTAATTAGTCACGGTTATGGCTGTTGTTGCTTTTTTGACTTTGTTACTAATTGACAACCTTAGGCCTTGTTAAAAATTTTCACATTGAGACTGATACACTGAACTAGTAGCCACCTGTAGTCTGCTTTGACGCCTTAGTATTCTTGTACATTCTCCCAGAATACTGTTTCCCTCTGGAAACATACACTTAAATATTCTTTAATACCGCTGTTAAATATTACTTCTTCTTTGATACTTTTCTTGACCTCCTCATTCCTTTATGATTAGTAAAATTTCAGATTGTACATCCTGCTATGTGCCAGGTAACACTCTATTTATTTATTTATATATCTTTATGCTCCACTAGATCATGAGCTCTGTGGAAGCAAGGCCGAGAGCCTTATTCATCTCTGCATCCATACTATTCAGCACGTTATCTGGAACGTAACAGAAATATCATAAATTCTCATTTATTTGTTTTGTGTTACTGAATTATAAGGTTCTCTGGGAAGATTTAGAAACTATCTTCAATGCCAGCATATAAATCTTTGGCTCATGTTCTACAGTATAAGAGGTACTTAGATGCCTATTCAAAGAAAATCCCCCCACTAGCCAATTTAGTCTCAAATTCCATCCTTAGATAGTACATACCATAGTACCTAGTATATAATAACTACGAAATAAATGTTGATTATGTTGCTTATTTATTTATTTCAGTATTTTTTTATTTATTTATTTTCTGACAGAGAGAGAGAGCACGAGCAGAGTAGGAACAGAGGGAGAGGGAAAGAAAGACTCTTAAGCAGGCTCCGCACCCAGAACAGAGCCTGGTTCAGGGCTCAGTCTCACAGTTGTGAGGTTATGACCTGAGCCTAAATCAAGAGTCAGACACATAACAGACTTAGCCACCCAGGTGCTCCCATTTGTGTGTTTTTTTAAAAATTCTTCTCACTCAATAACTAACAATGGCTCTCTATTTACCACTGACTCAGACACAAGCTCCTCACCGGGATATTCAAAACACTTCACAATATGGTCCAAATTATTTTCTCTCCCACTGAAACAAATTTTGAGCCTCTAAACTAGACATTGGCTAACTAGAGCCCACCCCACAGGCCAAATCCAGACTGCCACTACTTCTGTAAATAGAGTCTTACTGGAGCACAGCCACACTCATTTACGTATTGTTAGCTCCAGACTCACCCATTTATCCTGCTGTCCATGTCTACTGTAAATGTATACTCTTGTCACTAGGTATTGTCCATGGCTGCTTTCATACTACACTGGAAGAGTTGAATAATTATGACAGAGATTGTATGCCCCACAGATCCCCAAATATTTACTATCTGACCCTTCACAGAAAATGTTTGCTGACTCCTGCCTGAAATACAGTCTATTCCCCACATATGATCCGTACCACTTCACTACTGCTAATGTCATTCCCGCATGTCTGCCCGTCAGAGTTTCTCAGTCCCTGAAATTTTTCTGACTTGTCCAACTAAAAGGCCTCAGCCCTTCCTTTGAACTCTAGTTTTATATTTTATCACTCTTACAGCATTGATATTTTGACTTATAATTATATATATGATGACTATACATATATATATATGATGATATGTATATATATGATGAGTGTATACATATATACATACATACGCATATACTTATTACACCCCTTTAAACTGATTACAGATTCTTAGAGGATGGGTTCTTCAATTTATGTATCTTCTTTTCTCTTACAGTCCTGGGAAACCAGTAGAAACTTACAATAAGTTTATATTTACTTATAATAAATAAACTTATATTTGCCAGATTGAGTCGAATAGAACTAAACTGTCCACTGGCAGGTTGCCTATGTTCTTCTCCCAGCATTTGAGACCCTGGATGCTTACACACCACATCACAGACCCATTAGACGCCACATTACAGACCATTTAGTGGGTCAATGCATGGGATATGACTACTTCCTTTCTTTGATTTTAATAACAATGCTTAATCAAAAAAGATCATTCTTCATGACTATAATTAACAAGTTATCTAAAATAATGAACCAAACCAGAGTGAAGACTATATTTCGGGATTTGGGGGAAACTGTGACTACTTTCATGATCAATGTGTAAGGTACTGAATGCCATAGGATCTGAATGTAGGATGATAGCTTTAGTCCATAATTTGAGCTAATGAGACTATTAGATGATTCACCTTAAATTTCCCCCAAAGTCAATGGCCTAGGAATTATTTTCCAGAATTGTTCTGTTGCTGATTATAAAGCATATGGGAGGTATGAAATCAGGGTAAATTCAGTTTTCTTTTATAATTAAATGCTAGCTTGGTCTCTATTTGTAATTAATATACTCTAATTGTTTTTATCTCTGAGATAATACATTATGAAACTATAAAGGTATGTAATTTAATAAATGTGTTGGGTAATATAAATACAATGGATTATATGTGCTAGAGACAAGAGTACAGAAGTGATGCATTCTTTCAACTTAATAAAATGAGAATTAATTGATCCTATTTTCTCTGCTTAAGTCATCTTCATTACTTAATCTTTTTTTAACTCTAAAATGTAGAGTCTCTAGAAATTCTCCCTATTTAACAAAAGACCTCAGTTTAAGAAAACAAAACTTATATTCATATTAATTTCACTGGCTCCAGTAACATTTCCTCCAAAGTTGTGTGTTATTAAGTCATGGTCAAGTCATCCGGTAAAAGATTCTTCTTTCATCAAAGAAGCCCAAGGTTCAAAGTATAATCCTCTAAAAGGAATATATACGGAAAGTTTGACTTAACTCAGCACGCTTCCTTCTCTTTATTTTGTGATGTCCTGATACCTTAGCTGATATTAATCATATCACAGCCCCATCAATATTATCTGCACTGTTATTTCAACTTGGCAGATTATCTCATCCAACAGCTATGATCAAGTATCTACATGAAAAATGAGAACATTTCAAAAATCCTGGGCTTCATTCTGTTCCTCAAATACAGAGTGCCACTTATCTATGAAAATGTGCTACTACTGCTAGGAGGAGACACGCCTAGTTGTCAACTTTGCAAGATACAACATGGCAACCTGACCACCAAAATATTGGATACGACTCTTGGAGCAAAACGATGTAGTGTACAGTCTGTTTACATATGGGAAGTGGAAAATGAAAAGTTGGAGTAGCAACAATATTTTGGTCGGACTCGAAGAGTGAACGAGCCAAACACAGATTTTATTTTTAAGATAATAGGACGAAAGGAAGGTCACTCAAATGACAACTTAGTTTATCAGAATGTTAGTGTTGACTCACTATAATGTTGATATTTTAATGCTTATAAAAGCATGCATGTCCTTATGGAGTGAGGACACTAGAAAGCTCTAAGATACCAAGTAGAGTGGGGGTCTCCATTTTATAAATGAGTAAAAGAAAACCCAGAGTTTCTGTGACTCGTCCAAAAATTTCATAGCCAGTTGGCAGCAGAATCTCTTTAGAATCTACTGACTATTCCTCTAAACTAGATTGCTTATTTGGAGATACAAACATCACATTATCTACTGTGCATGTACTTTGTTTACGTTAGAGGAAACTGATCTCTCTTAAAAAAGGGAATATAAGCAAACAAGAAAAAAACAAGGACCAAACTGGCTAGAGAGATGACATAAGCATCATCAATTCTATGATCAGCAGCCTCTAAGTTTCTCTACCCATGAGCAGAGGCTGGAGTCCCCTTCCATTTGATGGACCCCTGAAGCTATTAGAGATTTGCCCATTTGAAACAAGCCAACTTTTGGTCTTTCCCCCCAAAATAAATAAATAAATAGTTCTATGTGTATTCACTCCTCTACAACATATCTACTCTGAGATAAAGCCTAAGTCTTCAGGATCTCATCATAAATTGTTAAAACATTTTTATCCAAACTTGCACAGTGCCATCACCAAGGAAAAGACAAAAGGAAAGAGAACTATAAGAAGATATTTTACCTAAATAGGAGATTTGGGGAACCATTTGGGCAAGTTTATCAATGGACATTTCAAATATTATTTGATTTTTTTTTGTCTTTTATCTTGCTGAATATTAATCTTAATAATACTTTCATTTACCTAGCCATTTCATTTATTTATTTTGCCTCTTCCTAATATGCTTCTCATTACTGCACATATTCTTTCAAAATATACATATGAGAAATAAAGTCACTGGACTGGAACACTGTCACAGATAATAGTTTGCCGTTGCTAGATAAATGCCAAGGTAAAGCCAGACGTTTATTGAAAGTAAATGTCGAGGCAAATTGAGAAACATCGATTGTAAGAAAATGTTCTAATATAGTAGCTTCATTTCTGTTGTACCAAGTGATTCATGTTGATGTAATCATTGTCTTTCATAGATCTTTGTGTAGTTAAGTTAAAGTAGCTTACAGTACAATAAAGCAACTACATTTAGATAGTGGAAGAGAACCAAACTTGGCATGATAGACAGCCAATCCAACCAGTTGTTTATAGGTAATAAGCCTAGTTCCTGCTACACGAAGTCATGGGTACCAGTAATTTCTCACTAGCAGAGGTTACACAACCATAAATAAAGATCGGCTATTATACAACTTGGTTTGATATTTTTCCTTACATACGGTTTATGTACTGTGTTTCAGACATATCTTGGCATGCACACATAATATGTATACTTTATATACATGTAAATGTAAATTTTGTGTATATATATACATATGCATATATATATATACACACACAATTTAATAAGAGATGGCTAAACTCTTTGTCTATCCTTACAGATAACAAAATATGCCAGAACAAGTGTGTAGAAACAGAAATCTAGTCCAGATTTTGAAAATGCAATGTTTTGACCTTTCAAAAATTGGCTCCCAAAATACACATTTGCTATTTTGAAAACACTTCCAAATTTTCAGAGATGATAGCTCACTGAGCGAATTCTGTACCAGGAGGTTCAACTTAGCGTGGTGGGCCATCCAAGCTGGCCTAAGTGAAACCACAAGGGAGATCCAGAAACAAGAGTCTTCCTTAGCATGGAGAAAAAGTGTGATTCTCTAAAAGGAATTCCTCAGTGTATTGGAACTATGGGAAAACAGACCAAGGTCATTTCACTGGAGACCAGTTTTGCTTAAAGAGAAAAAAGATACCAAACCAAATTAATTACCTAAACTTCTTTAGCATTCATAGCCTAGAAATAGACTTCAGCTTTATAGCGTATGTTTAAAGCAACTTTTCTCAAACTTCAGAGTCCTGAAAGGCAAAGACAATAAAAGAAACAGAGTTCACCTGAAGAAAAATACATTTTGTGGATGGAGAGAACAAAGATAACGGGGAGGTTGAAAGTGTGTAAAACTATGATTTTACTCACCATTTCTGGTCCTAGGGAGGGGAAGTAATAAACTGAAAGACAGAAGTGGTATAACTGTGTGTGTGTGAATGTGTGCACACGGTTGATCTATACCATACTAACTACCAAAACACAAGAAGTCACAGCATCAGCCAACGTTTTCTCCGATTTTAAAGTCAGATTTCCATTTGCATGCCTGATATTTGTGTTTTTATTTGTTTATTTTAGAGAGAGAGAGCAATTGAGTGGGGGAAAGAGGCAAAGGCAGAGGGAAAGGGAGAGAGAGGGAGGGAGAGAGGGAGAGAATCTCAAGCAGGCCCTACGCTCAGCATGAAGCCCAACGCAGGGCTCAATCCCATGACCCTGGGATCATGACTTGAGCCAAAATCGAGTCAGATGCTCAGTGGACTGAGTCACCCAGGTGACCCCGCATGCCTGATACTTTGTATAATGATTTAAAATAACAGGTTCCGGCACCCAGTATACTCACGCCAACTGAATGAGTTGTTTAATAACCTTGGGAAAGTTCTTTGATCTCCATCATTCCCTTCTATATCTCCAAAAGGTGAGTAATAACAGTACTTATTAGATAGGACTGCTGTAAGAATTCAATAAGATAATGCATGAAAAAGCACCTAGCAGAATCCCAGTCTAGGCCACACAATAATCACTCTGCTAACTTCTATTTCCATCGATCTGCATATTGAACAAACCAGGAGTGACCAGGAGTCAGAAGGAGCAGCAATTCTGGAATAGATAGAAGTGTCTGAAAAATCTGGAAATCTGTTAGACAGCGAGGCTGCAAGGCTCTGTCTGGTTCATTCAATACTTGAGCAATGGATACTAGCCTATCCCCATTTGCTTAGAAGGCGAAAGACCATGCATCTTGCGAGGCTGACTGTCGGTCCCAGCAAGAGGGAGTTTCCATGTGGGTAAGCACAGTTTTCTCTCTCAAAATTTTGTATAATGACAATGAAGCCTCAACTCCCCCACTTTCCCCTATTTCTTTGCCAGAAAGGTTAAGATAGAAAGGAGATCCATTTTAAAGTGAGGTTTTTAGATAAAAAGATAAAGCAAAATTTTAAAACAAGACTAACTTTTCCTTCAGGTTTCTGTTTTTTTCATCTTGTGTCTTAGGCTGCTGAGAAAGATTTTGTTTTTGGGTTGTTTCTTTGCCCTCATGTTTCTTTAGGAGTATTGAGTAGTAATGGGGGAGAGCTTGCCTGACCTTCAGGCCTACCAGACATGGTTACATAGCCTATAGGTCATAATTTATGATTTTACTAATGACTTGAAGGGAGTTACCAAAGAGCAAATCTTCCTAAATGTTTCCTACAGGAGGAATTCTTAAGTTGCCAGAGACACCACATATATTTAGATATTTGCCTCCAAGGACCTAATCATCAAGATAAAAAGTATAATAATCATGCCTGGATGTCTCAGTTGGTTAAATGTCCAACTATTGATTGTGTCTCAGGTCATGATTTCATAGTTCATGGGATTGAGCTGTGGGTCAATCCCTATGTCAGGCGCTCTCTCTCTCTCTCTCTCTGCCCCTCTACCACTTGTGCTCACTCTCTCTAAAAACAAATAAGTAAACTTAAAAAAATAAGATGATCAATCATCTGTACGTACGATTCATTTAGTTTTTAACTTTTAATCCAGATGTTCAAGTAACATTATGCATTACAGGATAAAAAATTAGACTGAGGCAATGGGTACATAAGTAGGCTTGAATCTTGAATCAAATTAATATGATATCCTTTGATCACCCACCTACAGTGTGGTTCTCAACCTTAGCTAAACATTAGAATCGCCAGGGAAATCTTTTAAAGGGCTGATGCCTAGGCCCTTCTCGCTATAGATTCAGATTTCATTTATCTTAGGTAAGGCAAAGATATGAGTATTTTAAAAGACTCCCAGATGATTCTAACATCCCCTCAACTTTTTAAAAATGATGATCAAAGGGATCACAGAGTTTGTCTTCAGGTTAGATATCCCACAATTACAGCAAAAAGCAGAAGTTTGCACATGGACCTACCAGCTCCCAGCAGTCTGTGTATGAAGAACTATATCTAATAACAAGAACAAAGGCTATCTAGAGAAGTCATGGCTGTCTGTTTTGGGGTTTGCTCCTGGGTTGGAATTTGGATAGTTTCATGTTGAAAACAGAAGGGAAATGAATATAATAATGAACTCTAGTCATTGGCAAACAGGACTAACACCTGCCATGCAGCCTAACCCTGCTTTTATTAAGATCATAGTATACTAGGGCTGTGGTGTGAAGCTCTGTGTTATAGAAGGCTTGATGCAACAGATTTCTCAAAGACCTCATTGTAAATATTCTAGCTAAATGATTTTCCTGTTTTGGTTTGAAAGTCACATAAAATAGCCATTATTACGACTGTATAGCTTTAATAGATCATGTAGATTCTTATCTTCAATGCACAATACTTTGATTGGTTTCATTGGAGTTGTGAGCCACCCTGCCGATGTTAGGAAATACAATATAGATATGGACAAACATGGCTCTAGTTTAGTAATTGAGGTGATCAATGTCATAAACCAGTCAAGACTTAACTATCGGTTTCCTGTAAATTACTCATCTTTATTGCTCAAGTATCCCACATTCTCTGATAGCAAGGGGCAGGGTTTCATTCTGAAACTAAGACCTTTCACAAGATTGATACCAATATATTTTTAGAGTTCCTTTCTAAGGGCACACAGGTTATGGTGGATTTATGATATGGAAAGATGGGATTCAGTAGACAAAAAGGGAGAGGCTGAGGCTTGAAGCTCCTTGGGTAGGGAAAAACACAGATTTTAAAAATGTCTTCTGGGAACATCTGACCTTGAGCAAACTCCCTCAGTCATAAAGTTCCTCTTGGGAATGTGACTGACATCACCTACTCCCCCTCAGGTTTCCCTCAGGAGTTTGACAAACAAAAGACCTGGCTTAAAGTAAGTAGACCATAAAACCTAAGACCCACAAGGAACTGGTATGGCAGGAGATCACTCATACAATGGAAATGAGCCAATCAAAACGGAAAGACTAGGCATTTAGAGCTATCTAGCCAACAAGGGTATAACTGGAGAAGGAACAAGGGGGAACCCGTACAACCAAGTCCCCTGCATTCACCTTTGAATGCCCCCTGTCTGTAAAGAGCACTTTCATACTATTCTTACTTTCTGATCTTATGCTCGAATAAACTTTTGCCAGCTGCTCATTTTAGTCTTGTCTACCTCTTCATTCTTCGAAGTGGCAATGAACCCTGGTATTGAGGTGAAACAATCCTGCAAGAGATTCATCACAAAGATGGCCCTTATTCTGCTTTCATCAAGAGGTGAAGTCTGTTTCATCATTCCTTGAATCTAGGCTGGCCTGTGACTTGCTCTGGTGAACTGAATGTGGCCAAAGTGACTGTGTGCAAGCTCTGAGCCTATGCCTTCAGGAGCCCCAAACTTCTGCCCTCTCCTTCTCTAGGAAACCAACTCCTGCATGAGAACAGCCTGGACTAGGTTACTGGAGGATGTGAGAGCACAGGGAGGAGAACTCAGCGGCCCCAATAGCCCACAGCCCGCAGACTTGAATCAAACTTCAGACACAAGAAGAGCCCAGCTGAAATCAGGCAAAGCTAGCTGAGACCAGAAGACCGATCCAGCAGCCCTACATATTCATGAGATAGATAAATGCTCATTTAAGCCACTGGGTTTTGTTACATAGTATTAACATGATAACAGACAGCTGATGCATAGACCATCTGATTTGTAAATATCCGAAATTTAAACAAAACCTTTTTCAAATGCCTACTGAAGTACAATTCCCACACATTTCTGAATCACTGGAAGAAAGCAAAGAGTGTTTATTCTGGTCATTCTCAATAATTCACTCCCTCAATTATCAACACAATTAAATTACATGTGAATTACAGTGCCCTCCAGGGATGTAGCAATAGTAGCTAAGGCCAGTCATGAAAAGAAAGACACTTGGCTTTGAATATAAGATAGTCCTCAGCATAGGTCAGACTGGCTGAAAAAGCAGGGTTGTTTTTATCACACTGCACTTCTCCATGTGCGCTATGTTATAGATTTCACTGTTCGTGTTCCCTCTGCCTAATTGTAAAACCCAAGCACCTTCAAAAAGTAGAGCAGATCGCAAAGAGTAGAGCAGATCGCGTAGTTTCCTGATGGCACATGTAGGTACTAGAACACTCTGACCCTGACATTCTGAACTGTTTCATAGCTTACCAAGGATAACTGTCAACCAAAACAGTTTGGGATGAGACAAGGAGCCTGATTAAATTAGGTGCCTGAAATAGATGCTGTTGAACTCATTTTGCCTTTTGTCCAGAGCATGTGATTCCTAAACCTAACCACTGAGCTGTGGCATGAACTTAATTAAAACCTAATAATAATGATAGTTATGGAGGGAAAAAGAAATGGTTATTTCAGGTTTATGGATGAGACAAGGCTTTCTCAAATGCTTTTTTCTCCTTTAGTGCTGTTTGTTCAACTCATCATTTTAGAGTTTGTACAGAGGGTCTATCTTGCAAAATGATGAATGCCGGAAGCATATTTTTAAAGGAAACTTATCAGTAGTCCATTGCGGAGAGGATTCTAACTGCAATCAGGCTCACTGCATTTTCATCTAACAACTGCAAAGCTCTTCTGTGTGATTTTGGCAGGTTTAGAGCACCACTATGTGGTCTGTTAGTGAGTGTGTGAATACATGTATATATTTTTCAAACATATATATGCATATGTGTGTGTACACATACATACATATACACATATATGACAAAACAAAGAAGCGTTGTGACATTTCTCTTACAAAAACAAGATCATTTGTTTGCAAGAGTTTGAAATGCAAGTAACCTTTAAAAAGAGTAAACGAGAACTTTGCATTTAATTGTGCAAAAACAAAAATAATTTGGTAGCTAATTTTAACAAATGGAAAAACACCCAGACCATTTTTTCCAACCGATTCTATCTTAATGCATTTTGCTATTGTGTTTCATCTGCATGTGGTACATTACATTTAATGGAAATCACACAGTCCAATTATCTCTCCTAGGGGAAGAAGAGAAAGGAAAGAGGAGGTAGGGGAATCTATTGTAAGCACAGGGAGATGCCTTTGGCAACTTAATAGGAGAAGGAAAAACAGCCCGTGCTTTTTAGACATCCATATAAATCCCACACACTGGTATGTCTCCGGATATAAACCCCCAGAAGGGGCACAGCTTAGCCTCACCAGGAGTGGAACCAAGAGCCTACTTGCTCCTGGCATGGGTTCTGAAGACACTCCAGTTCTGTTATTAGCAAAACTGCCAAACATGGCTGCTTCTCCAGCAAATGCACTAACTAGGGGACACACTGGAGCCCATTCTCTCTTGGCACTCAATCCAGGAAGCCAACTGTCGAGCTCATTTCTGCTGAAAGATGCTTCTAGTTGCCCAAAACATAATTCAGCCTCTGGAAGTTTTCATCTTAAAATGAACGGCAAATGATGTTACAGTGGATTCGGTTCAAACTAGGAAAATATTCTGGACTCTTCATATAAAACTCAATGATCTAAGCTGCACCGGCCAATCCTGTAGACACCAGCCACATGTGGCTATTTAAATTTTAATTAAAATTAAATTAAAGCTAGCTCCTCAGTCGCACGAGTCATGTTTCAAGGGCTCAATAGCCATTTGTGGCTGCTGTTTGGATAGCACAGGTAGAGAACCTTTCCAGTAGGGCAGAGTTCCGTTGGACAGTACTGGTCTACACTAACACCTGAGCTCCTGCCTGCATTTCATTATCTGTTAAACCAAAACCCTGGGTGACAGTCTGGGTTCCAGCATGGTCTCTTAATGTTTTTTCCCCTTTCCCATACTCTTAACCCCCACCCCTCCCCCCGCCTCCTTATGTGGGATCTATGTAATTCTGGTTATATGTACCTACTGATTCTAAATCTGGGAGCAGTCTCGTGTTCCAGGAGAGGTGACAGGGGCAGATATCTTCAGTGCTTATGACAGATGGCAGGAAGTCATGAAGGTGGAGAAAACGTTCAGAAAAAAGGGGCAAAGATTACAATACTGAGCTAAAACATCCCATCTCTACCCATCACGCACCTCATTCCCTTTGAGCCGTAAGAATTCTCTGCAGGGAGGGATGAATCTGCAAGACAATTGTACATGCTGTGCTGAGGACAGAGGCTTCCTGTGCTTACATAAATCTTCCTTTAAAGTGCGTCTTTGAGATAAACATTATCTTTTCAGAGAGACCCATGTGATTTTAAGTTGCAAATCTCCCCTGACCTCTTCCCTTGCCACGTGTTGTCAAACTCTCCTCGTGTTAAAATGTTAGGTCCGGGAGATACAGATTTTTGTCCTTGTGGTCCTCTGGTCTATCCAAGCTTGGAGAAAAGTGCTAAAGAAAATGTGGTAAGCTCTTAATAAATATTTATTGAATGAGTAAATATATTGCTCGTCTGTCTGGCCAAGGATAATAATGCCTCCAAGCTAGAGTCCGTTGGCTTCTAAGTTGCCTCAGGTTCCCAAAGGAACACCGCAATTAACCTTGACTCTCTGATCCCTATGTCACACTATGTACTTAGAGAATCTTATACATCCCCTGCCCTCATCCAATTTATCTCCATTCTTTTTGATCCTACTTGTACTTTGAAACTCCGTTTCTTCCTTCTTGAACTTTTGCAGTAGCTCCCGAGAGGTTTCCCGATACCCAATCTGTTACTTCACCGATGCCGCCTTTGTAATGATGCAAGAGTTATCAAATCCCAATGAAAGGGTTCTTCAGGTCTTGTCTGTGGCAGGAATGCAAAGGCCTCCTTGATCTGTACCACCAAATACCTCTTGAATCCTACCAGCGTCTTAATAATTGGTGGTATATTACCTAGGAGTCTCCTGGTTGCAAAGGACTGGCTGCTTTTGGCCAACAGTCCAAAGGGACTTGATTGGCTCAAGGAGGGTATCTAAGGATGGGCTGAACAACCCAGCTGTATGAGGTTCACAAGTGCAGCCCAGCCTCAGAACCAACTGAAGCCATGAATTTAGAAAGTTCTACGAACTCTGTCTTTCATCTTTGCCTCTCTCTGAGCATCAGGGTTCATTTCTGTCACCGCAGAGGGCCTCTCCCCACATGATGGAAACCCTACCACCACTAGCTCCCAAAGATTCCATCGTACACCTTCATCCCCAGAAGTGGGAGAACACAGGCTCTCTGGGATTTAAATACTCCATGGAAGACTCATTGCTTTGGCCTGGGACTCATGCTTCCAGAAGGGCGAGGCAGGCTGTACTAACATGCAGGCTCCCTTATTAAAGACAAGGTTGGGGGTAAGGAGGGACTGTCAAAGGCAGGTGCTATAAACTCTCATAGGTATCCACTGCAGGAACCAAACGTTCTCAGTTTTTAAAACCTCTGTAGCACAGTGTCCCATATGTTTAGATGCTCAATAAGTACTTGTTTAATTGTGACAAAAATACGTCGTTTTAGCAGCTGAAGTAAATAGAAAACTCAAAGAACTTTAACACATCCATATCATTATTTGACTAGTAAAGTATTTTAGTTGAACCTCTTACTACCAAGAGGCAGGGCACGAAAATCATTCTGTTTCTAGAACCCAACTAATAGCCTCTTCGTTGTCCCAAAATAAAAATAAGAATCTACCTTGGAAACAATAAATAATTGTTTTTTGAAATCTGAATCCTGGCTCTCCTGATTTTAGTGGTCTGACTTGGGCAAATTTCCCAACCTTTCTATACTTCAGTTACTGTGTCTATAAAATGGGCATTAAAATAGTACTTATTAAATGGATAACATATATAAGACTCTGGGAATAGTTCAAGGGATACAGTAAGGCAGTGTTTCTCAAATGAGCGTGACTTTGCCCCACCATGGTATATTTTGCAATGTCAAAGAGATCTTTGGTTATGACAACTGGATGGGGCAGGGGGGAAGCTACTGGCATCTAATGGGAAGAAGCCAGGGATGCTGCTAAATATCCTACCA
The DNA here is from genome assembly GCF_008692635.1 of Crocuta crocuta. Lineage (NCBI taxonomy): Eukaryota > Metazoa > Chordata > Mammalia > Carnivora > Hyaenidae > Crocuta > Crocuta crocuta. The sequence continues at coordinate 4,062,486 of NW_027530988.1, read as the reverse complement.
TCCACATGACAGTTCCCCTCCACAGGAAAGGATTATCCATCCCAAAGTGTCCATAGAGCCAAGGCTGAGAAACCCTGTATTAGGGAATCATTAAATGTTAGTTACTCTTATTATTAGAAATAACAATCAAACCAGTAAACTCTTATACAATATTAACACACAAAGTATTATTCTAATCACTTTACATATATTAACCAAATTTAATCTATACCAAAAGAACAACAACCATCTGATAGGCACTATTTATCTCTCTATCCTACCAACATAGGGTATAATGAAAAGGATTCCATCTCTGTTTCTCCTGGATGGAATCAGAACTCATCAGTTCTGCAAATCTTTGTGAAAAATTGTTCTCATTGGAAGACATGTTTTACTATAAGAAGACTGTATAGATTTTGAACACTCTTCTGCCTCTATCTGCTCACACACTCTTTTTGTTAAATGTTCATTTTTGAAAGAGAAAGAGAGCATGAGCAGGAGAGGGACAGAGAGGGAGGGAGACACAGAATCCAAAGCAGGCTCCAGGCTCTGAGCTGTCAGCACAGAGCCCCAATGCAGAGCTCAAATCCATGAACTGCAATATCATGACCTGAGCCGAAGTCAGACACTCAACCAACTAAGCCACCCAGGTGCCCCATCACATAGTCTAATTCATGTTTTATGAATGTTGGAACTCTCATAATTTTTGTTTTAATCAGATACTCAAATCCAGTAGTTTCCCTTCCTCCTCATTTCCCGGGCCCTCCCCTCACTATTAGAGGTTGCTTTGCAAAGATTAGAGCAAAAAACCAATATGAAAAGATAGGAGATTTGGGTATTTATTCTAAAGCTTAAGTTGGCTTTCCTGCACTTTGATGTATAAGCCTCTTTCTGAATAGTCTCCAAATACATTGAGTGATACTATGAAGGTACCTTCGAAAGCAAAGGTCTGCAAGATGGCGACAGAATGTTGAACATCCTCTGTCCTTGGGGGACATTAAGGATGAAAAATCTTCTTCCTTGGATTAATGCAGTTGTTTGAAAACTAATTATTGAGCTGTTAGCTTATTTTTTAAAGATCTCATTTTACTTAGAAACAGTGCTCTGTGGGCTTTATATTTTTAGGTGTGTGTGCAAGCATGCACGTGTGTGTTAAAGCTGACAGAAACTCAATTATATGTAATCAAATGGTTGTTCTTAAAACATGGTACAGTGAAAAATTGAGGCATTCAGCCAAACCCTTAATCTTCAATACAAAAATACCTCCTACTTCTCAGGTAATACAGGTAAACTTAAGAACACTAAAAGATGTCCATTTATCACCAAGATTCCAAAGGCCATACTTTTTCTGTATCTACTGACCTTTATTCACTCTCAATGACCTAGCATTTCCATGATGAAATGTAACACTTACAAAAGCATTTGCGCATGGCTCATCAAGATGACAAGAGACTCAAACTTTAATCAAATCAAACTAAGCGTATCAACAGGTGTAGGTTGCTTAGATTTAGGAAAAGAAACTCAGGGCTTCTTGAGAGAACATTCTGGAGGTGCCCATAGCTAGTAGATTTTATGAAACATTTGTCTCATTTGCCTATTTTGTAGTATCTCCTCTAATATGATATGCTACAACTGGGAAGTCAGAAATCACAAAATACAAAACAAAACAAAATCAAGGCTCCTTACTCCTTACAGCAAAGGAGTAAGCAAAGAGGGGCTCTATCCCCCATTAGAGACCCTGCATCCTCAAGATGATCTCTGGCTTCACAGCTGCAACTTTCCTCACCACAGCACTTCCTTCCTGGGCCCCTCAAGTTTCCTTTCTGTCAAATCAACTATGAACTTTCTTTTGGGGCGCCTGTGTGGCTCAGTCAGTTAAGCGTCCAGCTTTGGCTCAGGTCATGATCTCACAGTTTGTGGGTTCAAGCCCCAAGTCGGGCTCTGTGCTGATAGCTAGCTCAGAGACTGGAGCCTGTCTTCAGATTCTGTGTCTCCCTCTCTTTCTGTCCCTCTCCTACTCATACTGTCTCTCTCTCTTTCAAAAATAAATAAATCATTAAAAAAAACTATGAACTCTCTCTCTCATATGAAGCTTCAATAAGAAAACTAATTATGTGATGTGACATTAAGAAAATGATCTTATAATAGTGCTCTGACAAACACACACTGCTTTATGTATAAATGACTGATGTCATTTGTCAATGAGGGTCACATATAAAAGACCCTCAAGGGTGTCATCTACTGGACTAGGCTTTGCATTGAGTTTGGTGGGTGCTTCAAGATCATTAGGATATTGGACATGTCCAGAGATGAGCTGGACTGTCAGAGAAACAACCATATCTTTTCTTTGAACCATCTACACCTGAAAATGAGTTTGTTGTACAGAATGTTTTCTAATAAGGTTTTTTACAGTTTAGTTAATAAATACAGAATGACTTTGAAATATTTACATCAGCAATAAATCTTTCAGGTGTGTCTAAGCACAGACTGAGACTGAGAGATAAATACTGTTCCTTTAGAGAACCCTAAAAGTACTGGAACCCTAAAAGTTCCAGTTCTACTCTAAGAAGTGGGCCTTTTTGATGGAATGCTTAGAAGTGCTAAGCTAGCTTCTTCTTGAGTCAAGATTAAGATTGATCTGTTTAATTACCAACCTTCAGGACAAATATTTGATTAGGGAAACACCAACGTATTCAAAGGTGGGAAGACTAGTCATGCTCACAGTAGGTCATAGGATAACCAAGCTGGGCTCTTCCTCCTCAGTTCCCTTCCTTTTTCAGTGGTTCAAGGTTGCAAAGACAGAAGCTCAGGGACAGAGCTCAGGTCTCCACTGCTAAAATAACACACCACATTGTTAGTTTTCATTTGATGCCTGGAACATATCTACCCAGAACAGTCAAGCAAATACACACAGGTCCATCCTCCCAGAGTCTAAAACAAGATGAGACGGTGACAATCAGGCAGCAGGCCTGAAGGTAAGCTAGGCACTACTTTCACCCCTTTCTCTTGTGTTTTCTCTAACATCTGTCTTGGTATGACCATTAGAAAAGTGTGCTGCTGTCAAATCTACGTTCTTCACCTCACAAGTTGAAGAGGATTAAAAGGAAGGGTGCAGTAGGAAAGTTGGATGAAATAAGCCAGATTTGAGAGCCTATAGAGAAAATTTTAGGCTTACTGCGCTTTGGGGAGTATTTGCAAAACTGAACTAGACATTGGCCTGGTTGTCATGGAAACCAGCAAGACTGAGAGGCCGGGAAGAGCACACTAGTGAGGACGGTTCTCCCTGAAGTTCTGGGGGATCATATGAACTCCCAACCCACCTTTGGGCTTGAAATCAGCCTGTACTGCTCCATAGTAAATCTACAACATGGTGCTACAAGCATTTCTACAGTTAAAAATGTTCTGTAGCTTCCTTTGTTGTGTCAGTTAAAAAAAAATCTATATATTGTGTTCTGGGCTCCTCCTATCTCTTATCTACTACAGAACAGGAGGAATGGAGAGAAAGACGGGGCATGAGCAAAGAAGTCATTTGGCAACGTCCTATCGATTTCCACTTCCTGCTTCATCAAATTATAGCAAAAAAAAAATGTTTTTCACAGACGGTGCTCACGGGGCGTCAATTGTCAAAACGCGTTTGCTGAAAAATTCCTTTCACAAAAGACTTTATTCTGCCAAGGAAGTAATTTTTGGCATGTGAGGACTACTCGCTACTTTTTATCTTTTAAATCCTAAGAATTTGGGTTATGGGATTTTTTTGTTCTTGGTCCTTGTCTTAATTTAAAATGACTATGTGCATGTGTGCATGCACACACACTTATATATGTATTATAGGTGCCTATGCATGTAAGTCTGTAGATATGAATTCTTTTATATTATCTCGTGTTTTCATTTTAATGGATACCACTTACTATTTTGCCGTTGGTATATATTATTTCCTCTTCTTTGGAAAGCTTTATGTAAATTATGCTTAAGGGTACTTAATACTTTGTCTTTACTGACAAGGGAATAGTTAATGTGTTATCACTGATCAGGTCCACATATAATGCTATCTCTCCTCTCCTCTCCCAGTACACTGAAAACACAGTTACATTACTTTTCTATAATTATACAAACCTCAATATAGTATATTTAAGAGTTTGCAATCACAAAGAAAGTGCTGCAGAAAGTAGGAGGGATGGGTAGAGCTCCAGGTACCAACTTATTCAGGCCAGTGGCCGGGGTGGTGGGGGGGGTGAGGGGAGAAACAGCGAGGTTCTGATGGTCCAGGTGGAACCTGGAACCTGAGACTTGTCCAGATTGCCTTTCTCTCTGTCTCTCCTCCTTTCCTTCCAGCTGAAGGATCCTATGTCCTTCTATGTGCAGGCTCAGGCCTGCCCATAATTTAGGAAGTTGATGCTCTGGACAAATTGGTGACCAGAAGCCCACAATTCCAAAAGTGGCTGGCTTTGGTCAATTTCCATTTTTGTTCTTAGGCCTACACATCGTTTCCGCTCCCCTTGCTTGAATCATGACAACGTTTGGCTGTACTCTTTACCTAGGCTCACAGCCTTCTGTCACCTAGCTGTCCAAAGCTGATTTTTCACCTCTGTTGACAGATTCCCTCTGGATCCCTGGTGACAGACTGACCACTCTACCTCTTCAGCTGATGAACAACTTGAACTCAGTCTGTGGTCTGCCCAAACTTTCCATCTTCTTTTCTAGGTACTAGCTCATTACCTTATGGAATTCCTTCAGTGTGCCTTCCTGTACTGCAGAGACAGAAAAGCTAAAAACTGAACTTCCTAGTCTCCCATGCAACCAAGGTTCTGAATATGACTTAGATTCTACATATTAGATGCACTCAAATGAGATCTGAAAGAAGAAGCAAGTCCTTTGAGGCAACAAGGCAATGGAAATGTCAGGTTTTTGTATACCACTTTTCTAGTGTCCATTCTCCAGCTTTCTAGGAGGCATTTGCAGGGGAAACAGTAGCCAGATTCCATCGCTGGCTTATTGAGGGGCCATTCACCGGCAGGCATGGTGGCAATAGTGGAAAGCTGCTCTGAGAAGAAAAGCTAGTAAAAACAAGATAAAAGGGGCCAGCCAGATGCCCAAGGCTGGATATTTCCCTTGCATACTTTTGGCTTCTGTCATCTTATTTGCCTCCTGTGTCCACCAACTGCCCAAATAGCACCACTGATAAGGGTCCCCTCCGCTTTTTCTTTTGTCTCTCAAATCCCTACCCTCCCAGCCATAAAAGGAGGCCGATGCCAAGGTTCCAGCCTCAGCCTTTGGAGGTGACTCTGCTGGGCCAGCACTGGTGTGCAATAAACAGTCTTTTCTGATTTTCTGTGTGTATGTGGCTTGTCTCTTAGTGGGCACTGGTAACAGCTCCATCCCTGGACTGCAATCTCACTGATGCCTTCTGGGATCGTTGATCTAGTGGAGTCTTCAGAACCAGTACAAGTGTACTGGCCATCATCCCTGGATATCAAGGTTAGAATCCCTTCTCCCAGACCTTACAATGGTTTGGAAATCCTAATTCCTTTGACTAAATCACCTATGCTTTTAAATACCTAGAATGGGAGCGCCTGGGTAGTTTAGGCAGTTAAGCGTCAGCCTTTGGCTCAGGTCATGATCTCATGGCTCGTGGGTTCAAGCCTCGTGTCAGGCTCTGTGCTGACAGCTAGCTCAGAGCCTGGAGCCTGTTTCAGATTCTGTATCTCCCTCTCTTTCTGACCCTCCCCTGCTCATGCTGTCTTTCTCTCTCTCTCAGAAATAAATTAAACATTAAAAAATTAAAACAAAAACAACAACAAAATAACTAGAGTGGTTCTGCTTTCCAAATGCAGCTCTGATGGATACATCAACCATTGGTGGGACTCTGTGGGAAGTGAGGGAAGCCAAGAGGTGACAAAGCCAAAGAATTTAGCAGATGAGAAGTAGATCCCAGAAAGGACAGACAAATCAGTAGGGAGCAAAAGTTCCACTGGTCAAATCAGGCAAGGCCCAGAGCCTGAGCCCTCAGAGTCACAGATACAGGGGATGAGTCCTGATCTCAGAAAAACAGCTTTTTTCTTTAGCCTTGTTTTATAGGCATATTTAAACCATGCTGACCCCATAAGTGTTGTTAATAAGACAGGTGAACAAATTATTCCTGGGCCTCTCTGACTGGATTGAGCCAGGTGGATCTGCCTGGGTTTATTTATTCTACCTGTGTTACTCAGGGTTCTCCAGAGAAACAAACTGGTAGGATATATAAAGACATATAGGAAGAACTTTTTCAAGGAAATTAAAGGTTATTAGCATTCCATTGTTGTCTGGCTACATAAATGGAATATATGTCCTTACAAATACACTTTGAAAAATTAAGAGTTAAAAAAAGAGGGGTTTTTTTTTGTTTGTTTTTTGTTTGTTTTTTGATTTCTGTTTTGTTTTGTTTCTGAGGGATTGACCTGAACAATTATGGAAGCCGAGAGAACCCCATGATCTGCAAATTAGAGGCCCAAGAACACTAGCGGTGAAGTTCTATTCCAAACCCAAAGGCATGAGAACCAGGTGTATCCAATGATGTAAGTCTTGGTATGAGTTTGAAGCAGGACAGGAAGGGTCAATGCTGTAAGTGCTGGTCCAAGTCTAAAGACCCAAGAACCAAGAGGACCAACGCCTGAGGGTGCCAGAGGAAGGATGTCTGGACTCTAGCTAAGAGAACGGATTTACCTTTGCTCTGACTTTTTGTTTTCTTCAGACCCCCAGTGGATTCCATAATGTCTACCCTCACTAGTAAAAAGAATCTTCTTTACTCAATCTACCAATTCAAATGCAAATCTCATCTAGAAACACCCTCACAGACACACCCAGAAGTAACTTTTTACCAGCTATCTGGGCTTTCCTTAGATAGCTTTCCTTTACTATCCCAGATAGTCAAGATGACACATAAAATTAACCATCACACCTCCTGTCAATACATGCTCCTGAAATATATTTTTAAGATGACGTTAAACACTATGATGCTTCAGAGAGGAGACAAGTTGGAAAGAACAAGAGTCAAATGCCTTCCTCACCAGCATGGAAAGGGATTTGGAGAACGGTAGCTATTACTTTGAATCAAACTCTTACCTGACTCCCTCAGCATCTGTCTGAGCTTTTAAAGGCTCCTACCCTCTGCTAGGAGCTCCTTTGAGCCCCAGAAAGTGAAGAGGAATTATGAATATTAATGAATACCATAAATTGCCAACTGCTTTAAGTATTGTTGTGTTATCTAATCTATAACAACCTGTAAGCTAGATCTATTAGGTACTGCATTCTAGTATCTACTATGAAGTAGATGGCTCTGATACTATAAGGTAGATACTATTACTATCACCCTCTTAAAGACTGTAACCAAGAGACGTTAAGAAACATGCCCCCAGATCACATGGCTACTAAGAGGCACAGTCTGGATTTGAACCCAAGCTGTTGCAAGCCAAAGACTCCGCCTTATCTTCTTTGATTCTGCCTCCCCATAGGCTCTCCTAGGCCATAGGCCCTGACTATATGGAGCAACTTGCAATAGTCATGGATTTTTTTTTTCAGTTTCTTATTTCCACTATACTCCCTGAGATAAGCACAAAATAAGTTTCCAAATGAAATGTGTACTGTTACATTCCTGACATTTCCTGGAATGGGGCAGTGGCACAAGGATTTTCAAAGACCGTCACCCTACCTGCTCTCCCAGGGCAAGTGCCTCCCCCCTTCTTTGGGGCACCTGAGTGTCAGAGTTGGCCATGGACCAAGAGCTGTGCGGTAGCGTCTAGTCCTGCTCCCTCCATCCAGCGTGGCCACGGGTTCTCCTCGCTGTTGTTCACCAGTGCCTGTCTCCTGGGTCTGTATTAGCATTTGAGGGGAGAAAGCTATTCTGCCAGGGAAGAGTCGGCCCAGATGGAGTTTAAGGAAGACAATGGAACACAAAATAACTCTTAATTGTGTGTGGGAGAGCACATTTGAAGGTAATAGGGAAAATCACAGAATAATGAGAAAAAGTTGTAGATATAATGAAATGTCCCCATTGCTGCTATTTATGTGTATCCCTTGTATGTGTATAAGGCTTGTTTTGCTGTATTCTGTTATTTTCCTGCTGAGGCCACCCTTTCCTCTCCCACGTCAGCAGGGACCTTTTCTCAGAGGGCAAGTCAGTTCTAATTTTCTATTATCTGGCAAGAGGTAGTTTCTAGTTTCTCAGTCTGAAAAATGAAACCGGGAAGGAGAGTCTTGGAGGAAGGGAAAAAGAAAATCCTATCACTTGCTGTTCCCGTACCCTTGGGGCTAGGCCCGGACTCCTAGATGTCTGTCCTAGGATGATGGCCCACTCACAGAGTGAGAATGGTTGAGTCGCAAAAGCCCAGGAAGTAAGCTATCTCTTAGAAACCCAATTATTTGGATTCATGTTCCTTTTTGTATTTATCTGTCTTTTGCCATGTCCTGACCTATAGTAACATTTTGTAATAAAAATATCTAATATTCACTGAGCACTTACTATGTGCCTAGGACTACATTAAATTTTCCTGGAACTATCTGATTCAGAGCTCCCAAAAGTCCCAGGACATAAGTATTATATGCACTGCAATTCCAAAGCCAAAAAAAAAAAAGAAAGAAAGAAAAGAAAAAAGAGAGAGAGAGAGAGACTCAGAGGGGTAAAATGACCAGCTCAGGGTCACACTGGCTGATGGCAAAAACACTCTTAGCCACTTGTCTTATTGCACAAGAGAAACCAACCCCTTCCCTATTGGCCTTGTCTCAGCTCTGTAATGAAATAATTAAGAAATTAGATATCCACATTGACCAGAATGGTACACAGCTGGAAATATATGGAAGGTCTATGTGTAGGTGACAAGCATAAGTAATGTGAAATCCTCAGGAGCCAAGTGAATTCAGGAGACAAGAATTAGAACCTCAAAGATCTTTGCCATTTCCCTCTCTTACCGACCACTGAGAGCCTTAGGTGTTATTAATAGCAAGATGTGATTTTCCTCATATAAAGCATGGTGGCCAAGGTTTATGGCCTGGGGTAGAGAAGAGACTTCCAAAGAAAAGCAATATTTCATCTGGGATTAGCAGCACACCTGGACTTTGTAATCATGTTTGGCACTTTTTATTTGCTGGTATGAAATAAATGAGGGCATACCCAAGTCTTCTTCCTTGACGGGGGAAAAAATAGCATGTATATATCAGAGAGCTTTAAGGCAATGGGGAACTTGACTAACTATAGCTATTATTCACAATACACAGTTACTATGTTACACTGGAAGAAACCAGGCTGCTGAACGGGTTATATTTTCTGAAAGTGAGCCATAAAGAAAGGTCAAGTAAGCATAGACTCAGGTTCAGGTGGCCTTTCACACTAACCATCCAAGAGTTTTACCAGGGACCCAAGGTGATTCATTCATTTATTTATTCACTCTATAATTATTAAGTGAATGTGTTCCCTGAGCCAGGCATTGTGCTAGACATTGGTGTAGAACAGTGAAGGCACCTGGCCTCATGTTACCCAGACATCCTTTGGGGCTCTCCAACTCATACATGCTATTCCCTTCCATTAGGAGATGGGAAAATACCTATGCATGGTATCAACAAAACCAAACCAGCAAATCAGGAGGGCCAAGTATGACTACAAAAGTCAGACCAGTTGCTCACCCAAATGGAGCACCAACTGCCCATAGGAACAGAGTTTGGAGATTCTTTTACTCATCTACCTCTAACTTTCACATGAACTTCATTTACCCACTTGTAGCCACAAGCAGCAAAAAAGAGGAGAAAATGACAATGTACTAGTCTTTCAATTGAGAATCAGGAGCATAAGCAGAAGTTTTTCAAAGTTTGGACACACTGATTAATAGCAAGAGAACGTGCATGCACACGCATACCCCATGCCACGCACACAACCCTTACTGACACTGGACCTCCATCCAGGCTTTGTTCCCGACCCTCAATTCACTCTCATAAATACATTTTTGATTGATTTGCTTTTTGCCATTATCTTTCCTGGACTGTGTTTAGAAGCCTTTCCTTTTTTTAATGTTAACTTTGTGCTCTCCTGTTAGCTTCCTTTCAATTAGCTTATTTGAAGAGTTCTTTGAAGATGAAATGTCCTATGTTAAATGTGAAACATTAACTCTACTTACTCTGTAAACAAATAATGTGAAGGTCATGAAAAGCTAGCATATTAAAACAGAAGCGAACAGAAAAAGGCAATTTCTGAAAGAAGATAAAATTTAGTAACAACAATGCTAATAATACCTGATGGGTTAGGATCTCCTTTTTATTTGCACTCTTGGAAATATTGACTCATTTATCATTGGAAAGTCCCACAAAGCTAAGTTTCTAAGAAGAAATAGCTACCATCTATCTCTGGTACCAAAAAGCAAGAGAATATAAGTGCCTGCCCTAAACTCTCAGGACAGAGGGAACAAGAGAGAAGCTAGCCCATTGGAAATGATTTGCATATTTCCTGGATTGCCTTCCCTCATGTCTACACAGCTTTACAGGAAGGCAAATGAGCAGCTACATAGCAATTGGCTACCAAGCAGAGAAGCAGAAGTTGAGCTTAGTTTGAAAGCTGTGAGTGCCTCTCTCTGCTCTTTTCTCTGCTCATTCTAATCAGTGGAGGTTTAGAAGTATTTTGGAGGCAATTTCCAGATCATCTCATTTGCATTCCAGAAACAGCCTCCATGCAGCACGCACCTGTTTTAACCATGAGATTTCAAGAATAGGAGTACTGGGCAATAATTCGTAAGATCTTTTCTGGACCTCTAATAATCTACTTTTCTAATGAGGAACTCAGAGACACCTCCTGAATGTAGGTGGTGAACCTGAGCTGGGCTGCATAATCCATTAAGAGGCTACTTAAGAGACTGACAACTCAAAGAGGTTGGCACCAAAAGGCTGCTTCCATCTCTGTGGTTCTGGGCATAAGTCCTAAACTCACTTAAATATTGAGATATATAGGAAAGGATAATGAGATTACTCTTCAACCCATGAATTTATACTCCAGTCCAGAAAGAGGTCTAAAGAGCTTTCAAAAGAGATGACTAGCTTGAAGTACCCCAGAGGAATATCTTAGCCCATGATTTTTTTTAAATTTTACTTCCAGTAGAGTCAACATACAGGGTTATGAGTTTCAGGTGTACAGTATAGTGATTCAACATATCCATACATCACCCAGTGCTCATGACCTATTTCACCCATCCCCACACCCACTTCCCCTCTTGTAACCATCAATTTGTTCTCTATAGTTAAGAGTCAGTTTCCTGGTTGGTTGGTTATACTCTCTCTCTCTCTCACACTCTCTTTCTCTCCCTCTCTCTCTCTCCCCACCTTCTTCAAGCCCATCATTTTTTTTTTTTGCCTTAGGGAATTTCCTGTTAGCCAAAGCAGTGTTTAGGGGGCATCAAGTGGCATAGGGAAAGAAATTCCTAACTCATTCTGTCTCTAATCCTCTAAAAATATCTTTAGTCACAAACAATACCTCTTAAACTAAATGTATTAAGCACTTAATTCAGGTTAGAAAGATCAAATATTTTGAAGTTCTCAAATTTGCTCCATATCAGTAAAATTGACATATTTTCATCATGAATTCTAATTGGCTAACTAAAACAAAAAAATCCGTTGTTTGGTTTGCTCTCTACCTGTTGTTTGTTTGTTTCTACCTGTTAATAGAAGATGTGCTAGATTGTTTACCTTTAATTTGAACCTGAATCAGAATCACCTGGAGGGTTTGTTATATTGCAGATTTCTAAGCTCTACTCCTAGAATTTCTGATTCAGTGGATATGAGGCAAGGCCCTAATATGTGCATTTCTAACAAGTTCTCAGGTAAGACTGTCACTGCTCCAGGACCATACTGGACTAGAAGATCTTTAAGTTATATTTCAACTTTTAAGTATCTGGTTTTTATGGTTACCATCTGATGGAGGAAGGGGAAAGCTTCAGTTCAATGTTGAAAACACTTATGAACTCATACCTTTACAGTGACTGGATTTATGACAAAAGAAATACCATGCTGCAGTGGAGGGAAGAGTAGACTTTTCCAAAACTGGTCCTGGGTCAAGTGAATAGCCAAAAAGGAGAAAAAATACACATCTAGATATATACCTCACACCACACACACACACACACACACACACACACACACACACCAATTATGAATGCAGTGTACATCTAAGTGTGAAAAGTAAATTAGAAAACCTTTTAGAGGAAAATATATGATAAAAACATTTGTGGTCTTGAGGTAGGTGAAGATTTTTCAATAAGACATTTAAAAATTAACCACAAGTGAATAAAATAAAATAGAGACGCCTGGGTATCTTAGTTGGTTAAGCATCCGACATCAGCTCACGTCATGATCTCGTGGTTCTCGAGTTCAAGCCCCACATCAGGCTTTGTGCTGACAGTTCAGAGCCTGGAGCCTGCTTGGGATTCTGTGTCTCCCTCTCTCTCTGCCCCTCCTCCACTGTCACTCTGTCTCTCTCTCTCTCTCTCTCTCAAAAATAAACATTAAAAAATAAAATAACAAAAAATTAAAATTAACCACAAAGGGAAAACAAAAACTCAACTATATTAATATTAATCACTTCTGTTTATCACAAGACACCTTTAAAAGAGAATGAAATGGAAACATATAGAGTGAAAAAAGAATATTCACAACACATGTCTGACAAAACATTCATAGAATATGTAAAGTACTCTTACAATCCAATAAGATAGGAAATCCAATAGAAAAATTACCCAAAGCCTTAAAATAACACTTCACAAAGGAGACTACTCAAGTGAGCAAGTGACAAAACATGAAAGTGTATTCAAATTGACTAGTCACCGAAGAAATGCAAATTAAATCTATGTGGTACCACTTAGACACCAATCAAAATTGTTAAAATGAGAAGACCAACAATGCCGACTATAGTCTAGGCTTTGGAACAACCTTAACTCTCTTCCACTGCTAATACACATGTAAATTATTATAACCACTCTGGAAAATGTTTGGCAGTATCTATGAAGGCTGAATATTAGCATATACTATGAAAGAGTAATTTTGCTGTTATGTGCCCAGCAGAAATATGTGTATATGTTCATCAGAGATATCTACAAGAATGGTCATGATGGCATTATTCATATTAGCCAAAAATCAGAAACTAGCCAAATGCCCATCCACAGTAGAATGGATAAATTATAGTACCGTCACACAATGTAGTAGTATTCATCAGCGTGCACATAAAGCACTATGAAAAAAATCTCACATACCTGATGGTGAATACAAATAGACACAAAATAGTATATACTTCATATAAAGTTTGAAAGGAGACATTATTAACCTATGCTATCAGAAGTCACGTTTCTAATTATGAGAAGCATGGGTGGGTTTCTGTGGTCCCAGTAATGTTGTTTCTTGTTTGAGGTGCTGGTTACACAGATATTTTTGTTTTGTGAAAATGCAGTAAGTTATGCACAAATAATATGTGCACTTAGCTATACATTCACATGTAGTTTACAAAAATCATCATAAAATCCATTCCAGTTGCCTTTAGGGTATTCAGTTTGGTTCATGTGTCTGTTTTAGTTCTAATAAATCCCTTCTGCTTCATGTAAAGCCCATTTTTCCTTTTCTTGCTCTTCTGTACAATAGGAACATTAAGTCCCTTCTCAGACTCCTCTTTTTTAACTCAAGAAGTTATTTATTTATCTCCATCTTTTGATTTTTCCTTGTAACATTTTAATTGAAGAACTGTTTGCATCTTCTCTGATAAATTTAGACACCATGTATAAACTGACAATGACCAAATCTGAGTTTTCGTCTTGGACTTCAAATACAAGGATCCCATTTCTTCCAAGTTTGCTTCCTCTCTACTCTTACTCATCTTAGTAAATGGCAGCACCTTATTCAGTTGCTCAAGCTGCTCATCCTTGACCTTACTCTCATGTCCATTCTACATATAAATCTATCAGGTCCTATGCATTCTCTAACCAACATTTCCTGGTAGGAGTACTGCATCTTCATGCATTTTACCATCATCCCTTACCTAGAAAATGGTTTTAGCCTTTGAGCTGGTGCCTATGGTCTAGTCTTAGCCCCAACAGAAATTCAGACTGTACCGTTCTCTTGCTTGGAACCCTCCAATGGCTTAGCATAATTATTAAGGACACAATCTGAACGTCTCATCCTGGCCTTCAAGGATCTTTTTGTTAACCTCCTTATCTCATTTCACTTTACCTCTGCTCATGTGCTCTTCTTGGATGCCTTCCATTCTTAGGACCTTGATACATTTCATCTATGTAGAATGTTCTCCCAAATCCTTGTCTGGCTAGTCTTCCTCATTATCCAGGTCTCTATTAACTTAAAGATGATTTTCTGGCCACTGAATTTGTCATTGTTCCTGGACTTCAATTACTCTCTCTCTCTCATTGTCCTGCTTACATTTTCCTCATAGTACTTTTTATGATGCCAAATTTTCTTGCTTTGTTTCAGCACCTTGCACATATTAAGCACTCAATAAATATGTGTTGCATGAATTAATGAACTGTAGACCTCAATAAGATATAGAGCACTATTCTACCTAACCTCTGGCTTTTATGGAGAAATACATGGACTCTGTTTCTCATTACTTTGGCCAAAAAAAGTGTCCCTAAATGTCTACATGCTAAGCAAACATCGTCCTACAGTTGACCAATGTTCAATGGCTGCATCTCTGGACTATCACGCTGCGACACAAGTGGTAATAGGTTTGAGCTCACAGAAAGGAGGGCAAAAGTAGGAGCAAGAAGTAAGAAACGAAACTAAGGAGGGAGTTTGGGTAGCTGTGATCCAGGAATATGTGAGAGGTCCTCACGTACATGAGAAGCGCTTTGATGTTAGGCCACCATTTGATAGTGTCAGAGAACTTTTAATATCTTTAAAAGTTAACATCTTTTCTGTTCAGGACAGGAAACATTCTCCAAACATGGGGGCTTGGTAGAGAACAAATGGATAGATTAGGAAGCAAAGGGTAAATAGGAGGGATCTTGCCTACAAAGGTAAGGTCTGATCCCCAAATGATGACCACGTATTAGAGAGTAAACAAACACTAGCAAACATGTTTCATTGACAGAAAGGAACCTTCAAAATGATTAATTAAACCTACTAAGTATTTTATAGCTAGAGTTTTTGGTCCAGCCTATTTACTCTTCCTTTTTTTTTTTTTTTAACTTGAACAGCAGGAGGGCTTCTAAAGTAGGGCAAAAAGAAAAAAGGAAAAAGGGATGACTTAACACACCACATCCGGTTTTCATGGTCTCATTAGGCAAAATCCCGCGGTCTTGGTTGCCATCCCCTTACACCAGGCAGCAGGCCTCAACACTGCAGATGCTGTTCTGCAGCTTCCCCATCCCACTGCGGCGGGGCCTGACAGGCTGCCCAGAGCAAAGTGTAGCACACAGCCATCCACACCCCAGAGCAAGTGACGCAAATAAACCTTAGGCCATTGTGATATTATTGGGACATAAACCAACAAATATAACATTCATCCCCTTCTGGAACTGTAAGTGTGGCCTAATTAAGCAGGCACAACAGCTCAGCAGATGCAGCCAGACAGCAAATGCAGGGCTGCCGGCCTCACTCCTCACTTCCAGGTTACGACCATGCTACCTGAATTACATAAACTCATCTGTAACTCAGCGTTCCCTAAAAACTTGGGCTTTTGCCTCTTTTGCTTATCTAGCCTCTAAAAGATTTATGTAAAAGGGATATAGAGTCTCCGAGGACATTCCAGCCAAGGAAGGAATTCTGACCAAAGGCTTAACCACGCCTGGGGTCACAGAAGGTAAATCCCAGAAATCCACGAAGAGGTAGCAGATTCAGCCTGTCATCCCAGACAGTCACAAGCCAGGAACCAAGGTCAAACTTACAACCTTGGCACAGAAAATTTAAATGAAGGCTGGGGACAACATAGCATAATCCGCATCCTCTTTCCTCAGCTGAGTTAGAGTTTGCCTGGAAATAAATGAACCTATAGTGAAATTAGAGTATATGTGTTTGATTTTCAACAAATATAAAGATAGTAACTCAGTATAAAATTGCAATTAGAAATTCTCCAACTGGTTTGTTTGAAATGCCCTATAAGCGGGATAAGATCACATGTTCCCCCTTCAACAGACTCCCACTCCCAACTATTTCTCTGAAGTGGAACAAAGCAGAGTAGAAGGAACCAGGAAATAGGATCATGAGTGAAGGAGGCAGGGTAACAGGAAACATGTATCAATAAGTATGGCAGTTTAAAAAAATGGTCTCAAATGTTTTTGTCCTCCTCCCAGTAAGAGACAGAGTACAGTAAGAGGTGGACACCTGGGTATCTCAGTCAGCTGAGTGGATGACACGTGGGTTCGACTCAGGCCATGATCCCAGAGTCAAGGGATCGAGTCCGTGTTGGGTTCCACGCTGAGAATGGAACCTGCTTAAGATTCTCTTTTTCTCCCTTGTCCCTCTTCCTCTCCCTATATCTCTAAAATAAAAACAAATAGATAAAAATAAAATAAAGAGATGGAGTATATATTCCCTCTTCTTGAATCAGGTGGTGTGACTGCTTTAACCAACAGAGCACATACGCTAGAAGGGACACTATGTGACCTGCAAGGCTAGATTAGAAAAGACCATTCAGCTTCTACCTGGTTCTCTTGGAATATGTGCACTGGTACAGTGGCTGCCCGGTAAGAAGGCAGACTTCCCTGAGATGACCACAAACGAGAGACCACACCTAGGAGCTTAGGTCAGCAGGCCTCGCCGAACTCCCAGCCAACAAGCCAGCATCCATGGCCCTCTGTGTGCGCAAGCCATCTAGAACATCCAGCCCAGCTGAGGCTTCAGACCGTGTACCCTAGGCCGCGACCAACTCTAACCTCAAGCCAAAATCATCTCTAACTCCTGACCCACAAAATCATGAGCAAAATAAAATAGTTGTTTGAAGTACCTACTTTGGGGATAAAAAATAGTAGCTGACACAGGGAGGTTTAAATTGTTTAAGGGAAAAACACTGTTGTCTTGATGATAGGAGACCTGTCCATTAACTCTCATCACAGAGCATGCTAACACAGGTATCTCTTGGAGCAAAGCCACACACAGCCTCTGAACAAAGACTCAGGCTGGAAGGTCAGAGCAATGACTTCCAGGCAGCACTGTCTTCTCTACTTTGAGCAGAGCTCTATCTCTGTGTACCTTCCACCCATCTGTCCTAGTTCCACCTTGTGATGCCACAATAAGTCTTCTCCCTTCTGTATGACATCAGAAAAGATTATGCAAATACAACAGGTCAATCGAGAAGGAAAAACCTCCTTTGTTCACAGGTCCTTTGAATCATTAAGACGTTAAAGAAGTGCGCTCTCTCTCTCTCTCTCTCTCTCTCTCTCTCTCTCTCTCTCTCGATCTCCCGATCTCCCTGGGGGTCATAACATTTACAAATTCTTTGCATATGTACTTCTATGCAGAAATGTAGGAAATGACTGCATGTGAAAAACTTTTTATTACAGATTTTTCCCCCTTAAATGTGTTTTAAATACTCAGATACAAAAATCAAGAAGAAAGTTGCATACCAAAAAATGCATCTGGGTTGAATTATTAAATGCAGACAGCTCAATCTGTTCTTTTTTTTTTTTTTTTTACATGTTTTATTTGTTTTGAGACAGTAAGCACAGCCAAGGGAGAGGGAAAGAGGGAGAGAGAGAATCCCTAGCCTTAGGCAGGGCTGGATCTCAGTAACCCCTGAGATCAAGACTGGAGCCAAAATCAAGAGTCAGATGCTTAATTGACTGAGCCTCTCAAGTGGCCCTCAATTTGCTTATTAAAAAAAATTTTCAAGAAAAATACAGTTAAGTATTTATATTTTACAAATAAAGGAAGGTCTTTCTCAGCATAACTTCAAAGATATGAAGAAAAATGGATAGAATTAATTATACACAAGCTGAGAACTTTTACATAATAAAAATATGCACAAATAAAAAGCTAATGACAAACTAGAAAAGAATTATTTCTGGCATGGAATAAAACAAAAGATTAAGAATCTTAATATATATTTTTAATTTCAGTTAATAAGAAAATGAGCATTTCAATGGGAAAAAAATTGTACAAACAAAAAAGAAAGATAACAATTCACTATAGAGAAAGTACACACAGCCTGGGGCGCCTGGGTGGTTCCATAGGGTCAGCATCTGACGTGATTACAGCTTAGGCAGTGATCTCACACTTTTTTCTTTTTTTTCTAATTTTTAAAAAATGTTTTATTTATTTCTGAGAGAGAGAGAGAGAGAGAGCGAGCAGGGAAGGGTCAGAGAAAGGGAGATACAGAATCTGAAACAGCATCCAGGCTCTAAGCTAGCTGTCGGCACATAGCCCGAGGCAGGGCCTGAACCCATGAACCCTGAGATCATGACCTGAGCCAAAGTAGGACGCTTAACTGACTGAGCCACCCAGGCACCCCTGATCTCATGCTTTTTGAGATCGACCCCGGCATCAGGCTCTGTGCTGACGTCACCGAGCCTTCCTGGGATCCTCTCTCTCCCTAGCTCTCTGCCCCTCACCAGCTCATGTACTCTCTTAATCTCAATCTCTATCAAGATAAATAAATAAACATTAAAAAGAAAAAAAGTACACAAGGCCTATAAATATATGAAAAAAATTTTTACCTTTCTTTCATGACCACTGAAATTAAATAACCCATGTCATTGTTTTACTTCTTTAGGAAATTTTTTTTTAATTGCCAATAACCATGGCCAACAAAGGTGTAGGAAAGGTAGCCTATACACTGCTTATTAGCTATTTACTGGCCCAATCTTTCTATAGAATGCTTTAGTAATATAAATCAATAATCTTTAAAACCAGCTTCCTCTACAAGTCAGCAGTTCATGTATTCCCTTTAAATGTGGGGACAATCAGTAAACTTGCCAAGCTTTAGATATAATGTTCATCAGAACATCAACTATTACCGGGGAAAATATTAACTCAACAAATTTTAATAGTAAAGTGATTGAATAAAACAGAATATCCATGCAATAGAGTCCCATCCTGTGGTAGAAAATATTAGCAATAAGAAAATACATACAGATATTAATTTATATAAGCAGGTTATAAAATATATAGATAGATTTTATATGCACATTAGAAATATTTAAAGTATATATGTTATGAAAATGTAAAATATTTTATCATATATAAATTAAAATATATGAAAATTTTAACTATATTAAAATAAATATGTTAAATAAATATTAAGTAAAATAGGTAAATATATTTTATATAATTATAATAAATATATAGGTTATAATTATATCTCAATTTTGTTTTGTTTTTAATAG
>NW_027530988.1:3945546-4042573 GCF_008692635.1 Crocuta crocuta | reverse complement strand
GGCTATCTACAACCATGGAAAATTATGAATAATTTTTATTTTTTTCTTTGTGCCATTTTATACTTTCTGAATTTTCTACAATAACTATTTTAATCTTGAAAATACAAATATAGATATGTGGACCCGAGCAGACACATTTAACGTTTTGTGAAGTCTAATAACTACTCAGGTTATATGTCAACAAAGATCTAAAAAGCCACTTCATGAGGGAGACCGATTTGATAAGAAAAGGAATAGAAAGAAGAGGAGGCAAAGGAAACTCAAAAGAATAGTGCTATATCACAGGTGTCAGAAAGGTGTCTCTTTGGAAGGAGACTAAGTCACAGAGTAGAGAGAGCTCTGAACTTGGCAGGGGTGGCTGTGGAGACAGTTAACTGTCTCCATGACCCAGAGCAAGCCACTTGCCACCTGCATGTAAAAATAAACACGTTAGACTAAAAAATCTTAAATTCCCATCTAGTCTTTTTAATGAATTAAGACATGATTTGGGTGTCAACAGATTTTCTTTAAGCCAATAATACCCTAATGAGGACTGTCAGACAAAACACAGGACATGCAATGAGATTTGAATTTCAGGTGAGCAGTGAATAATTTTTTATTCTGTCTCATGCAATATTTGGGACATACTCATGCTAAAATATTATTCTTTTTCTTCACCCAATGCAGGACTCTTTTAAGAGGCAATCTCTTCTGGCACTCCCATTTGAGAAACGCTTATACTAAGAAATATACAGATTCCTAAAGATCTGTTGTGTATCTGAAAGTTGAATTTAACTTAGTATCCTGTTTTCATTTGTTAAATCTGGCAACCCTAGCTATACAACTTTCTTGCCTTATGCAACTGACTGTCATATGATATTCAAGTAAAATTGTATTTCACTATCCTGAAATTATCCTGATACCATTTCCTTCCCCTTTCTTGCTCATCTCCTGCGTCTAGTCCAATTCTACACTGTAAGCAAAGCTGCTTATCCCAGGATAGACCATTTGACACCTGTCATGTTCAGACATTGGCTAAGGTTGCTGGAGGGAAGGAAAAAGATATTCTTCCTCTACCCATCTTAGGTTCTCCAGCTGAGGTCCTGTAAATTAGACTGGCAGAAGACACAGGAACAAGAGAAAACCCTAAGTTTATTAACAGGTGTGTCATACACTTACACATGGGAGCACCCAGTGATGAGTAACCCAAAGGGATGATTAGAACTTTGGCTTATCTGCCCTCTTAGGCTCAACAAAGGATAAGGGCATTTTTGGATTCCAGGCAGGAAGGGCAAGTTATGGGAAGGTGTCCAGGAAAATATGGTAAACAAAGGTTGTTTAATAAGGTTTATTATATAGATTTAAGTCGCTACTCTCCTTATTGATAAGAGTTGTTAATAGTCCTCCTCTTCCTGGTACAGGACAGGGAGGTATCTTCCTCAAATGTTAAATCTCTTAATATGTGCAAATTTCCTTTACAAAAGGAAAGCTTATACCCTGATTTCAGAGCTTTTCCTGTATCTACTGGATCTCAATAGCCTTTAGCTCAAAATAATCCATATACCAAAGAGATATGTTTTGGGATGGCATTTTCTGGGACCCATCACTACCCAGGAAAAGCACAGCCTCAGCCAAAAAGCTGAGGCAGATCCTGGAGGAGTTACAGAAACAATTCTCTTGGAGTAATAGCTGAGTGTACATCTCCCTGGCCCCCACAGCCTCTTCTTGGTGAGAAACATATACCCAGGCCTCACAAGGCCCATCTCTCTCCTCCTTCAAAACCTGTCCTTCCCTAAGGAAATTAACCAGTCACTATCATTTAAAGTAGGGGGTGGTAAATTTTTTCAAGGGTAAGTAGTAAATATTTTAGGCTTTTGTGTGCCACTTATGATCTCTGGTACACATTCTTGTTTTAAACACTCTCCTAAAAATATAAAAGTCATTCTTAGCAGGGTACCTGGGTGACTAAGCGTCTGACTCTGCTCAGGTCATGATCTCTCGGTCCATGGGTTTGAGCCCTGCATTAGACTCTGTGCTGACAGCTCAGAGCCCATAGCCTGCTTTGAATTCTTTATCTCTCTCTTTCTCTACCCCTCCCCCACTTGTGCTCTGTCTGTCTCTCTCTCTCTCTCTCAAAAATAAACACTTAAAAAATTAAAAAAACACACAAACACCATTCTTAGCTCTTGTAAGCTGTACAAAAACAGGTTACAGTCCAAATTTTGCCCAAGGGTAAATTTGCCAACTCCTGATTTAAAGGGTTACTGTTCTTAAAGTACTTAATGACATAATAGAGTCCAAAATTCTTAAGGAATGAAGCTGTCACAGTGGAACTTCAGGAATGAGTAATAATAAGGAAATATCATTATCAAAGAATATTGTAAATAACAAGATATAGACAAATAAAAGCCCTGACCTAACCTGGTCTTTGCTAATTTTATTGTCAGAATCAAGTATTGACTGGGTACCTACTAATGCAGTTAATGCTTGATTAGCTTGGTTTATGAAAGATATACATTTTTTTTTTCAGAGATGGGGATTTGGATGATGAAAACGTTATGGTTTCCAGGTGATGATAAGGGCTTTTTTGATAAGCATTTAGCAGGTTTTCCAAAATCAAAACATATTTCAACTGCACCTATTAAAGGGAACATATCCCATCCTTCAACACTAGACAAGTACAGTGCTCAACTTAATCTCCAATGAAATCCTTTAGTTGTTTTTCTGGCCTTCCCTTGGGGCTAAGTGCCTTCCTCTATTTCTTTCCAACATCCGTGAAATCAGACGGACCAAACTTTCTGACCTGGCTGAAACCTAATAAATGTGTGATCTGGGCCAAGTTACATAAGATTTCTGAGGCTCAAGTGCACTCTCAGGAAATGGGTATAAAATTACCTACCTTATCGTGTTGTTGGGAAGCTTAACAATGATGCCTTATGAAAAGTCCTAACGCCGTGCCTAGCATGTAGTGAATGTTCACCAAAGGGGATCTGTTAAAGTCTATCCCCATTGTCCTAAGCACATTTGCTTACTAGGTCTTCTCTTACTACACTGTTTGCTGCCTCAGGTCTAAGATGTATATTTTCCACCTCTGTACCCCCAAGGTCTGTCCCATAGCAGGCCCCAGGTAAGATGCGTTGAGCTAAACAAAACCACCACCAAGTCTACCTCCATTAATAATGCTCCTGATTGCTTTATGGTACATGCTCTGAACCCCTACTTAGAGAGGCTAGACTGCAGACTAGTTGATCTTGGAATTGTCCCCCAAAATTCTGAGTTGCTATACTTATATCAAGAATAAGAAGAAAACTTGCAAATAACCACGGGGCACCTGAAATTGGGTCACTGCTTGGAGAATGCTTTATTATTGGTGGATTAAAGATGAAGCAGGTCTCTAATTGCAGCCTTACCTTCCATATGTCTGTGTCAGCACTATTCAGGGATAAACTTCTAAAATGATAATACTTTGATTTGGTATTAGACTTCCACCATTCAGTGCACTTTGCCACCTATTATTTTCCTTTATCCTCACAACAAGCCCAAGAGGGAGAGCAATTTTACAGATGAGCAAATAGCAGCACAGCAGGTTAAGTGACCGACAGAGGGTCACGGAGTGATTTGAATAGCAGCACTGGGCTCTCAGACAGCTGCACCCTCCCAGTTCGCACTTACTTCTTGAGACCTGGGTGTGCTCTCTCCACACTCATTGTACTAGGCTCCTCCAGGAACCCATGCCGGCACAGTGCCGTTTAAGGCCCACTTGGCATTCAGTAAATGTCCAGAGAAGGAAAGAAGAAAGAAAGGAAGGGAGCAAGGGAATGAGGGAGAAAGGAAGGAGAGGGAAGAAGAAAGAAACTAGATGGGAAGGAAATTTTCAGTGTAGTAAACTTCTGTGTCTCAAGAGTTACAGTAAAAGAGCTATTCAGATATTTTAATAGTAGTTACCTCAACTGTCTTCAGAACTTCATAATCAGGTCTAGATGAACGCAGTATCATGATTGTTAAGATATACATATTGGACAATTTTCTGTGAAGTCATGATTACCAACCTTGGTAACTGCTATGGACATACAAAGCTTGTTGATACATTATTGGTTTTTAAAGGCCAAAGTCACAATTTCCTAGTGAAGAGCCCCTGTCCCTATATACAACGAGATCATTGAGGATGATTTAAGGAGCCCAGTAGATGGTACCTTTATGTGAACAGTGTTTTATAGCTTACAAAGCATCACTATCAGAAGATCTTGGTCTCTCTTGGGTCATCTTGAGAAGGTTATAAAAACTATGGACTCTATTAGCAGAAAAAAGAAAAAGTGCATTGAGCCCATACACAGACACAATTTTATACACAAGTCAGGGGATATGGGACTTCCCATGCATCTTTTCAAAGAGACAACGTCCTTATCAGGTACATACGCAGGTATTATTTTTTTCATTTTATACATAAAGAGATTAAATAACTCAGAAACAGAAATGACTTATCCAAGGGGAAAAGTTAATTAGGCAGAACTAATATCAGCTCTTTTCATGCCTGGCCTGACGCTGTCACCCTATTATCAAGGTGCCTAGTTGTAGGTAAATGTATAAAAATTATCCTAAGCAATAATTTGACCTCTCAGTGCATGAGTCAGTTCAAGAAAGGATCATCTTCCCCATTTTGTGTCCTGGGTGTTATTTCAAATGTTGCTCCGTAAGCCTGCAAAGCATTTCAACTATCACCAAAAAACTACCTTGCCCCTAAGGTCTAACTGGGATGCTGATGTTGTATACCCATGATGGGCTTGAATTCATGACGAGTTAATTCTGTAAGAGTGATGGAAGCATTTTCCAAAGGTTAAATCAAAGTGTCAAAGCAAGTAAGTGCTGTAGTGGGAGTAGGTAGGAACAGGCTAGGGGAGTACAGAGAAGCCAGGTGGATAAGAAACCAGGCAGAAGGTACAGTGGTTTGGCCTGGGGGATGGCAGTGCAGTGCAAAGGTCACAGTCAGATTCTGCTTCTACTTTAAATGCAGAGCCAGTAATCTGTCGATGAATGGCTGTAGGTGTGAGCAAAAGGGAAAAGTCCAAGGATGCCACGTTTTGGTCTGAGCAATTGAAAGACTAGAGTTGGTATTAATCGGGATGAGAAAGAAGGGGATCTGAAGTCTACTCTTGGACATGTTAAGTTTTCTGTGTCAATTAGACATCCAAGTGTAAATGTCTAAGAGGTAGTTGAGGTATAAGTAAGTTTAGAGTTTCAAGAAGAGGTCTGAGCCAGACATAAACATTTGGGGGCTTCAGTATATAAATGGCATTTAAAGCCATGAGGCCAGATGAAGTCACCAGATGAGCAAATACAGATAGAGAGGAGGCCCAAAGATTGAGCTCTGAGTGCTTCAATGTTAGGCAGTTATCAGCCTCTAATGGATGCATCTTGGGTCATATGCTCATGTGTACATGAAGTTCTGCGACCTGGGAAAATGCTTTGTTCTAATGACATATCTAAAGCAATCACTACAACAAGCATAGTGGGATTAATCAAGTTTAGACCAATCTGGGGTCACCCCTGAGCCTGGGGAAGAGGGCCAAGGCCAAACCCACCCAAACCCCACCCAGAGGAGTAGAATAGATGTTGAGGAGAGCACCACAATGCCTGCCACGCTAACCACACAACTTCAAGGTTTGTGTTGTCGCCGTGAGAGGTTAGACATTCAACAAACCTGGATTTAAGTTTTGGCACTGTCACCGATAGTATGACATTGCGCCGGTTACTGACCTTTTCAAACCTGTTTTTTTATTTGTAAAATGAGAATAACAGTATTTCCTCTCAGCTTAAGAGATATCTGGAAAGAATTAACTCAGATATTACATACAGCATGCTCAATGTAATGTTGGATACATAGCAAAATACCATTATTTTCCTTAGCCTGGGTTCTCCTGAAAGCATAGCCTGAAGCAAAGCCTGCACGCACACACGTTGTTGGAGAAGCAAGCCCAGAGAGCAATGACACAGGAAGGTTGTAAAGCAGTTAACAGAACTGATGACCCTTGCAAATGACGGGATGGATCACAGAGAACATCCTAGAGAACCTTACAAAATGTGCCTCAGGATTAGGTGTCCTGATAACAGGGGGAAGCATTTATCCATCGGCTCCTGTTCCTGATTCGTCAAAGATGTCCCTCATCCCAACACCCTGCTCAGCTCTCCCACACTTCCAGGTTCTGAAGGTATGAGTCAGTCGTTTCATGAAGGTGCTTCAGATAAGACCCAGGGCCAGAAGCAAAGGGCAGAGGCCAAGGTGAGGTACCATCCGACTGACCTTGTGCAAAGCTGACTGAAGCCAGGACAGAACTGGTCCCTGCAAAAGTGATTGGGAAAAGGTAGTTCTGAAGAGACAGAAGATGAGTTCAAAAGGTGTGTGATAATTATTTTATTGTTGTAACTATTACTCTGCATCTCTGTGAAATCCTTGTATCAGAGACTCTTATCTATGACTCCTGCTCCATCAAATCCACTCCAGAAATGCAGAGCTAATTTCTTTTCCTCTTTCTCCATCTATAACTGTGTTTTGCAACTTGAACATGGTCAATATTTGGTAAATTCAAATGAATGAATACGACATAAAAAAAACCAAAATGTGTATGTATGAAGATTTCTAATTTGAAACCTATGTGTTTTGGGTATGTGGGTACAGGCTTTTTCATCTACACTTTATTTCTTCCTCTAGTGATTTCAAAGCAGAAATTTGATGTTCAAGTCTTGGACTGCTTTGTTTCTTTTGGCTTTGTGCTGGAAAAAAAACAACAGAAGCAACAAAACCCCGATTTTGTACAAAAGGCAATAAGGCTCCGCAAAAAATTTTTTCTTCTCTAATTGCTTCCCCAGCTACCTTTTCTAGATTTGTAGGAATTAATGGTGGGAGAGACGCAGCTCAATTGGTTGTGCAGAGCTGAGCTGCTCCGAGCTTCATTATGGCCTGGCCTGGGTAAGAAGACGGCTGCAGGCAGAAGCCTGTCTATCTCCCACGCTTCAGAGGGAGTTTCTCACACATGCAAAGGTTGGCCTACTTCCATCTCCCCTGTGTTGACTGAGCAGGTCACATGCTCTCACTTTTCACCCTAGTTAAGCAGAATCCCATTAGCTGGATAAATAAGGCTAGATTACGCTCTATCTTGGCTCGATCTGTTCGGTATTTTCCCACATGCGAACAGGTTTTTTATTCTTTTCAGTCCCCATATGAACCGTACACAAAGATAATGTAAAGATAATGGGCAAGGTCAGCCTTATGCAAAGGCCAAGTAAGCCACTACCCACTCTGCATAATTAGAGGGCAAGTCCTTCTCCCAATTAGGGCCTGAAAGCCCATTAATAGTACTTTGTTTCTCTCTGCTAACAGGTTTCCTTCCCAATGCATCTTCTTTGAGGAAGATCATGTGGTCTGGGGGGAGAAAGAGATTTAGCAAACTCAGTCTTTAGCAGCTTAACTGGCTGGCCTGCTCAGGTGCAGGGAGAGGTGGCATTCTAACCGAGGCGGTGGAGTGAGTCCAGGGAAGGCTGTGTGCCAAAGGCTGTGGGTGTGGGCTTGAAAGCCTGGAGGCAGGAAGAGCCTGCAAACGTGGGTGTAACTCAATGATGTGACTAGCTGGCCGTAGAAGTGAGAGGTGGCCAGGCCTTTCCAAATCCCCAAAACTGTAGCGCAGGCCCTTTGCTTTCTATGGTTCCAAATAGCAAATACATATTGTCTCTGATCACAGAAGGCAGCCAGAGCCAGGCAGAAGCAAGTGACTCGGCCAAAGGAGCATTTCGGAGGGCACCTGAGGGCCCTCTCACCTACGGTCAATAACTCTCCCTGGGGTTTGTTCTCCCAACCAAAAACTGCACCAGCGTTATCTGCCCTTATCACCTTTCTCTAAAACGCCATTAACTCCTTGCCAGTTCTGTCACCTTTCACAAAAAGAAAATAAATAAAAATAAAACCCACTTAGCAATGTTAAGCCCAATTTCCAAATGAAACGCTCCCCCTCCAGATCTAAAGACCTCTATCAGATCATCCTTCAGAGAAGGGAATTTTGCTTGTCCTTAGCCGCCCTTTCCTGTGGGATTTCTTCCTGCTCTGCCGGCAGGCTTTCTCCCAGATAGCCCCCCTGCCTTGTTGCCTCAAGATTTTAGGAGAAGGGCATTTGGCCTTTGCTTTCAATTTCATCTACCTGCCACCACCACGATGATTCTGTCCGTGGGATTTACATTCTCTGCCTCATTTCTAATTCTGGCATGATGGGCTTCCATGACCACTAAGGGCATTTCAGAGATTCTCACCAGTTAACTGTGCAATCAACGGTATCTCTTGATCTCCACGAAAGTGCCATATTTAGGGCTGCAGAGGTGAAAATACAAAATTCTGTCCAGAAGGAGCCCGCAATCCAGACACAACTGCTAAATTAATCAAGCAAGGCGGCTATTAGACTGAGGTGGCTCTCATGGCGGTGCCCCAGGTAGGTGAACAGAAATTGAAGCCTGTAAATGCTTCAAGGTGATGGAGTCAAAACCCAAGGACAACCGATCACAAATAGCCAACGAGGCTTTCCGCTATAGCCCATCAGTAACTTCCTTACCTTGCTTCCACCGTTTCTCTATAAACGTCTCTCTCCAGGCTCCCTCAGGTGGAACGCTCCTACCCAGTTTCAGTTTGGTGCTGCCTCGTGGGAACAGATGTTTCTCTAATTCAAAATGTTTCACATGCCTCAGTTTACCTTTTAACAAAACTGCGAACACGTAATGAATGTACAATAAACACTTCCACAGAGTTCTAAAAGTAGAGTCTCCTTGTCAGGAGTACCAGTCAAGGCCAAGGGCCCCTGCCTGAGAGATGGTTTTCCAGGGAAGGAAGATTTGGCCAACATACAGGACCTTCACACGTAGCGCAGCTCATAGAGAAGCACGTTTCTCCAAACTGGAGGAAGAGCACGTGCAAAACAGAGAAGCATTTAGAACCAACAGAGCCTAGTCAGCTTGGGAACGATGGATCATATCTATTTGTAAGAAGACTACCATGGAGGAAACAGTGTGGGAGAAGCACAGCTAGGAAACTTTTGTTTCTGGTATACCAGTTTGGGAGGTAGCAAGCGGCAAAGATCAGGGAAAGAGAGCAAGGGCTCGAGTGACCTTTCTGAACAAAAAATGGCAGGATGAAAAGGTTTTCTCAAATGGTTCAGCTGGGGTTCAAGGCAGTACCCAGTGCTGCCTCAGAGTGTCCTGCTTACAAAAGACAATGAGAATGGGGAGTGTGTGTGTGTGTGTGTGTGTGTGTGTGTGTGAGAGAGAGAGAGAGAGAGATTTGAACTATGTCTTAATTTGCCTCACACTTGAGTTTTTAAAGTTTTCTTCCACTGTACCTACTCAGCAAATACTTGCTCCCAGCATCTCAAAAACCAGCTGGCTACATTTTAACCAGAAAATATTTTTCTCACCTAACAGCGCCTGATTTTTTAGGGCTGCCATTACTGATAACAGATGTTGAAACATTTCAACTTACTTTTTATTTCCTTTTTTTCTCAAGATTTTAAAATGGGTTTTAAAAACATTTTATATAGTTTTTTAGCCTCAATATGTTTTTCCTAACATTATTATTCCTTTTCTTCCAATGTGTAATAAAAAAAATTAACAGCTCCTGTTACTGTTTATTTCCCATCTGTTGGAGATGATATAAAATTTCAGATGTGCTTATAAAATACCTACCAAACATGCCAAATATAATCTACACTATACTAAACATTATGTTCATTGTATATATTTTATGTACCACTTCTGGCTAAACTGTGCGTTATTATAGCATGAGTCATCCTGCTTAACCTATTGTAATGTTACCGGACTCAAAAGTGGTACTGAAATTGAATTAGGATACCATACATGTACATTACAAAGTATTTGAACTTGTTCTATACTTATCTAGCAGACTATATCCTTTTTTAAGGACATCAAAACTATGGTTGCTCAGCATGTTACATTCACATGTAAAGTATGAAATTCAAAACACTCTCAGCATATGAAATAGCAAAGATGCTGTGGTGAATTTATTTAAAGAATCTTCTTGATAGAGGGCAATTCCTGATTATTTGAAGCAGTAGGTAAAAGAATAAATAGGAGCACCTGCATGGCTCAGTCAGTTAAGCAACCAACTCTTGGTTTCAGCTCAGGTCATGATCTCACAGCTCGTGGATTCGAGACCCTCCATCCGGCTCTGCGCTGGCAGTGTGGAGCCTGCTTGGGATTCTCTCTCTCCTTCTCTTTCCGCCCCTCCCCACTAATGCTGTCTCTCTCAAAATAAATAAATAAACTTAAAAGAAAAGAATAAACAACTGCTGCCTTCAATCTCTCTGCAAACTGCCTAGATGTAAAGCAAATGCTGCTAAGTGGTGCCTTCACTCCATCATGTCATCTTCATACCATCGCTGTTGACTAAAAATAAGCTTCCAGAAGGTTAAAGAAGCTGTCATTTTCTTGCTCAAAGACTGGCTCCTAAATAATACTTGTTGAAATAGATCTGTACCATTAGTAAGCTTCAGAAATGTCTTAAACTCAATTTCAAGTACACTATTTAATGAGAAACAGCAACACTAAACTTCTGCACATCCCCCGATGCAAGAAGATGTTGCAGACACACTGTATTTTCCAGATATTCTGAAACATTTATGAGCAATGAGTATACACACACACCGCACACAGCGAATCTTATTTCTTTGTCATGGAAACTCACCTATCTCATTATCTTATGTCTGCTCTATTTCCCTTGATGCTGCAGATGGTTTTCTTCAGTTGTCAAAATTAATAATGATAAGCTGAGCAAACTAAAGGTGGCTCCTATTTTACAGTTGTGCTATATGATTGTGTGTCTTCCTCTTTGGGGTTCCTGGCATAGTTTCATGTAAGTGAATTCACTTTGGTTCATTCTTAGCTGATAAATCCCAGGCCCAATTGTTGTTCACTAAGAGGAAAGAGGAAGATCTAGAGTATGAATATTCTGGATTATCTGTGCACTTCCATCCAACTATTAACTAGCCCAGAAGATTCTCAAAGTGTGACCAATGACCCCTGGCAGAGTCAAGACCCTTTCAGAGGACCTGTGAGATCAAAACTACTTTTAAATAATACCAAGAAACTGTAATAACACTAAGAAAATTATTTTTATAGTAATATGATAGTATTTAAAATAATACTAAGAGGGACACCTAGCTGTCTCAGTCAGCTGAGTGTCTGACTCTTGATTTTCACTCAGGTCATGATCTCACAGTTCATGAAACCAAGCCATGTGTCCGGCTCTGTGCAGAGCCCACTTGAGACTCTCTCTCTCCCTCCCTCCCCCATTTGGTAGATGCACATGTGCACACATGCTCTCTCTCAGCATAAAAAAATAAATAAATTTTAAAAAATAAATAGTAAGAAATTGTAATAACAAATTATTTACTAAGAAATTATTTTTAATATAATACTGAGAAATTATAAGCTTACTACTATTTCTTATGCTAAGAAATTAATAAGTATTTAATTCATACTAAAAAATAATCTTATACTAAGAAATTATAAAATATTTAGCATTTTATAATAATACTAAGAAATTATTTATCTTACAAGCATACAGTAGAATTTTCCAGAGGCTACCTGACATGTGATATTGTAACAGACTGAATGCAGGAGATATTAGAATCTAGTTGTGTTCAATTAAACCGGACATTAAAGAAATTTACAATGAGTTAGAAAAATAACAAATTTAAAAGAAGAAGAAGAAGAAAACTACCATTCTCACTAATGTTTCCTTTGGAAACATGTTATTTTTCATTTCAACATGTTATTTAACATGTAACTTATTTTCAAATAAATTATTTTAAAAATTTCTATTTTAATTTCTAATATACTGATAAAACCTGCATAAACAAAAGCTCTTTGGATTTTCAATAGTTTATAAGAGCGTAAAGGGGACCTAGAGCAAAAGGTTTGAAAGCCACTGACTTAGTTTCCAGTTAATTCTTCCATGTTAATTCTTCCAAAGTAGAGGGAAGAAAGAAAGGAAAGGTTAAGGTATCAGAGTTTTTCATACTGGTTCCCTCAAAGGGCCAGAAATTACTCATACTGTAAGAATTAAAATGAATTTCCATTGACTTGATTTTCAGTTTACACCCAATTGAAGTTATTTTTTTTTTCCAATTAACATAACCAGACTGAACCAGCACTTAAAGAATTCTCCATAGTTGATTTTAATGGCATCCCAGGAGGACAAAGTAGGAAAGAGAATTCACATGTATTAGGTCCCTACTCTATGCCAGGTAGCTTATAAATGGCAGGTGGGTAAGAGTAGAGGCTCTGGAGACTGTTGGACTCAAATCTGTGTCCAGCACTTGCTGGTTATATGATCTTGGGCAAGTTACTTAGCCTCTCGCTGCCTTCGTCTCCTCATGTGGAAAATGTCATGTCTCATAGGTTGTCATGAGAAGTAAATGAGTCCTTACATGTAAAACCCTTTGAACAGCACTTGATACACAGTTAAGCACTAAAATAAATGTTCACTTTAGCTGTATAATCCTCACAACAATCCTAGGAAGGAAGAGTTATTATGAAAACTAAGGCTCCAGGATGTCATGCAATCTTCATAAGTCATGTGATGTATGAGCAGTATGAAGATTGAAAATGATGGAGTCACTGTTTATGCCCAGGTCTATAGGATAAAAAAGTGCTTGTGCTACAGCAGTGGTTCTCAAACTTGACTTCACACTGGAAATGCTGTACCCTCAGAGTTTCTGAGTTAGTAGGTCTGTGTGTTTTAAATAATTTTCCGGGAGTTGCTGATACTGCGGGCCCAGGAGCCATACTCTAAGAACATCTGCCCTCGATACCAAACTTGGTTAACAAGAGTATTTATATCCATAACACCATCCTTAAACAGTCCAAGATATCCTCACTTTGTCATATCATTGTTTTCTGCAGCACTTTTCTGTATCTTTCTCATATTCCCATTGTAATATAGGGAAATGTCAATGTTTATGACCACTTCTGTAAGCTTGGTAAGAATAATCTTANTGACAAAAACTGAGGACTGATGGATGTGGGGGGGAGGGGGGGATGGGCATAGAGGAGGACACTTATGGGGATGAGCACTGAGTGTTATGTGGAAACTAATTTGACAATAAACTATTTGAAAAAAAAAAAAGAATAATCTTACCAAATAATTGCTCAAATGCATGTCTTCTACAAGTCAGGAATCGAGAAGACCCAGTTAATTGATACTTAAGCAAGAGGTTTTCCCCCCAGAGCTTATTTTTTAATCATTTTCTTTATGTCATTCTTACTCACTTATTCAAAAATAAAACCTTAAACTAGTCAATGAAGCATCTCACCAGACCCCTTACTTTAATTATTTCTTTCAAATGTGATCTTAACATAGATAATAAGACTAAACAAAAGGGAAAAAAAAAAAAAAAGGTAGCTTTCTCATGGGAACCCACCCAGCTTGGACTAAGCAAATGCTACTTCTCAATTGCCTTAAATTCTGAGATTACTATGACAAAAAGGGAGAAGAAAGTTAAATTTCTGAATCAAACTGGAGAAGAGTCATCTTTGCCTATGAGCTTCACTCTCTCTTTTATTTTTTTATATTTTATTTCTGAGAGAGAGAGGGAGAGAAAGAGAGAGCATGCGAGCGAGCAGTGGAGGGGCAGAGGGCAAGGGCGACACAGAATCTGAAACAGGCTCCAAGCTCTGAGCTAGCTGTCAGCACAGAGCCCGATGTGGGGCTCAAACTAACGAACTGTAAGATCATGACCTGAACCAAAGTGGGATGCTTAACCGTCTGAGCCACCCAGGTGCCCCGGAGCTTCACTCTCTAATGAGAAATTGGTAATGTGATTGGAAATTGACAAAGTAATAATATGGAGATAAGTCAGTGGGTCAAGATGTATATGTTGCAGGAACGTAAAAGTACACACCCTGTGTCCTTGGTCCTATTTCAGATTATTTAGCTAGCATGTGCAGAACTCCCCATTGGTCAAGATGAAAACAATGACGATGATGGAATTTAAGGAGAGAATTGATATTCTGCCTCCTCTGAAACAGACTGGACACCTAGGACAATCACCGCTCTCAACAAGGAGCATAGGGCCAGGATAAGAGAGCAAAGATGCTCCGTTATGTTCACATGCCAAGTGAGGTACGTGAATTTATGAGTTCTCTGGAAGCCATGATTTCTCTTCTCTTCCTCTTTTCTTTACTGTTTGTAATTACCCTCTCTTCTATTTTTTTATTTTGTTGTTGTCCAAGAAGTGGGGAGATGAGTGAGAAGGCTTTTAGACAGTAGTTTATTTTCTAGTCAAGGAATTTTATAGGTGCTATATTTGAAAGAAAAGAGTTTCTGCTGAGGGAAAGAGAAAATAGGAAAGAATACTTTGATGTGTATTGGCAGGTTTGGATTCAAT
The DNA here is from genome assembly GCF_008692635.1 of Crocuta crocuta. NCBI lineage: Eukaryota > Metazoa > Chordata > Mammalia > Carnivora > Hyaenidae > Crocuta > Crocuta crocuta. Next base: position 4,028,156 of record NW_027530988.1, on the reverse strand, counting down.
ATTTGGAATAATTGTAGAACTGTTAGAAATATTTACTGCTACAGGGGGCACCTGGGTGGCTCAGTCGGTTAAGCGTCCGAATTCAGCTCAGGTCATGATCTCACAGTTTGTGGGTTAGAGAGCCCTGCGTCAGGCTCTGCGCTGTCAGCCAGCTTCGGATTCCGTGTCTCCCTCTCTCTCTGCCCCTCCCCAGCTCATGCTCTGTGTCTCTCTCAAAAATAAATAAACACTTAAAAAAAACCCCAGAATTTGAATAAATGAACCAAGGTACCTCATTTCAATGTTTGTTGTCCCAGGCCTTGCTCAGTAATTGCTTATGGAGAAACTTCCATATGCCAATCACCATGCTAGGTATCAGTAATGCAGAAACGAGTAAGACAAAATCTCTGCCCCTAGGTGGCTTTTGGTCAATCTAGTGATTATGCCTAGATGTTCTATTTCCCCTTCAATGTCTACCATCTAGTTAAGCAGATTTATCTCCTAGGAAGCCTCTTCAGGTTTCTGCCCTCCTCAAACATAAGAAAAGTACAACTAGAATTCATCTCAGTAGAAATATGCTCCCCCTTTTCTCCCTAACTCTCCTCAGCTGTTGCCAGAATGTCCTGAAAAGGGTACTATGTGCCATAAGTTCATAAACTCATCTGTAGGAGCAGAGCTAGGCAGGAGAGACACCATTCAACTGATATAATAAACCTCCAGGAACAATCTTGAGTGCACGACTGTTAGAGTCGTCAGCAAAATCCAGAGATTTAATTATACCCAAGTAATTGCAGAAAAGATCATCCATTATTCTAACTACCCTGAAAGAGAAGAGCCCATACCCTGAAATGACTTTGTAGTAGCATAAATGGAGATCTATTCATTAGGACCATGAAATAAAATGGAAATCTGTTTTCTTTTCAGAGCAATGTGATTACCATCACCAGTAATGATATTATGGGAAGAAAAACATACTGTCTGTGAGGACACACACTTTCCTTTTTGCCTTGGCCTTCTTTCTTCTTTTGAAGTGATCATGGTAAGTAAAATGCGGATAACTTGGGCTCCTCCCAAAGTCTACCCTGGCTCCCGGATCTGGTATTTCTTAAACAAAAAGATTCAGAATCTTCAAAGTACCTCTCTCAATGTACTTTCCTCTACCAATTCTAAAAGCTTTTTGGCTTTTTATTTTTTAACTCCTTTGCTCATAGTCACAGTATGCAGATTAAAAGGCTAGCGCAGGATTATTCTTATAGAGAGACTGATTTAAATTGGAAAGGGCACTAGGTATTGAGCAGTTACAGAAGCTAAAAAACTAGAAATAAGGTCTTAGCAGGAGAAGGCATAGGTATTTTATTTTTTCTGTAATATAAAAGCAGGATTTGGAGCAAGGATTATAGAACAGGAGTAAGCGGTTTGAGGAGGGGAAGAAAGAATAAGGTGATGTATAGCAAACCCAGAAGAAGCTTGTATTTTAATTCTTTTTAATTAGAGATCAAATGTATTCATGAATAGTGAAATTATAATGAAGCATGATGGGACTGGACAGAATAGGAGCTAAGATTTGAAATTTTAAAAAGTTTTTTTCTAGTAAAAGTAGACAGCTGATAGGGGACGAGCAATTAAAAGATGGGCTTCAGACCTCTTGGATAACACTCAAGAAAAAAAAAAAAAAACAAGTAAAAGCGGCCTGGAGATCAAAAGAATGAGACAGGAAGTGTAGTTAGGACAGACTGAGCCCAGAGGAAACAATCCCATTGTTGTCAGGCACCGGAAAGGTGTTAGGAGAGAGAATACAGGCCACTGGCTGTAGGCAAAGATAACAGTTTCTTTTCCCCCTAAGTGTTAAGTATGTACAGTTATACAATATGCAACTTTAAAAAACATGGGTAACATTTATTCTCTTACCACATCCCAATAACATTCTTTGGAAGCAATTAGAAGAAATACCAGAGACTCAGTTTACAGATGGTAAAGCCGAGGCACAGATGAGAAACTCTAAGTCACATTTAAAGGAAGACGTAGAAGGAATTTGCAAGTTAATTGATTTCAAGTCTAATTGTCTTACTACTTTGCTTTCTCCATGGGAATTGCATGCCCTCCCTGACCTTTTCTTCTAGATGCAGTCAAAGGGAAGAGATCGGTGGTCCATATTGAAATATTCAACTTTAAAAAAATAATGGATTTGGACTGTCACCTTTAAAATCTAAAGAGCTACCGAGTAAAGGAAACACTTCTTCACACAAAAGATAGAGCCAAGAGTAGAAGTTGAAAGCTACAGGGAAGTAAATTTCAATTCAGCATTAGGAAGAGGATTTTAATAGTTAGAACTTTCTACAAATAGAGTAGTTTCTTTACTATGTGTAAGTTCCCTGCTATGTGAGATATTCAGATAAAGACTGGATGGCCATGTGTCAAGGATATCATAGAGACTCGTGGCCTTGCTTGAAAATTGGTCTTAGTGACATCTAAGGGTTCTTCCAAAGATTATATGGCTTTTTGGCTTTTGTTCTTCATAGTCTCAGACTCATTCTATCTTCCATCTCTTGCCCACTAAAACAGAGCAATCATCTGCTGAGAAAAAAAATGAAATCAAATAAATAAAGAGGGTAATCCTCTCCTATTCCTTTTGAAATGTGAAGACTGATAATAGGAATCTGACTAACTGAAAACATTTCCTCTTATTCTTCCTAGAAATCCTTGGACAAACTTTCCATAAGTCAGATAGATTTCGCAGACATCATCTGTCAGTTCCCTCTTAATGGACAGGTACCTCCTCAATACACAATGGTTCAGATAGAGATGTCTCTATCTCTGGCTGCTGGAGACACAGCTTTTCAATATCCAGAAAGTATGTCAAAGCTGCATTAGAATTATTTAAAAGTAGTTATAATATCAACTTCCTATGTGCTTAATTTTCTCCTGAATCAAAGCATGTAAAGTAGAAAATTTTAGTAGCTGATTGAACAATCCTTAAAAACCCAAAACTTCAGGTAATATTTAAGCCATCATCAATAAACTTTATTGAGTCTTCACTACATTTCACTCTTCATAAAGTTTCTCTAGAATTACAGCTACTGGCCTCAATTTAGGTTTATTATCAACAAGTTATGGCCAATGGATATAATGTCTTTATTTAAAAGGATTATTAAATCAGAGAGCCTTCCCATGCAGGCAGTGGGAAATATCAAGGTAAATGTGACCTCCACAGTGTGCCAAGATTTTCCATTTAAAATACCTGACTTCTAAATTAAACACCCCTTCATGTTGCCATAATGGTTATGAATATCAGAAAGCTTTTATTTTTGACATCCTACTTACTTTTGTTGACAAGTTATGTCTTTTTCCCATTCTTTTTCTTTTTTGTTTGTTTCAATCTAAAGGAAATAACACTCAGTTCTGCCAGGACAGACAGAAATGTGAAGAATACAAGGCTACTTATTTAGTTAGATCCACTGATTGAAAATGTTCAATTTTTTAGTAAATGGTGACAGAGGATAAACTGCATTAATTTTGTGAAGTGTGATAAGCACTCTGGAAAAAAGAATAATCATAATGTATAATCACATGGGCTGGTTGTCAGAATAAAATGAACATAAATACCATACTTTCTCAAAGATATACAAATTACGCATCTGAGTGAAAGGTGGTAGATAGCTCCTAATGCTTCCGCCAAGAGAGAGAACTCAAAGCAGACGTTTGTCGTTTGACTTTGGATTTATACTCTTGGTTGAACTGATATCACTGATGGTTGGTATAATGATCAGCTATTTTCCCAGCATTAGATTTTCCAATTTCCTCTATGTTCTTTATAGTTATTTTAATTTGGACAAGAGGTGCAACTGATATTCTCGTACCTAATCTCTGATTATGAAAGGGTGCCCCATTCTGTTGACTTAGCTGTGGCACAGCCCATTCCTAATGCTAAAGTTACTGACACCTCAGCAGGAATCAAGAATGTTGTAAGGTAATGACTCTCGTGCATGAGAGGAAAGACAAGACCTTTAAGTTCACTTTTCATGGGAAGGAACATTATTCTTGGATCTTCAAATTTTATAGACTAGGAAACATTAAGTTAAGGCATCCCAGAGCCATTTGCATATCAGATGCAGATAAAAATAAAAAGTCCAATTGTCAAAAATGTTGAGATGTTCAGTATTACGTAGATCAAATATTCGGGTTTTTAAAAGTAATTTTATTTTGATTTATGACAGTTTCAGTTGTAGACTGAAGGGAAAATGTATAAAAAGTAGGTATTTGGCAACTGTCTTAGTCTGTTCAGGCTGTTACATCAAAATACCATAGGCTGAGTGGTTTATAAACAATAGAAACTTATTTCTCACGGTTCTGGATGTGTAGAAGTCCAAGATCAAGACACTCACAGATTCTAATGAGCCAGTGTCAGATGAGAGCCTATTTCCTGATTCACTGTCACCTGTCTTTTAGCTGTGTCTTCATGGGCAGAAAGGATGAAGGTTTTGAGGTCTCTCATAAGGGCACTAATCATTTTATAAGAGCAGTTCCTTCATAATCTAATAATGCATCCCACCTTTTTTTTCTTTTAAATTTTTTACTGTTTATTTTTGACAGAGTGAGAGTGGGGAAGGGACAGAGAGAGAGGGAGACACAGAATCTGAAGGAGGCTCCAGTCTCTGAGCTGTCAGCACAACTCGGGGCTCGAACTCACAAACTGTGAGATCACAGCCTGAGCTGAAGTTGGACGCTTAACAGACTGAGCCAACCAGGCACCCCAACGGTCCCACCTTTTAATTCTATCACATTGGGGACTACGTTTTAACATGATTTTGGTGTGGGCAGTGGAGCAAATCATTCAGTCTCTAGCAGCAGCTATTTGATCTATGCATTTGATCAGTATAGATCAATAAAAATGGAATGTAATCAGTGGTTGGTCAACTTTTTTTGCAATGAGTCAGTAAATATTTTAGTCTTTGTGGGCCACACATTTTCTGGGTCTCTGTGACAACTACTCAACTCTGCTATTGTAAGCAGCCACAGACAATATGTGAAGTAGAGAGGCTCTGTTCCAATAAAACTGAATTTGTAAATAATAATAATAATTAATAATAAGTTGGTAGTCCAAATTTAGCCTACTGGCTGTACTTCACTGATCCCTACTGTAAATAATCAAGGTAGCTGAAGCAAATATTTAGAACTAGATGGAACCTGAGTGAGTCATATGGTTCAGGCAGTTATAGAGGCATATATAATCTCCAGTTCTGTACATAATACAAAAGAGTTTCAAAGTGATTAATGGATTTTTCCACAAACATACAGAATGAACAGCTTTCTTATTTATTTACACAATGACAAAACTTTCCTAAGTACACCAAATTGAATATCCTGATCACCAGCAAATCCTTATGTAACCTAAAATAACCTAAAAATAGGTCAAATCAAAGTGGCTTTCATCTAAATAACAGGTCTGAATTGGCCCCACAAAGGCCAAAGATTGCCATTGAAAATTTTTAAATTGACCCATCACAGTGAAATTCCTTGTGAACTAGTGAAATAAATTTTATCTTATGGAAACTCAATTTAGAGATTTATCTCTATCAGTATGGTTAGCAATTTGGGGTAGAAAAAGAGACAGAGAGAGAAACTGATCAGAAAGCATTTGTGAATAATGAACTTGTAGCCAATATAGCAAGCTCTAAGAATTTAGAGTTATGAAAGCTGTGATCCCTGCAAAAGTTTACATTCTTTTTGGGATAGATGGTAATTCATTTCAACACATACTTATTAAGCAGTTATCACCGACCAGGCAAAAATACATCAGGTACTGTTCATCTTTCAGAAGCTCACAGCCAGTCTACGGCCATACCACCCTGAACGCGCCCGATCTCATCAGAAGCTCACAGCCAGCAGGACTGTGGAGCAGAGCATGCCAGTATTTGCACTTCCCTTTCCTGCATGTTTCCTTTCTAGTTTGTAGCACAAAACACTCTTATAGTCATGCTGATGTGGTGCTCAGGCTTTTCTCTTTTTCTCTGGAGCAGTTTCTCCCACTAACACTCCATTATACCTAAGTGCACAGAGAGAGCGCGCGCAGTGGCAATTTTTAGATAAGATTCATGGAGAACTTGAAGAATGAGTTGAGATTACTCAAGAAAAGTGGGAGACCCTACGCTACTGAAAAAGGAAAGCACATGAGTGTCATGGCACATCCCGCTATGCACATGGCCACTTATCAACAGCGTGAGCTGTTAAAATCTGTGCCCATGTGAGGTGCAACTTCTATCCACCAGCCACCAACACCATTTTATACCCATATGAAGACTCTGATGTGTCCCCTCTGCTTAGAGGGCACAGAAGACAAGTCTGACAAAAAGGAATAGAAGGAATTAGCTAAAGATTTTTAATCAAGTTATTAGTGACTTGGTGTTAGATGTAAAGCCCTAGTTCTCTTTCTCCCCCAAAACCTTAAATAAAATTTTATTACTGCTAATGCCTTCTGAGCTTAGATTTATTCTGAAGATTTCATGATGGCAGAATCTGCCCTTAAAGTTGATGCCATCTCAAGAACAGGGGTTCTTCATGGAGCCTAGTCATACACCAGTTATATTGAGTGTTTCCTACTTGTCAGGAACAGTGCTTGGTGCTATAGAAAGATTAATTCTACCTAGGGAAGCAAACATGAACAAATAATAATCATAGCGTTTTGATAAGTGTTAAAAAAAATAGAGGCATATACTGGTGATACGGAAGCACTTAGGAGAGAATGATTAATTTTATCTAGGGAGGTCTTAGAAGGCCTTCCAGATGAGATGACATTTGAGCCAGCTTTTGAAACATAATTGAGAGTTTACCAAAAGGAGAAGCTAGGAATGTCACTTAATAGAAGGGAAAACATACGTGGAGAAAACATTGTGTTTTAGAAGACTGTATACAGATCTGTGAGTTTGAAGCATAGGTTGCATGAGGTTGATGAGGCATGAGCCAAACCATAAAGTCATTGAGAGGAGGCATGTGAGCAAAAATTGTTGGACGGAAGTCCAGGAAAAAGAAATGGAATCAATGGGATCAGTGCATGTAACTTGAACTAAAACCTAAAGAATGAGTCACACTGATATCACAAACAGATCAACCAAGAGAGTCTCAATCTTGTTTTATCACTTCTAGATCTCCTTCAATACTTAATAAGTATTCAGAATAAATGGCTGTATACATGCGACTTGAGTTATTGATTAATTGCCACAAATACCACTAGAAACCTATCCTGGATCTTCAGATGTCCCTCCAACTCTCTAACTACAAGACTTGTAGAAGAAAGTATATTCTAAATAGTTATCAGTATGAAAGAATGTTGGCTGATGCTTCAAAGATGAAAAAGTATCTTAAGATACACATACTCATAATAAGATATATGTGCTATATATATAATATTATTATCTTGAGAAACATATATCTCATATATGTAGATGATATATATCATATATATAAAGATGTGGAAGGAATATACATCATATATATATATGTATATATATATATATACACTAGATTTTAGAAACCTGCTTTGTAGAATATTGAAGGTCACATATTCTACCCCCCATTTTTGCTCTTATTTTAAAGTATAACAAGGCCTAAATCATGAAGCCCACTGAATATACATCCTGCCTTCTACACCCATTAAAAACTTGCTTAAAAAATATGGAGTACCTGCTATGTAACAGGGAAAGATAATACAGTACTGCTTGCTGTTACATGAAGATTCCAGAAAATAATAATAAAATCAGATTATAAAACAGCATGTAAATGTGATCCTACTTTATCAAAATATTCATATATGTATAGGATATTGCTTATGTGTTTTTCCACACACAGTAAGCCAAACTTTGGTTCCATTCAGGAGGCCTTTCACTGTGTCTACCCTGTTTTTCATGCTCTGTAGCTCAAAACCATTTCTTAAAATCAACAGGAAAATAAAAAATGACTAAGCATTAATTACCTTTCTTTATATGCTCTTCAAGTACCAGAAATAATATAGTGCATTAAATCTAAAAACTTCAGAGCCACCTAAGAAGCAACCAATTGTGAATGTAAAATGTCCCTGCACTCAGAAGACACAGGACTGGTTTTCTTAAAGGGATAGATACACCAATCACCTCCTCCCTGCAATGAGATGGGCCCACTTTCTCTAAGAGGTTAGGGCCAGACTTCCAGACTCCATGTTGAAATGGTAGAAGTTTGTCTTCAAGAGGAAATAAATCTCTGTCCTGCTGGCTGCTGTTATCCCAGCTTCAAATCCCATTTCATTTTATCCATTTTAATCGAAACATTTATGTTGTTTATTTTTGCCAGGAAGGTTTGTAATCCCCCTCATTAAGATTTTTAATAGATATTGCGAGTCTTAGAGCAAGAGCCACTAAGAAGCAATTTAAAATAACAACCATGTCAGCCTTATGGGTTGTGTTGGACTGGAGGGAAGAGATAAGAATGTAATATTAATAAACAAGAAAATTTCAACTCCTAACTGTTTTACCATTATTTTAATCCATGTGTTTAACATCCTTTTGTACAAAAACTGTATTAAAGATCTTCAGTATAGTACAAGGTTACACAATTCTGCATAATGTTAAAGAAAATATTGAGTATATTTTTAAAGGTTTATAGTATTTATGTACATTGTGGTGTAGATTAACACAACATCTGAACTGTTTCCCAATAGTATCAGCATCAAGCTTGTCATTTTTGTGTACCACAGCCTGAGGAGACTGTGGAATTAGAGGGCCAGCAGCAGTGAGTGTGATGGAGAAGTATAATCTGCAGGAAAAAAATCACAGGGTATGTCACACGTGCATAAATCCCTTTCAAAAGAGAGGAAGTTGGAAATTTCTTGGAGAATTTTGGAACACTCTGAAGACTCTTTGAAATCAGTACTAAGTCATTTAATTCAGTGAGGTGCCCTAATAGTAAATTCCATGTCAGTATATTAACTAATTTGTAATGAAAGGGTTAACGCTACCTGACATGATAGTGATAGTTTGGGGAGATATGTGTAAAATTAATAAAAACGTGTTCAATTGTATTGTTTACACTTATATTGTTTTATCTTATCAATCAATAGATTGCTTGATTGATTTCAACTCCAATTTGGCATTATTTTAACCCAAGTTGTACCTATCTATCTATGGATCACTTAACCAATTAATCCAAAGGTATATAGATAGAGAGAGAGAGATTGATGGGGTCAGCTTTTCTTTTGTTTGGTCCTAAAAACCTAAGGCCTTTATCTTAGCCCCGCTTTTAGGGAATAATGCGTGACATTAATTACACACATTGTATAAGACCTGATATAAATATCCCTCTTGTTATATTCCTATTTACTAATACCACCAGGCTCTATCCACAGGCTTGTCATTTATTTGTGGAGTCTTTTATCCACACTGAACTGTTCTCAATTGTATACGGTGTACAAACATAAGTAAAGTCAATATCTTAACAAAACTATGAAAAGATGTCTTGCTGGCTTAAAAGGTGAAACACTGAGAGACTGGCATCCTATAGAATCAAGGAGAAGAACGCCCCTTAGAGAATGAGCATAGGTGCCACTGTAGGAAGGAAGCTCCTGAATGAAACACGGTTTCCATTAATGTAATGATGCCATCAATAGACTCTTTGCAACCAGGCCATACTGACTCATACACACCTTCTACTCAAGTACTGGCCCAAATTGTGAATCCCTTGGCCCTACTGAAAGAGAGGCGTGGTTTGTTTTCCACCACTGCATTCATTTGGATTTGCAAAGCTAGCCAGGTTTTCAAGAGCTGACATTTTCTCTGAGTTCTATGCCTGCCCTTTAAGAACCCTGCCACCAGTGGGGGCGGTGCCTCTCCTGTAACATTAACAACAGCAAAAATGATCGCAGCAATACAATTGTGGACCTTTGCAAGGAAATTAGAAACAACTTGATCCAAAGGTTTCCAAATGTTATTTTTTCCTTTTAGCTGTAGAACCCTTTCAATCAAGAACGATTTATTCAGAAGACTAATTAAATCACATAAAGGTAGAGCCACTCTGATGAACCAAGGGACCAGTGTCTTCCCCGAGGATAGCACAAGTCAGAGGGTACAAGAGAGGATCTCCTGAGCCTCTCAGCCTCTCTGCTCCTGCCTCACAGCTGGAGTTCACTGGATGGCTGAATGGTCATTATGTGCTCTCATTTAATAGTTGAAGGAACCAAAGTCCTTGGAGGTGAAGCTCCAAGACGACAGACATGGTAATAGATCTGTGACTCCATCTAAAAAAACAGTGTAGTTTTTGAAAATACAAAAAAAGAAAAACCCTGCATTTTTACAGTGATTTCTAATTTCCCAAGCACTCCTAAGTTGATTTGACTGTATTTCATTTAACTATCACAATCAACCTATGGTCCAGGACAGGTAGATTTTTTTCCTTACCCCAGGTTTATACATGAGAAACTGGGTCTCAAAGAGGTAAAAAGATCTGTCCCATGTGACCTTTCTTGTAAGGAGCAGAGGTGAGGTTAGAATGGGGATCCTCTGGTTCCTTTCTCAGTTTTATCCACTGTGCAATGTCCTCATGATTCATGTAGACAATTTGTCCATAAATACCAAGTAACTAAAGCCAAAGAGGCTATTGTATGCTTTTCAACTTACTTAAGCCTTTAAAATAAAAACAGGAGTAATTAATATTAACAATGAAGCATTAATATTAAGGAGCACCAGGGTTAAGTGGTATATGACCATGCAGAGAGGTACATTGGTCGTGTCTCAGCAAATCTCAATCAATTATGGCTTAGTTCAAAATAACTTGCTAATTTACCCCGAATCTTTTTTCATCATGTATGGAACATATTCAAATACCTAAGGCCCTAAAGAACTTTCTCAAGTGTCAAGCTCCCACAGTTTTTCATTGCTTCTGGTTTCCAATTGCCTTAACTAAAGAGAAAAAACAAAACTACTGAGTTAGAATTAACCTTAGCCTTCATCCGGAGGCTCTCTTGGCAAGGGCCTGGCCAGTAGAACTGACGATGGCAAAGCCTCCACTTCCCTGCAGTCTCGTTCCCTCTCTTCCCCACCTCTGCAACTCCGCTCTCACTTAATTTGATACGGAACCTTGAACGCAGATCCCTGTGCTCTCAGGGTTGAAGCCCAAACAGCTCTCTTCACAATGGTGGATATAATCCACCTCAGTCTCTCCATCCTCCAGATTCTGAAAACATTCTCCTGGGGCGACAGCTAATCTTTCAGAGATTTAAACTTTTTCTTACACAGCTTGACAGAAACCACAAGAGAGAAAAGATTATGGCCACACCATATGTCTGTTTCTCCATGACTGTGTGTGTGCGTGTGTGTATGCGTGTATGTGTGTGTGTGTGTGTGTGTGTGTGTGTGTGTTTTCCCAATGAGGGGGGAGTATATTTTCTCTTTTCAAGGAGAAAGATTCTCCCCTCCCCTTAGGTTTCTAGCCGCTGGATGCTTGCTGATTAATTTAAGTCTACACATAACTGGTTCCCTTATTAATGATTCTGCCAGGTTTCCAGAACATAGCAGGATTAACCTGCTCTGAATACAGACTGTTCTTTTTTAAAGGGACCATTACCTTTTAATAAGAACGTATGAGTATAGCATGACAATACTGTTGTTTATTCATGGAGAAAACCATGAGTTTCTTCAAAACCTTTAAAATATGGCTGCCCACTGAAAGCCAAAGGTAGTAAAACCCCCATATCATGGTACTGATCAGCCATCAATGGGAACAGACTCAGAAATTTCCTAAATGTGTGGCCATGAAATGGGAGTGTCTAAAACTCCAACTAGAGTGACTGGGGAGAATCTCAAGGGGGTGAAGCAAGTCTGAAATGAGACTGTAATTTACTGAAGCACAAATCTAAGCAGTTCCAGTAAACCATGTTTGGAGAAAGACCATATGAACAGCAGGTGGTTTTGAGCCTAACAGAAATTAAAACGAGCGTGAGAGGGAGTGGCAGCTCTCATCCAAGCACTGCCAGAGAGAGAAAGAGTTTGACTACACCCACCGCATGCTCAATGAGAGCACCCAAAGCCTCCTTAAAATTGTGACATCATCAAACTCATTCTCCTGACTCACCACACGAGAGCTTACCACCTAGCTTGCTTTAAGGAAGACGACAGGTGACTCAGGCAGAAACAAAGGATCATTGCATTTGGCATTGTGTGCATGTGCAGGTGGGTGCCCCCAAAATCTAGTGAATGTGAGTCAGCTTCAGATCTCCTCTCGGTGGCTTCCTTGTCCAAGATATCAAGACCAGCAGATTGGAGGAGCTGGATTCCAGCAGATTGTCTAAGTAAATGATACCCATGGGCATCTGAGAGGGCTAGCTGTCCTTCTGTATGCAGGATAGATTTGCTCTTGTCTATCACATGTTTTCTATGTGCCACCCCAAAGGTAACACCTGGTTCAGCATACTGACCTTGCAGAAGTGCCGTGAGAACTAACAGTGTGGGCTCAGGGGCAGCGTGCACAGTTGCTATGTTATCGTCTCACACGGGTTTTCCCTCTTACCCGTCACATGTCAAGAGAACCTCCGAAAGCTTTTAATAGATATCCTAGCTCCTGAGACTTCAAACAAATGACATTTGGATGACATGCGTTATGACAAGAAAAATGTTCTGCCTTTTCTAAGTAATCTGACAGCCCCAAATAAAGTCACACATCTACAAGACACCACAGAGCCACAATCCAAGCGGCCATCTCTAAACTTCATGCAAGGTGAGCCAATTCTCTCACAAAGATGAAACAGACCATTTCCAGCTTCAGAGAGCTTACAATATACAGCAGGGAAACATTGCAAACAACTGATGACTCTTTGCCCTTTGGGATCTCCATAGGATGAGCTGGGTCGAGATCTGATTGTGCTAGGAATGGCTAAGGGGTTGTGGATTCAATTTTTAAAGGGACAGTACATAAGGTACGCTGTTACACCATGCATGTGTAATGCAATCTAACGTTGGAAGTAAACCTTCCGGGTATTGAAAGACAGAGAGAGAGGAAAGACAAAGCAAGGGAATTTTATATTTTATTTTAAGGAAGGGAAAAAATGGGGGATTAAATAATGTCCCCTCAGCTGCTGATGTTCTCCCTGCTGCTATTCTGGACCTGAGAACCCCAACCAAAGAAACTGCAGACTATAAAATGCTACATAGATAACACGTTTGGGAGCTGTCCAGTTCAATCTGTTCCCACCAAATACCATACTGTCCCCAGAGCTGGGATTTCCTCTAAATCCAGGATTTAGCCATGTGTCTCCATGGCAAGCCTGAGGTTCAATTCCAGGAATCGGGTTTGGCCTTCCTCCTAGTGCATTAACAAGAATCTAGAAGAAACCTAGCCCGTCAGCAAGACAAACTCAGAAAAAGACTGGCATTACTATAATATCTTCTGGCAAAGCAAAACTTCCCAAGAAAAGATATTTCAGACTTTGCAAGAAAGCTAAAAATTTAATAAAAAATGAAAAGACCGAGCAGAAAAAACAAAGGTCAGAAATATAATGTTTAAGATCCAACATTTTCACCAAGCACATATTTAAATAAAATGGGGGGGGGGGTACTGGAAAGCTTGGTTCCAACACATTTCAGTGTCTGGTTTTTCTAACATCAAGCTTCTGAGTGACCTCTGATCGTACAAATGGTGTAAAAGTTTAAGGCAAATGACAGATTTTACTTAATGTTTGTCTAGGTAAAGCAACTGACCCTGAAAGTACCTTTCCAAATAAGAAATTTGTTTAACTGTATAGGACTCTGTGCCTCTTTGAAATACGACTGGACTCCTTACTCCTCTGTATCTTGGATATCTTAAGAAAATTAAATTTCTAATGTATTTCCACCAGAGGGCAGTAAATAAAAAACAAACAAACAAACAACCTGTGCCCAGAACACAAGTGCTTCTAAAATTGGTTATAAACAAATTTTATCTTCCCACTAACTTGCATTGTAGATGCAGAGAATTTCAGCACTGAAATGTTTCCTTGATCAATCTCTTCTCCGCCTTTTGGCTGAGATCATGCGTAGTGCAACGTTCATCAGTCCTGGTCTTCTTTAGCATTCTCATTCTCTGCCACTGAAAAGCATGTCCTGAAAACCTATCCCAGAAGGAAATAGGGGAGGCCGCTTTTATAAAATGAGAAAGCTGCCTTCAGCTGTTCTGTCCATTCGCCCAGGGTCTCTCTGGGTCTGGACCTCCACCCCCGCCGGTGAAGGGGCCTGGAGGGCACCAGTAACTGCACGTCTTTGTCGTGGGACAAACACTGCCAAGAGGCCGCAGGAGCACTCCAACAAGAGTTGTGAATGCTAAACAGGAATCCTGCAAGAAAAGGAAGAACAGGGATGCCATCCAGTGGTCAGCCAGTGGCCTTGCCGCCTGTGTGATCCTCAGCACCACCTCCATGGAAAGTGCTAGAATGCAATTCGCAGGCTCTGACTCCTAAAGGTAAAAGGGCCAAAAGCAAATATGATTCTGGTCTGAGCAAACCTCAGCCACACAGCCTACTCTTCTAAGTTGCAAAACGAGAACAAGGGAGAGGAATTGTGCCCGGGACCTGGAAGCTAACGTGAAAAGCCACCTGGCTGACAAGCTCTCAAGTGCAGCCACTTCCATGAGCTTTTTACAGCACTGATTTCTGGGGCCACCAAGACCTTCTGAGTGACAACCTCCAGGGACAAGTCTTGAGAAATGGTGCTGTCTGAAAAAAGATATCTGGGTGATTCTGAGACAGACAGTGTCCCATAGTCCAAAAATGGGCTTAAATTCATTGATTTAATCCATTCTGCTGTCATTAGGCAGGGTTGTGCTTCAGCTCTGCCAGCTCGACATTTCTTTCCTGACTCTAAAATCCTAAACACCTATTCTCGTCATTCATTTCAGCGTCCAAAATCCCAGATCACCAGGGAATTCTCCTTCCTGATCTGAGACCAAGCTCTGCTGCTTGTTGGCTGCATAAGCTAGCCGACCAACCCCTCAGTTTTGCATGAATAAATGGGGTCATGACAGTACTTACCTGGTAGACTTGTTGGGGAAAGTAAAGAGCACAGAGCAATAGCTGTCCCTTAGTATGCACTAAAATACTTGTTATTAGTATCATTTATTATTGCTCTGTTCTGGCTGCTCTTTTGGCTTATTTTCATTTGCTTGATCCCAAAGGATATACTGATCCTGCTATGCCTAGGACTTGCTGTCCAGCTAGCTGTCTTACCTGTCTGCCCCAACCATCCCCAGGCCTGTACAGCCCTTGTTGATATTGACAGATTCGCCTATAGGCAAAGTCTAACCCATTTTCTGAGCTAATAGTGATCACGGCAGGAGCTCCAGTGCCCTGGCAACAGATATATGAAACGAACAGAAACATTTCTTGATAACCTACTATGTGCCTAGTGCAACGCAAGACACATTATATATATTTTCTCATTTAATTGTCTCGGTGATACTCCAAGGTAGGCATTAAGCTCCCTAATTTACAGAGGAGAAAACAGAGTCTTAAAGAAATAACATGAAGTGGCACACTTCCCTAGGTGCCTCCAAAGGCTAGGAAATGAATTGCTCCCAGTGATCAGCTCTGGGCACACCTACCCAGTCTCTGTCTCTAACTGCAGTTGAGGCTTGTGTGTCCAGGGGTTCTGTCCAGCACCCAGGCCCTCTTAGCACAGCTGACTGGCCTTATCTGGGATACCTGGTCTATCACCTACAAATCTTTCCCTAGGAAGCTGAATTCTGTTTCCTACATCCCTTGGTCCTGGCCTATGCACTGATCTGATAGACAGGAAATGGGCCTGACCTCAAGAATCACTCACCGCTGCTGCCCCTCTGGCCGTATGCCTCCCTCAAATGCAGAAGAGCTGGTGGAAGCAAGCCCACATTTGCCAAGGCTCATTGACACCATACATTCAGCTACTGGCTGCCTTTCCCAAGACCAGGTCTACTATTGTCTCCAATTTCCCCAGCAATCTATTCTTTCCAGCTTCCAATTTTTCTTAACTTCCTACCGCACGAAGTTGCCGAGGCCCCAGGATCCCTCACACCTGAGCCTGTGCTAATGATGCCATTTCCAGCATGCTGTGGCAAGAAATGCCTGCAAACCCACCAGCATTACAGAATGGAAGAATAAGAGTCAGGGTGAGGGTGAGGGCCAATACAAAGTGCAAGAAAACTGGAAAATAGTGAATCCTGCTACTATGTTTTACAAAGTACTCAAGCTCCCTTGTACTTGGGAAATATATATAAACATGACTGTAAACATAGGAAACAAGTGACAATGCTAGATGTCCTGTCAAATAGGAAGACAATCAAGACATAATCCTTTTTCCTAAGGAATTACATTTTGAGATAAAAGCACACAATTTGAAGTGTTAATATTAACACGTGACAATATATGTTAAGGACCAGATGAAGAATACGTTCAGTGTGTACTGTAGAATTTGATAAGATTTGGCACAGCCTGTGGGGATCATAGGCAGCTTCCCAGGAAAAGCAGCCCTTGTGCTGGGCAATGTATGATGAGTAGAAATTATTTAAGTGGTGAAGCTATGGGATGGTCCACCAGGGTTTGCCAGAGAAAGGACCAGAATAGATGCAATGGAGGTGGAGGCCACAGAAAGCACCTGGGTAATAGGATCGCACATGGAAGGTTGGGGCTGGACTGTGGACCAAGGTGAATGTGAGACTGAAGAGTTCAGAGTTAATCCTCTAGACAAGAAGATCCTCATGGGACTTTTGAGAAGGGAATGATATGGCAAAAGTGTGTGTGGGGAAAATTTATGTGGCAACAGCTAGTAAGGGCCTTGGAGGATATCCCAGGGGTGTGGGTGCTCTGGTTCAGCATTTCCTAACATGTATCTTAATATGTTCTTTGGAATGTAAGTGGGAGAGAAATTAATCAAAGATATTTCGAAGTCCAATAAAATAAAGCAAGAAAAGTAAATTAAACCAAGTAAAATGGGTGTCTTTTTTTGTTTTTGTTTTTGTTTTTGTTTTTGCAGATCTTCTCAGAGCCTTTTATGTTAAGGCTCTGAAGGAGATATAAAATGTAGCATTTCCGAAACTTAGTTGCCTACTGAGCCACTTTCCCCAGTGAAGCTCATAAGAAAGAATAAGAACAGCATTCTGAGACACAAACTCTGCATGATGGAGGGTGGCCTGAAGCAAATGACAGATGTTGTCATTTTAAAGAAGATATCTCAGATCTCTGCTCTAAGTTGTGGGGATTAGAGAAGAATACAGAAATGGAGAGACATCTATAGCCTTCCATTCCCTCACTTTAAATGCTTTGGTGTCATTCTTGACTCCTGTCTTTCTCTCAAATGATATATCCAATCCATCAGCAACACCTGATGAATCTACCTTCAAAGTTCTTTCCAGAATCTGACAACTTTTCATCACCTTCCTGGCTACAAAACCACTATCATCCTTCTAACTGGTCTCCTCCTTCCATCCCTATACCCCAAAAGTTTATTCTTTAACAGAGAAATCAAACTGCTCATTTTGAACATTAATCAGATCATATCGCTCCTCTGTTCAAAACCCTATAATGGCTCCCATCTCACCCAGAGTAAAAGCCAAAGTCCTGACAATGGCCTTAAAACCCAGCATGCCCTCTATCCCAACCTGTGTCACCTTTCACTTCATTTCTGCTATTTCCTCCCCCTTTAATTCCCCTTTCTGTTCCTTGATCATCCAGAAACACCCCTAACTCAGAGATTTGGGCTTACTGTTCCCTCCACTTGAATTCTGACCTTTTTTCTTTCTTAACTTTTTCTTTCTTTCTTTCTTTTTTTTACTGTCTGTCCACTGCTCTTAGGAATATATGCCCCAATAGGATAGGGATCTCCCCTATTTTGTTTTATCCCTATTGCCAAGCATAGAAGACGAGCTATACGTGCTGAACTAGCTAATTAAATTCCAACATGAATGCTGTGCATTGGAGAAGGCATTATCTATATTTTGTAGATAAAGAAATTGAGAGTCAGAGATGATTTGTGATTTGTGCAAGAGTGCGAGGTAACACGTGGTTAATTTACCATTTTCTAATTTTCAGATTAGAATCTAGGTCTCTTGGCTCTTCAGCTACACAATAATCTCACAGAGCTACGGAAACAGAAAAATAGCTTTAAGCAAATTAAAATGGCTAAATTCATAGATTACGATAGGATTCTGCTATTTTGAAGGGGAAAAAAGCATCATGGGCTAAATATCATCCATTTCCTTTGGCTCTTTAGGACTGTTCAATATAAAATTTAACTTACATTCTATATAATATGTCAAGCAAAAAAACAAACTGGGGATAAACACAGAGAGGAATATAAACATGTCTTAGTGAAACCTCACTTTACAGAAGTCTACCACAAGTGCTAGTCTAGAGGACTCCTGCTTACATTGTACACGTCCTAAAGCACTCTTTGTGACCCTCAAAAAGGTGTGATATCTATGTTGGCAAGACCTAAGAGGGCAAAAAATGAAAACTGTTGTGAAAACAGACAAGCAACAATTTTTACATCATGTATCTATGAAAAACAGCAACCAAGCAGCCCAGTGTTCCAGTACATCCATCAGGGCATAAGGCGTGAGCCAGCGCTGGGAAAGAGGAGAACTATGGTCTTCTTCTACTAAAGGGCACAAAAATTCTTCTCTAAACTGGACTTGTTGCCACCCCAACACCCTTGGGGTATTTCTGTAGGAACTCTGTACACATTAGGCTAGAAATAACTGGAGTTACTTTTCAACTTATCTGCAATGCCCTGCTATACTATCCTGACCCCAGGGATACTGCAGGAACTGATTTTCCCCAAGGGGAAAATAAAATAGGAGTTGAGGAAATGGGAGGAAGAAGAGTGGGAATAAAAGCACTCAAATCAGAAGACCAGAAATAAAGGGAGTCTGTATCAGATAAGACAGTTGTTCTAGACCAATGGTTCTCAGGCATTAGAATGTATCAGAAGCACCTGCAGAGCTTGTGAAAAAACACATACACACAAATTGTTGAGTTCCAATTTCCCAAATGATGCTGATGTTGCTGGCAGGGAATTACATTATGGGAATCACTGTTTTAGATGTACCATGTCCCTAAATTGGACTCCATTTTGGGAAAAAAAATGGAACAGGAAACCTATAATCCTCTATAATGAAATCTCATAGAATCTTAAAATGTTAGAACTTGAAAGGTCCTTATGGGGGCCCCATATGGAGAGGAAATAGAGGTCCAGACAAGTTACTTAATGTGCCCAAGGTCATGTTTCTCAAACTGCAGATTCACACCCTCCTCTGGATTATAAAATCAATATAGAATAGAATGACCAAGAAAAAAAAAGAGAGAAGGATCAAATTATAAAAATGAGGAATGAATGTGTGGATGTCAATACTGACCTTTCAGAAATAAAAATGATCCAAAGGAAATATTATGAATAATTGTAAGCCAACAAATTAGATAACCTCAATGAAATAGGCAAATTCCTAGAAAGTTACAAACCAGACTCAAGACAAAAGTAAATCTGAATATACTATTACAAATAATGGGATTGAATTAATAATCACAAACTTGCTCCAAAAAAAAAAAAAAGGCCCAGATGGTTTTATTGGTCAACTCTACCAAATGTTTATTTATTTTTAATTTTTTAAAGTATATTTATTTATTTTGAGAGAGACAGAGACAGTGCATGTGGGGGAAGGGCAGAAAGAATCCCAAGCAGGCTTCATGCTGTCAGCACAGAGCCAAAGGTGGGGCTCGAACTCATGAAACTGTGAGATCATGACCTGAGCCAAAACCAAGTGTCAGACACTCAATCAGCTGAGCCACCCAGGTGCCCCATGAACTCTACCAAGTATTTAAAGAAAAAATAACACCAATACACAAATTCTTCCAAACAATGACAACACTTCTCAAGTATGAGGCTAATATTACTCTGATACCAAAACCAAAGACGTCACTAGAAAAACAAACTGCAGAGCAATATCCTTTATAAATACAGACATTACAGTCCTCAACAAAATACGAACAAAACCATATTTATCAACATATAACAAAAGATTATACACTGTGATCAGAGGTTTATTCCAGGAATACAAGTTTGGCTTAACATATGAAAATCAATATATCCAAGGGTTCCTAGGTGGCTCAGCTGGTTAAGTGTCCAACTCTCAATTTCCACTCAGGTCATGATCTCACAGTTCATGGGATCAAGCCCCACGTTGGGCTACATGCTGACTACCTAGAGCTTGCTTGGGATTCTCCCTCTCCCTCTCTCTCTCTGGCCCTCCCCCACTCACATTCTCTCCTTCTCTCTCTCAAAATAAATAAACTTAAAAGAAAAGAAAAGAAATTCAATACACCACAGTGATAGAATAAGGGACAAAACATGCATAATCATTTTAAAAGATTCATAAATAAAAGTTTAACAAAATCTATATTTTAATTTTACCATTTCATGCTAAAAAAAAAAACACTCAACAAAGTAGTAATAGAAAGGAATTTCTTCAACCTGATAAAGGATCTTGAGGAAAAACCCTCAGGTAACATCATACTTAATGGTGAAAGGCTGAATGCTTTTCCCTAAGATCTAGAAGAGAAAAGGATGTCTTCTCCTGCCGCTTCCATCCAACATTATACTGAAAGTTTTAGCCAGGAAGATTAGACAAGAAAAGGAAACAAAAGGCAACCATATTGAAAAATAAAGAATAAAACTGTCATTACTAATATATGAATTGAAAATCCTAAGGACTACATATGTACACCCCCCCACACACACACACACAAAACAATTAAAACTAATATGTGAGTTCAAGAAGGCTGCAGGATATAAGATCAATATAAAAATCAATTGTACCTGTATTCAATTCTATTGTATTTCTATACACTATACAGTAGCAATAGCCAATCCAAAAATGAAATCAAGAAAGCAATAGCATCTAAAAGAATACTTAAGGGGCACCTGGGTGGTTCAGTCGGTTAGGCTTCAGACTTCGGCTCAGGTCACAATCTCATGGTTCATGAGTTCGAGCCCTGAGTCAGGCTCTGTGCTGACAGCTCAGAGTCTGGAGCCTGCTTCAGATTCTGTGTCTCCTTCTCTCTCTCTGCTCCTCTCCTGTTTGTGCTCTCTCTCAGAAATGAATAAACATTAAAATAAATAAATAAATAAATAAATAAAAGAATACTTAGGTATGAAATTAACAAAAGACTTGTACACTGAAAATAGTGAAGCTTTGCTGAAAGAAATTAAAGAATGTCTAAATAAATATAAAGAAAGGCATTCAAAGTTTGTAGACTGAAAAATTTAATATTACTAAGAAGACAATATTTCCCAAGTTGATCTACAGATTCACTAAAATGCTTCTCAAAATCCAGAGGGCTTTTTTGCAGAAGTTGAGAAACAGATTCTAAAACTTATGTGCTAACATGTTTCAACCCAAAACAAGACAAAAACTTTATTATCAGAATTTCTTCCCATCAAACCTATGAATTTATTAAGATAGTGGATACAGACTGAAACTCTTGGTGCATCTTCCTATTTCAGATATATTCTCTTTGATGTTAGAACCACAGAGTTAAGATAACAATGAAGTATTGGTACCATGGTGACAGAACATAGCATGATAGAAATATAAAGATAAAAACTTTATTCCTGAAACTGTGGAGAAGGAAGCTAACTCTCTTCCTGTTGGAAGGCAAAAAAGTGCCTTTGAAGGTGAAGTTTGCCCGAGAGCACATGTGTGACCTGAAGATTTGCAGGAAAGGAAAAAAAGACAAATAACTCTTTCCATCTATAGTTGGCTGTGACTGCAAAGTAAATCTGCATGGTAGACAGACCTTTAAACCACCCAGCTCCAACTGGAGGGTCTCAAACAGCTCCACTCACTATCTGTGGATTTGCATGTGTGAGTCTACTGACAAAGCTGTAGACTTTGGTGAAGTCTTGACTTGATTTTACCTTCCCAAAGAAGAAAAGCATGAAACTGTTCCGGGATTCTCCTACTTATCTCAGTCATGAATCAAAAGTTTTCGCAGGTAGACAAAGTTGATTTCACTTTTAATTCTGTCACTTACTGAGTAATTTTTTAATCTCTAAACTGAAAATAATATCTGTAGATTGTGGTGATTAAATTGAAATGTGATCTTTTCGCTTGCTTCTTGGAGTAATTTTCAAGGTGGACAACATTATCCTAATTTTTTTAATGAAAAACTAATCAGATGCATTTATCACTTGAAGATTTATGTACCTTCCTATTTATAAGAGTGCTTTGCAATATTGCTGTCCGGATTCAGAGCAAATTCTTCCACCATTTGGGTTTCTCGTTCATTTATAAGGGAAGGAAGGAATGCATAGGAAAGCGGTAATATTAGAAAGTTGCATTCCTATATCTTGGGCTGACTGTACAGTTTATTCTCTTCTCTGAAAACTTTTCCCAGCTCCCTCTCTAAACTTGAAATTAACAGGAAAGCCAGTGGCACAAACAATAGCAGTGCCTACTTCTACTAGTTGTACATACTGGCCTAACACTCTGAGCAAAACACCAAGGGATTTACTCCAGTGTTTCAATCATTCAAAATGCCATATTTCTGAAATGTCTATTGTTTTGCTTCTTGCTTTTTTTCTTCTTCAACCCCATGAATTACATTATTATATGTTCTCTTCGTTGTACTGATCAGTATGCAAAGAAATTCATTTATTTACTCAATGAATTGAAAATATCAAGAGCTTGGTTCATAACACTGTAAAATCTCAAAACTTTCTACGTTGTCCATGTAACAGCTAGAATGAAAATAGATTTTTAACTTATATTTGGGCTTTCATTTCAGTCTTCAATAGACTGATAATACATTTTTAACTTGTATGTGGGCTTTCATTTCAGTCTTCAATCTTTTATACATAACATGCTTTGAAAAGGAAACCGTTGGGGTGCCTGGGTAGCTCAGTCAGTAAGTGTCCAACTTCTGCTCAGGTCATGATCTCACTGTTCGAGGATTTGAGTCCTGCATAGGGCTCGTGCTGGCAGTTCAGAGCCTGGAGCCTACTTTGGATTCTGTGTCTCCCCCTCTCTCTCTGCTCCTCCCCTACTCACACTCTGTCTCTCTCTCAAAAAATAAACGTTTTAAAAAATTAGAAAAGAAAGCCATTATTTGGTATGGAAGCTTTTCCTTTTCAACAGGGAAAAAATTAGGGGAAATAAATCCCAGCTGAGCAATTCCACTCATTTTCCTAGATGAAGGTAACTAAAATACATAACACTTTTTTATTTTCTAATTAACAGCTATAGAGCTGGTTTCAGGAAACTGTGCATAAATAGTCCATAAAAAGTAAAAGGTCCAACAACAACATGCAAAGATAGTAATTAAAACAGAGGGAAAAAGACCTATTATAAATTACACTACACTTGAGGCTATAAAAAAATCTTTTTAATTAACTGAAAGAATGAGGCAAACAACCTCTGAGCTTTTATAACTGACTACTGAACTTTGGAGACAACACAATGATTTTTTTTTTATGTGTCATAGAAGTTGAATACCACTAATCATTAGCTCAACGAGTGAGGATTATCCTTAACAAATTACTAAAAATATTATCACTGAAGATTCTAGAGTTTGTACTGCTTCTCTATAGCTCACCTATTATAGAAGAATCCAGAAACATCTACTGTAAAAGCCAGGCTTTTTCTAAGGAACAAAGTAGTTGGTGCAAACTTATTTGAAAGTCAAAATAGAAAAATCCAATACTACAGACATTAAACCCAAACATGTATATGCCTATTTTCTCTGTTACAGGAGAAGCAATTTATTTTAGAAGTAGTTTCCTGGAAACTCTAGACTTCAAAGTCTGTTGCCAACTTCATTTGTGTTTTTTGGGGTGACTTCCACCTTGGGCACTCTCTCGGGTGTTCTGACCCATCACATTAGCAGGATGATGGTAAAATCATTACCAATATGTTATCAGATCTTTTAAAAATCCTATCACATGCTTATAGCATGGTAATGGTGATATGTTATGTTGAGTTCAAACGCCTTTTCAAAATCTATGGTTGGTTTTGAGCTTAAAAATTGCAGAATGAACATCAGTGCTAGGTTGGGAAATCATTTGTTTGATACTGCTGAATAGAATGATTCAAGATGGGGGAAAGAAGCTAATTCTCAGGAACATGGCCTATAAATTAATCCAATTAGATGTGTCGAGCAAAATTAGAAATGGTTTTAGATCTCCCATTTTGCTCCTCTTATTTACTATTTCTCCCCTTAGGGCTTCTTCTTTTTTCTTCTCTCTCTTTTTTTTTAATGACATGTATCACTTCAACAACTTACTCTTCCTAACATAAAAGAAATGAAGAAATATGATTTCTAAGTATGTTAATTCTATTAAAGAAAAAGAAACTTAAAAATCTGAGGCCTAAGAGCAAACTACTGGAGTAGAAAGCTCTCAGCTGACTAGAAGCAACCCTACAAAGACAAAGGGCATTATTTAGGAATTAATAAGGTCTGGCCTTCACTCTAGGTCAACACAATTTAGTCCTCATAATACCTGACTCCATTACCATTGGCTATGCCCACTGCTCCCTTCCCCTTATTATCAATCATGAGCACCAGTTACAGAATAAGGCAGCTCAAGGTCACATTGAAGGATGGTTCTTGAGACCGAAGTGGAGTTCTAAGTAGGGCCTCTAGATGGCACTCTTTCTTATCAGTAGTCTGAGTGAACAGTTTTCTTTTCTATCTCCACAACAAATGACTAAAATTGGTCCTCTCGTCTTATATTTTGATACAATTGCCCTATGCCATCTTAGAAGAAAGCTGGGTGCTTACATAACACATTAGTTAACATTTACCAGCATCAAGTTATGCTCTTGTCTTAAAAAATTCCTGTATCAGTTCCTGCCGGTGTTCTATTGACCCTGCATAGCCAGTATTCCACCAGGTGGAAGTGTTTGTTTCAGATCCAGTCAGTCCCTATTTCCCACTTTGGACCCTACTTCCAGTGTCACTAAGGTAACGAAAGAAGAGGGAAGTCCGCATCTCCAGCCTCCACTAAGGCTTGCTCCTTACACTCCTTACCACTCGGCTACAGCTGCGTGGGGATCCTATTATCTGTGCTTAGGAGCAGAAGCTGGACACAGGTGAAGGGACGTTGGCTTTCCCACCAACCCAGGACTGTGTCTGTAAGTGATGGGTCGGGGGTCTGGGAAAAAACCCTTGTTATCCCGTCACTAACAGCATTAGGGATGCTTCTATGAAGCTCACAACTGGCCTCAACGTCATTGCAGCTTTCCCACCACACCCAATATTTCCTGGCAAAATAGGCAATATCCCCCGGAAACTACTCTCCCCTCCTACTTTCCTCCACTCCCAACATGCACATGTGCACACAACTCGCGTGCATGCATACACACACACACACACTGACACACACACACACACACACAGTGTTCTCAGGAAACCAAGTTCCTTGTCCATGCTTTTTAGAGGAACCCATTTCAGCTCTGTGGGCCTGGGCACAATCAGGATGCGGTTATGAAAACCATGAAATATCGACATTTCTGAGGGTAGGTTGTAGAGTAAAACACTGAAGAGTTTATGGAATTCCTTTCTTTCATGCTTCAATTATATTTAGTGAGCACGCTTTTTAATATCTGGGGATTTTCAAGAATTCATAGTTCTGTGTAACTATAGGTATTTCAGAGAGTGACAAAGACTAAAAACCAGTGTTCCATTCAAATTTATTCTCTCTCATTTTACCTTATTTCAGCTCCAACTTCCTGGTCTGTCTAGGGGCTTCCTACTTTCTAACGGTGGGTCTAGCCATGGGTTTGCAGACTGACCCCATATGACCAGGGGGCTCTGGCAACTACAACACAGGTTGACTTTTAAGACTCTTAAGAAAACACAGAAAAATCTCTCATTAACTCTTTGTCCTCAAACCAAAGACTCTTGTGCTTCTTTGCAGTTATGAATTCTTATAAACATTCAGTCCTACCACATTTATATTCCCAATAGCTTATCTTGCTGAGACATAAAGCAATGAAGGTCATAGGTGCTATACATAAAAATCTAGTTATATAAGTTGTACTAAATAATTTAAATGGACCATTTAACTAATCCTGGATTTTCTCCACAAAGCCAAAGGTCTTATTTTGTTTAGTTCATATCTCCTTCCTTTTTTACACAGAAAATTCTTCCTTAGGACTCAGGAATGGGAAGAAAACAACTATACCTTGCAAGTTTACTCAGAAACATTGTAAGCCTATCATTTTCCCAAATATTGTTTAAATGTTTAGAGCTCCGTAAAACTCAAGCATCACTGGATGAATTCTATAAACATCACCAAATGCGATTTTTCTAGAAAGAAAGCTGCTAAATTTTTAAGACACAAGATTAAACCTCCAGATGGCCTTTTCTGAAGTGCAAGTACTAATTGGGTTTCCATGTCCTTGTCTGACACTCTAGTCTATCTGAAGTATCTCTTTCTAGAACAGAGTCTGGGAAACCAAAGTTCACCAAAGGCCCAGGAGAAGGACAGATAAATAAAACAGACCATGTGCTTTTGATTTATGGGAGCTTGGGGCCCCCTATTAGCCCATTTATTTCCAAACAAGTCTCCTCCAATCTGACAAAATGCCTAAAAATCTACCTCTAAAAGATTTCGTCTCTTGGCTCTAAAAGACCTATTTGTCTAGCTCCCCAACCATATCCAAATGTCCCTGGGAAAGGTACAATATCCAGGATTTATTAGCAACACCTGCATTCCCTTAACTGCCTTAGATGAAGTGTCAAGGAAGGAAACAGCAGTGCAGAGAAGTTACGAGGCTTGCCTAAGACTACACAGTTTGTAGGTGACTAAATCCATGTAGCGCTTAGGACTGAGACTTCGGAAGGAGCCGTAAAACCAACTCTGTTCCCATTCTTCTCTCTTCTCTGGGCTGTGGACAGGGCAGAGAAGTATATGGCTCAAAGAGCTACTAGTATTTTCTCAGGGCAAGAGCTTCAGAAAGGAGGCAGGGCACAAAGACAACTCACTTCCATGGTCAGGAAGCTCTGGTGACTTGGTTTGCAGAAGAAAAGCCATGTGCACTCATTTCAGGAATGCCCAATTCCAACCCATGAGAGGAAGAAAAAGCTCAAGGTCAAATCCATTTGGAAAAGGCTTCTTAATGTATCTCTTTTGGAAGACTTTTGGTGACTATCAGCATATAAGAACAGTCCACTTGTAACATCATTTAATCTAGTTCCCAAACTACTTGATCAAAGGATGCAATTTTTCCAAACATTTATTAACATCTCCCTAAAAGAGTTCAGGAAATACTGCTTTAGTGGAAATTACAAGAACTTTGTTTCCTCTTGTTGCCCTGCAGTGGCCACACAACCCAGAACAGAGCTCTGGGAAACCCTTATTCCTGGCAGAAGTTATTTGCATGCATTTTCTACCAGAAGGCACAATCAGAAAAGGCTTTTAGCACTGGGAACACCTTTTCATTAAGGGCACTAACAATTATAGAGAAAAATCTGTTGAGGGTCAAAGGGAAGTAAAACCCAAAACTCTCTCTTTTCCACCTGCAGTTCTTTCCTTTTTTAAAGATTCCCCTGAGTACCCTCTTTGCTAGGGAAGTTTTCTTCCAACCCTCAGGCAGAGTTAATCCTTCATTCTCTTCTCTCACAGCCAGAGTTCCTGTTTTTTATTGTAGTACTTGATATTCTTGCATTGAAGTATCTGCTTACAGGCCTGATTCTCTCAATAACCTAAGGGCAGTTCAAGGCCATGGACGATGAAGTATGTTATCTTCTTAGCTCCACCACCTGCAGCCTCTGAGATGTGGAAATGTTCATAAAGTTCTGTGACAGGCTTAACATAATGAGTCAACAAATTCACTAAATTGATTTGATTGAGGCATGGAAAACAATACCCCATTAAATGAGTAATCATTAATACTTAATGTATTTATTATGGCCATTTAATTTTTCAAGTGGGGAAAGAAGAGGAAGAAAGAAAGAAGAAGGACATAAAGAATCAGAGATGATACAACAACCAGTAGTATGAAAAATCGTAGGGAAGAAAAATAGAAACAAGAATGAAAACAGAAAAACTGTACAAAAATGCAGGGAAAGTTATAGGTGGAAAGAGAAATAAAGCAAAAAAATAGCTAAAGTGGGAAATTTGGTGAGAAAAATACACAAAAGGAAGAAAATTCAACATGTTCATTTTTTATTTTAAGTTTATTTATTTATTTTGGGAGAGAGAATGCACGCGCGCACACGCACACGAGAGGGAGAGGGGCAGAGAGAGAGAAGGAGAGAAGGAGAATCTCAAGCAGGCTCTATACTGTCAGCACAAGACCAATGTGGGGCTTGACCTCATAAACTACAAGATCATGACCTTAGCCAAAATCAAGGTCAGAAGCTCCACTGACTGACCCACCCAGGTGCCCCAGAAAATTCAACACTTTTGAAGTGTTAATGCAAAAGTCTACAGTTCAACTTACTGTCATCTCTTAGCATAGACCCTGACTATTATTCCTGGTTACTATTTATGACTATTAACCAAGATATTATTCACAACTATACCAAGGTTTGTTTTTTTTTTTATCCTTTGACCTGCTGATTTTTCACTTTGAAGGTCCAATCAGTTCAGCCATAATTGCTGCCATTATAACTATTACTTTGTGGAAGAGAATTCACAAGTCTGAATTTTTGTTCTTTTAATCTACTGGGTAAGATTGGCCCAGCCAATTGAAAGTATCATGGTTTGCCAATTCTTAAGAACCTTCAAAAAAAATTTACTAATAAGCTATTTAAATGGAAACAAATGGAATTGCAATAAATGTTTGAATTGCAAACATATAAAGGTTTTATTTAACTATTTCAATTGATTTCTAAGCATAGGCTTTTAAAAAATAGCAGAGGGTTTTTTTTTTGGGCCTGGTTTTCTTTTTTGTGAGATTTTCCTTCCCTTCTAGTCTTATCTTCCTAAAATGCCTTCAGGTTCCATAGCAATTACCCACTTTCCTTTGTGGGCCTTATCTATTTTTATTACTTAGCAATAGTCAGTTTCCCTCAAGCAGGGCTGTGGTAATTAACCGGAATAACAGGGAATGACTCAGATCCCTGATCCAAATTTCTCTTCCAGCTCCAAGTTCCAAAAATAGTACTCTATTAGTCAAAAGGCTCATTTCAGTAATATTCATTGTTTAGAGGGCCTGTGAGTACATTCTTTATATGTAGGAGCCTCTAAGAGGCTTTGTGTTTTGGCTTCCCAGCAGGAGATTTCCCTGGGCTAATATAAAACATCAAGTCTTACAAACCTTTTCAAGCTTTCAAGCCCAAAATATCATCATGAACCTCTAACTAGCTCCAGGACATCAGGAAAGCAGTGAGTTCTTTGGCCTTCAGTTTCATGATCCATAAAATGAACCCCCGCACAAGCGAAGCTCTAAATATTAGCTCTAAAATATTCTATTTCTAAAGGGGCTTGCTCTTCAAGGTCTAGCCAAACTTTTACAAAATAGAATTTGAGGCAGCAATTCTGCTCAGAATTCAACAGCAAGACTTCTTGCAAGATCTTTTAAAGTTACTTTCCTAAATCAGTCCACCAACCAATATCTACTGAATAATCACAGCTATATCCAAATATACACAGCTAGAATTCACAGGAAGAAGTCTCTGTCCCCTGCCCCTCAAATTTTGATAAGACATACAATAAGAAGATAAGTGACAATAACATAGATACAATGTGAGCCCCAAATGAATGATAAAATAGTAAAAATTCATGTCAGGTAAACCTCAGATAGGCTAAAGAGATTCTTACAAAGTGTCAGTGGAAAAGTACATAATTTTCCAATAAACATAATGTATGCTTCAAATGGGAATGAGGTGGGAATGAGTATAGAGGTGGCATTAGTTTTAATTTTTTTAATGTTTATTTATTTCTGAGAGAGATAGAGCACAAACAAGGGTAAGGCAGAGAGAGAAAGGGAGACACAAAATCTGAAGCAGGCTCCGAGCTGTCATCACAGAGCCAGATATGGGTCTCGAACCCATGAACTGTGGGATCATGACCTGAGCTGAAGTCAGATGCTCCACCAACTGAGCCACCCAGGCGCCCCAAAGAGGTGACATTAGTTTAAAAAAAACATATTTCATTTGCCACACATATGTGTCTTCGGGTCTGCCATGCTTGGCTTCATGCAAGCAGTCCTTTTATCCGGAATGCCTTCTATCCATTCAAGTTCACAGCTTTCCACCCCCTTCAAATTCAAGCACAAAGACCCTTTCTCCATGAGGCAGTCTCTGATCCTACAGTTGAAAGTTACCTTTTTCCCACTTGACATTCCACAGACCTTTTTCTGTTTCTCTTTTACAGTATCTGTCACTTATTCCCCTCTACTGGTCTTTCATGTATCCTCATACATCTGCTGCTAAACTTCACAATCCTCAGGGGAAGCAGCCAGCCAAACTTAACGTTTGTTTACCATAGAACTTAAATCAAGGCTTTGTATCAGTCACCATTCAAGTATTATTTTTTTTTAACCACTCATTCATTCAACCCAAATGTAGTGAACAATTGACTATGTTCCAGTAACATGCTAAGAGCTATACATTTAGAGCTTGCATTCTGGTGTTAGAAAACAAGTGATCAATAAAAAACTAATAAATGTACAATGTTCCCAGTGCTTTTAAGTCCTGGGGCGGGGGTGGAGGGCAAGACTAAGGAGTAACTGGAGATAGTTTAGACTCAGTGGCCAGCATTTACTATATTATATAAGTGATATATCTAAGGTGGAAACTTATAAACATAGAGATTATTTTGAGGCAATGGATAAAATAAATTAAGCAGTGATGAGGTTCTTAAGTTATCCCACTGCATGTAGGAGTAATAAAGATAACTGATGCTAAGAATCTTAATAATTAGTATTGCCATCTATAATAAATAGTGTACATTTATTACATGTCTGCTCTTGGCTAGGCAATGTAGTAGATAACCCGTTCAACAGTAAGAGAGGTATTATTACTGTCACCATTTAACAGATAAAGAAACTGAGGCTCAGAAGGGTTAATGTGGTCCAGTTCACTAGATAATAAATGGATGAGGTATCCATGGAATCTGGATCTCACGAACACAAATGCTAATGCTGTTTGTCCCAAACACCTGCCCTTTCTTAGGTATGGATGGAAGAATGGTTTCTCTTCTGACTACTTCTTGGAGTCTCTCCTCTGAAGAACATGCTGGTAGCTCCTCCCAGCTTTGTGCCTCGCTGAACATCTTTTAGAGAAGTAACCATCTGAGCATGGACCAGAGGGTTCTGAACCCAGAGCTTGGAAGAGAACTGTGAAGGAAGCACGCATGTTCTAGTTTCCCACAAAAAGGAATTTAGACCTGGCTTCCGTAAAAGGAAGTCTTCTGAGTCTGCATGGACCAGACAAAAGTGGAGCCAAGCCAAAGAGGAAAAGTGAGGCCCATAGGCCTCTGCCTTCCTGAACGCCAAGATGTCCAGCTCAAATGGAACTCCAAGCTTCGGGCTCTAAAAGCCCGAGATTTGATTGAGTCAATGATTCTCTGTACCTCTAATTTCTGTGATGTGAAGGGGGTATCACTGCCCCCAAAGAAGAAATGAAGTTTATAGGGTCTCCCCAAAGACAGTGCAAGAGAAGGGTAAGTGCAGAGAGTGGACATTGCTATCCTACCCTGGGTAGCTGACTTCTCACTTCATCAGACTCTCTGTCCCATGCCCACCTCGGGCTGGTATCCCTGGCAGCCAGAGACGACGAGCAGTGCCCCAGCCCTCCACCCAATCAAGGCTTGCTAGACTGCTCAGCAGAAATGCACAATTGAAATTTACTTGCATTATGATATCAACATATACTAAACAGGCAAGGCACAAGGGGAAATTTCTTAATTACTTCCACAATCAAAGCACTGAAGCGTTGGAGGGAAGAAACAACACGCGGGAGTGTTTGTTCCCAGGATGGAGCTAGGACGCCATGGGAATGAGCAGGAAGTCACTTTGCAGCCCTTTCCTGGGAGGCATTGGTAGATGATGATCAGCATGGATGCTCAACAAAGAGGGAGGCTCCCCTCCCCAGTGACTGTTTCCTTCCTGCATCCAGAAGCCACTCCAGCAAATGTCTAAATGCTAACCCTAAATACAAGGAAAATATCAGAGCAAGTCCTAAAATGCTGCGAGGATCTGCGGCAGACATAGTGCGTGGCACAAAGTAACTGCTCAGTTACACTGCTATGACGGGAAGGAGGAATGAACGTATGGTTTCTTTAGTGCAGCCCACACCCTATACTATCTGCTCTCTGCCCTGTCTCCAAGGGCAGGGACAGAGGTGAACGCCTGCCCCAGAAACCGGTGTTTCTAGACAGGTATGAGTCTGTCTGCGAGGGGGTCTGGCGGGATAACTCTGCCCAGCATTCGATACTAGAGGATGAGGAAGAAATTCAGTAGAAGGGGCAGAAGGAGAAAGATATGAGGAGAAAAAAGAGATAGGGGAGGCCAATGGCTCACAAGAAACCTTGTGGAAGGGAAGAAAAAAGTAAACAGAAGCCACCTGATTTAAAAGGTAAAGTGAGGGGCACCGGGGTGACTCAGTCGGTGAAGCATCCGACTTCAGCTTAGGTCATGATCTCACAGCTCGTGAGTTCAAGTCCCTTGTCAGGCTCTGTGCTGGCAGCTTGGAGCCAGGAGCCTGCTTTGGATTCTATGTCTCCCTCTCTCTCTGCCCCCCCACTACCCATGATCTGTCTCTCCCTGTCTCTCAAAAATAAACATTAATTTTTTTTTTTTTAAAAAGGATAAAGTGAATGCATGTAGGCCTTGACAGAGAAGCTGGATGACCAGAACGTAATGGGCAGAAGGAGCTCAGACACGAGTTTCTAGCAGAGGTGTCCTCCCATCTTGCTGCTTTGTGTCAGACACATGGTTCTGTTTCTCCATGAGGCCTGATGGTGCAGTCACAACAGAGCTCCAAACCACGCCCTACTCCATGTGGGGCAGATGAGACTGACTTTCTCTTGATTCCTTAAACCCACACTAACTGAGATTCTCTGCAACTCTACCAGAAAACATAAGAGACAGGGAAAGGAAGGAACACTAGCTAAGATCTCTGAGCTACGGCAAGACTGAACACTCCTGGGATTTCCCAAAGCCTGTTGGTTTTTACTGTAGCTAAGCTGCCTGGAGAATCCGATAAACAAGGAAGCCAAGATATGGCACGTTTATCAAGCACCCAGGTTGTCTGGTATTCGTCCCAATTGGGACTTCTCCTCCATACAATCCTTTGAGGTACACCTGATGAGGTAACACATTCGTCCTTCTCACAATGCCTGTATTCCTCGGTTAACGTTCCTGTAAACTTGTATCTTTTCTGTATGAAAATAATGCATGTTTATTGCAAAGATTTTAGAGAAATCAGACAAGAAAAAAATACCCTTAAAAATCACCTGTAACTTTATTAAACAATGATACAGCTAAATATTTGTGTATTTTCCCAAATTTTTCTTCAATACAGGCATTGCACATACTACTTTGTACCTACTTTCCTCACTTTATAATCTACCCTGAACACTCACATGTCAGTAGGCATTTTTCCATATCATCTCTTTTTTATTAATTTTTTAAATTTTTTAAAATTTATTTCTGAGAGAGAGAGCGCACGCACGAGCAAGCAGGGGAGGGTCAGAGAGAGAGGGAGACACATAATCTGAAAAAGGCTCCTGGCTCTGAGCTGGCTGTCATCACAGAGCCCAATGCGAGGCTCCAACCCACATACCGCCAGATCATGACCCGAGCCGAAGTTGGACACTTAACCAACTGAACCACCCAGGCACCCCTTTCCATATCATCTCTAACAGTTTTATATCATTATAAGGAGAATCACTTTCAAACTTAATATAAGCAATTCTCTATTCCCAGACTTCTAAATTGTTTCCAATTAATCTCTGTCATAGAAACACTGAGGGTGCCTGGGTGGCCTCAGTCGGTTAAGCATCTGACTTCAGTTCAGGTCATGACCTCATGGTTCGTGGATTGGAGCCCTGTGTCAGGCTCTATGCTGACAGCTCAGAGCCTGGAGCCTGCCTCAGATTCTGCGTCTCCCCTTCTCTCTGCCCCTCCCATGCACATGCTCTGTCTCTCTCTGTTTCTCAATAATAAATAGATGTTTTTAAAAAATTTTAGTCCAAACCCTTGATTTTTTTTAGCATAGATCCCTTAAGTAGAATTGTTGTGGGAGAACAAAATATTCAAAATTTTCAAATGGCCTTCCAGAAAGTTCACAGCGAATTAAACTCTCAACAGCAATGTGTGAAAGTATCCAGCTCCTCTTTCCTTGTCAACACTTGATGTTACCATTCCTAAAGTCCTGTTAATGCTTTCTTGATGGCCTTGTAACCATAGTTCTGAACACTGGTTTCTCATTAAAATCACTTCAGGTGGGGCACCTGGGTGGCTCAGTCCATTCAGTGTCCGACTCTTGATTGTGGCTCAGGTCATGAATTCACAGTTCCTGAGTTCTAGCCATGAAGAGCTAGAGCTGCCAGAGTGGAGCCTCCCTGGGATTCTCCCTCTCTCCCTCTCAGTCTGTCCCTCCCCACTTGCTCGCTGTCTCAAAATAAATAAATAAACTTTAAAATAGAACAAATCACTTGAGGAGCTTTTGAATTGTATTGATGCCTAATCCCTATCCCTTGAAATAATTCAGAATTTTAGGAGCAGGGTCTGGACATTTACCTAAAAGAAACTACACACTTAAAACACAAACACGAAAAATAGTCCTGATTTCAGACTGAGATGTTACCCTAAGTAGGCAGGATCCACACTGAGAATTCTAAGTCAGATTCTCTTGCTATACCTGCAGTCTCTAGCCCTGTGAAATCACCATTATCATGAAGAATATCTGAGAATTTTCTTTAAGCAACCATAACCAAATCAATTTTATACATCAGCTTAATGTATGCATGAGGCGTCTACTCTTCACCCTCCCTCTTTGCCTCATCCCCTACCACCCTTCCTGCGGACCCCGTCTCCAGCATCACTTCCTCAGGAAGCCTCTCCTCCTCCCCTCTTGTGCCTCTAGCACATCAAGTAACTCTTTGGGGAGGACTTAATACAGTTGTGGCGTAGTTCACAGACATTCTCAGATGGGAGTATTCACTGTGAGCCAGCATAGATGGGAAAGGGTTGTGAACGATGAGAACTGATTTCAGAAATAAGAAGGATTTGGCTAGTTGGAAAGAAGTGTGTGGAAATAGGAAAGCCACAAGCCTTAACCTTTATGGGTTCATGGACGAATTCAGGGAGTTCATAGAACTCTAAGCCCGACCATGGATCCTTGAGCCCAAGTGGACCACATTCAGCTCTTTAGAAGGAGCAAGTATAGTGATTCATTTCCCTCTTCCAGCCAAACAACATGAGCTCAGGAACTCCCCCCAAAGTCAGCCATCACTGCCGTAGGCAAACAGCAGAAATGCTAGACTGTCAACTACCTCCGTGTCCAAATTAATGGACCTATCTATGACTTACATATGCCTTAGTGAAATGGGGTAGGTTGGGGTGAGAGGAATAAAAGAAAGGGACAAGCAGGGTCCTGAATTACAATGCCCAATTATGGAGTCAACAGAGCAACAATACTTTTATCTCTTCTATGCCGGTAATACTGAGTACCTATGCTAAGACAGACAAGTCAAGAAATTCAGAGTTGAAGGTAAAATCCTCTCCTTGTATCACCTTGTATCTCCATATTCCCTGTCAAGTGTTTTAACTTTAATGAGCACAGGGCAAGCTGGTGTTTGTTCTGTCCCCCGTGGTCCCCTCCCAGGGCATCATGCCTCAGGGCAGGAACTTTGTCTTTTGGCATAAAGCCATGTGTTATATCATTCTGAAGCCACTATATAAAAACCTGCCACACCTTAGCTGACCTCACTGTGTCTAGACAACTTCATTACCATGCAGGACATGACAGACAGGCAGACCCACATGTCCCAGAGCCAGCCTCCACTAAAAGCAACAGCATCCCAGCTGTACATACCGTCTGGTTCCCATGTTCTGTCTTCCCTGACGCTTGAGAAATGTTTAGAAGCCCACTAAGGAGTTCACCAGAATGCCGTTTACAGCAAAAGAGCACCATTCTGCTTAAATCCTAGAACTCTTTGACAGAGACCTTCTTAAAAAGTGCCAAATAGCATGTGCGGTATTCATCACCTTGCACCAAATTGTTGTATGCTCAAGTCAGTTTTACTGCTTCATTTACACACTAAAACATGTCTGATTTTACCACCCCAAACTTTGAGGCAAAAAATAATTTCCCTATAAAAGGACAAAAGTGGCTTTGGAGGTGGTAGTTAGTCGTTTACTACAGCTATAACTGGTGGTTTATAGCTTACCCTCCAGAGAAAGATCTAACGTGCTTTTCCAGTCAGGCTCCCAGTGGAGAAGAGCCAGGTTAGTCCTTGATAGCACATCACCCTTCACTTCCTGCCTTCCTCCTGCCTCTTCCCTCACCTCTGCCCACTGGCTCATTACAGGTTGAGAAGAAGCATGAGACAGGTCACACTTACACAGTCATGTATACAAGCAATGAGAATATTCACGTTGCATTCATTCTTTCCATGTTACTGTAGCGCCATATTGATTTCCCATCTGTAACTAGGTAAAGCAACAGGACAGAACTCCACCTCAGAACTTCTTTTTCCTCATGACAAAATTTCCAGCATGATTACTGGTTTGGGAATGATAAGTCCCTGATCCTGAGTTTAAAGTCAGGTAATTGACTTTTGCTCAGTTTTATTGCCCAACACATCTGGCTACTTTTCCCCCTAACCATCCTTCACACTAATCCTTAGTTGTTGGGAAATATCATCATCCAAAAATGTGCAGTACAGAGTTAATTTTGGAAAGTGATGGCTGATAAAAGGGAAGGCCTATTGAAAGGAAAAAACAAAGGAGAGAGGGAGGACATGAAGTCAGCACAGATGGCATAAAAAAAGATAAGATTTTTTAAAAAGGGATAAGATATAATGGGGCCTTTTTAAAACACTACAAATATTCACAGTCAGAAGTGTCAGCCAGGAGACAGAAGAAGAAGAACTCTGACTTTTGAGCACTTGCTATGTCCTCCATACCCTTTAGGGGCATAATTATGTTGAAGAGTCACAACAAACCTGTAAGGATAATATTATTATTACCAAGCTGCAGAAGAAATGGAGGCAGAGAGAAATTAAGTAATTTTCCCAAAGTCATTCAGCTATAAAATAGCTCAACTGAGATTCAAACTAAGGTCTCACTGGCTCTGAAACCCAGGCTTTTAATTACTATGCCAGCCTCTTCCCAAGTCATATAGACCTGAATATTTACCTAAAACATCCCAGACATATAGAGGCACTTCT
The DNA here is from genome assembly GCF_008692635.1 of Crocuta crocuta. Taxonomy (NCBI): domain Eukaryota; kingdom Metazoa; phylum Chordata; class Mammalia; order Carnivora; family Hyaenidae; genus Crocuta; species Crocuta crocuta. The sequence continues at coordinate 3,990,816 of NW_027530988.1, read as the reverse complement.
ATCTATGCCATGTATGGATGTATACATGAAATCTAGGTATTTTTGTACAACATGTAACCCTCACTTCTACCCTGAAGAACTAGACACTATAAATATCAATCTACCTACTTTGCAAATTTGGAAGCCTAGATGCATTCACTAATTCCTTCAATAAATGTTTACAGCATATGTTTTTTGCCAAACGATATTCTAGGATCCAATAACACACAAGTCAGAAAAGATGGCTGCTTATTTGGAACTCATATTGTAGTAAGAGAAATGGGTTATAAACAACACATAGAAAAATAATGAGATCAATGAGTAAATAAAACTGAGTAAAGCGGTTGGGAGTGTGGTGGTTTGCCAAATTACATTGTCCCTTAAATATTTGCTAATTGTGCCCCAAACTGAACTCCCAATTTCCATTCACACCTCTTCCCCAAATAGCAAAAAACCCTGGTGTCAACACGGGCATCTCTTTTGTTCTCACATTATATATCCAGTTTATTGGCACATTCTGTTCATCCTATAATCAAAATATTTCCAGAACCCAGTCCATTCTTACCACCTCCTCTGCTACCAACCTGGTCAGAGCCAGGATCATTTTAATAGCCTTTAGTTACTCTATCTTTTCAGTCTTGTCTCCTACAATCTATTCTTAACAGCAACAAGAATGTTCCTTTTTAAAATATAGAGTCTTTGTACTGGCTGGTCCCTTATCACTCACTCACTCTCTCACTTCCTTCAAGCCTCTGCTCAAATGTTACTCTGATGAGGCGCCCGGGTGGCTCAGTGGGTTAAGTGTCCAACAGTTCATGAGTTCAAGCCCCACGTCAGGCACTGTGCTGACAGCTCAGAGCGTGGAGCCTGCTTCAGATTCTGTGTCTCCCTCTCTCTATGCCCCTCCCCTGCTCATACTCTGTCTCTCTCTCTCTCTCTCTCTCTCTCAAAAATAAACAGACATTTAAAAAACAATTTTTTTTAATGTTACTCTCTTGAAGAGGCCTGGCTTGCTACATTCACCCTGCTCTATTTTTTTTTCCACAGTACTTAACACCTTCTAAAAATACTACCTAACATACTTATTCATTATATTTTTTTGTTTATAGTCTGTCTCCCTCCACAAGAATGTAAGCTTCATAAGGGCAAGTTTTTCATGTTTTGCTCACTAATGCACCAACAACGCACAGGATAGTACTTGATATATAATAGTTCTTTACTATTCGTTCCACAAACAACATTCAGGAAAAGGCTTTTTCCATCAAGCTGGATGCAGCTTAAGAAAACACCAGTGTACNTGTGTTCTTTTTATAAGAATTTAGCCCAAGGAGGGGTGCCTGGGTGGCTCAGTCGGTTGAGCATCTGACTCAGGCTCAGTTAATGACCTTGCAGTCCATGAGTTCCAGCGTGGGGCTCTGCTGACAGCTCGGGGCCTGGGGTCTGCTCTGGATTCTGTGTCTCCCTCTCTCTCTGCCCCTCCCCAGTCATACTCTCTCTCTCTTTCTTTCTCTCAAAAATAAATAAACATTAAAATAAAATAAAATAAAATAAAATAATTTAGCAGTCAAAAAAAAAAAAAAAAGAAAAGAAAACACCAGTGTACTGTATGTAGAAGGCACAGATACCAAAGAAGGGACAGAAGCAATACTGCAGGAGACAGTACCCAAGAATTTTTCAAACATGCAGAAAAATATCAAGCCGCAGATTCAAGGAGTGTCCTAAAACTCAAGCAGGGTAAATATAAGAAAAAACCACGCATAGGCACACCATGGTAAAACTGCCATGAACCAAAGCTACAGAGGAAAACTCTTTAATTACAGTCTTGAAAGAAAAGTGGCTAAGTATCACTCAGCCTTGAAGCCCTTTGTTTTACCTTCTTCGTTTCCAGAAACCTATGTACCTGAGACACACAAGTATAAGGAGAAGGTCCTAGAGCTTCTCCCTGGATAAAACCAGATTCCCAAGATAGTAGAGACTCTGAGCATCATTTCTCAAACTACTAACACAAAATGGAGGTAAGTGGGTCATTTTTAATGAATAAATGTCATTAATTTATAAAAGATTCACTGGTCTACATAAGATGGTCATATGCCACAAATCTTTTTAATCTTCTATGAGATTCTACATAGGTAATGGTGCCATTATAACCTAGTTTTTCATTATTAGATGATACTGAGCCAGATAACAGAGACAAGTGCAATACACCCAGTTACCCAGAGTCTTTCTCTGAAGCATCAGTGAAATAACGGAGAAAACACTGGAAAAGAAAAATTCCAAATAGCTTGGTCTGTTATGCAGATACTAATCTTAAGTGCATCTTTTAAATACTCAAAGTAAAATTTAAATACACATTCCTATAAGCTAAAGTTGAAGGGGAATAGTAACTTAGAGGCATTTTATCAGATGTTAAAGAAAAGGCAAACCATCACATCCATTAACCATTAGATACTTTTTTAATATAAAAATGAGTTACTCAGCCATACAACCAAACTAAATATAAGGGTGCCCCAATTTAGTGTCAACAGATGTTTAGGCTTGATTATCTGGAGATGAGAAAGTAATAAACTCCCTGCCCCCAAAGTGTGTGTTAAAGAAGTAGGATAGTGAAAATCCTTAAAGAAAGAATTCAAAATGCTAATTTGGGGGGTTTTGATAACCTTATAAAATAGCAGTTCTCTAGAGAAAGTGATTACATTCTCTCCTTAATGCCTGCCGCCCTTTCCTTGTAGATTAGAAACAACATGGTGGCAAGAATAACATTGTCATTTGATAGTTGTCAGAAGTCATTTTGAAGACTTTCATCTGGCTCTGGGAAAGCCATCTTGAAATGGAACTAAAGAGAGCATTCAGGATTTAATGACAAAATTGCTTTGTGCTTTAGCAAGAGCATTATGGAAACATGTACAATTTTTTCTACCAGTGACAAAGCTGTCATCTTAGTCAAATCAATGTGCCATTGTATTAGACAGTGATACAGAATGCAAAAAAGCAGAGTGGAAAAGTTATCCAAGGTCATTTTAGCATCAAGGCTGGAAAGGGAATTATATGGATAACAGCCCCAGGATTGGGAGTGGAGTGCAGACTCCTACAGGATGTTGTGTTCACAGGGAGAGTTTGGTCTTAAGATAATTAACCAGTTTTCAGATTCAATCTGAACCAACTCCCAGGTGTTGCCTCAGGCTGAAAACTGGATGGAGCATTGCACTATGTGATGGAAAATACAGGTGACAGGGCTAGAAAAATGTGTGAGCAAAGGGTAGCATTCAGAGACAGAGAGCCTTTAGAATACTACCTGAAACCACACAGCATGATTATGTTATTTTGAGAATATTAACCAGCCTATTACCATGCCATATACGAGACCCTGTTCTAAATTCTTTACATTAATTATCTCATTTAATCTTTACAACAGGCTATAAGACAGGTATTGTTATTATCCCAATTTTACAGATGAAAAACCAGAGGTTAATTTACTTATCTCAAGTTACAGCTAGTCAGTGGAAGAGATAGATGTAAATCCAGGATTACCTGGGTTCCAAGGTATGTGCTTTATCCACCAAGTATCCTGCCTCCTATTGGCTTTCTAAGCATCGTCAGAATGCTCCTCCTTTCAATTCCTATGTATTACTGGTGTGATCCACTATTTCCTGAAATTAGAACGATATATCAGCACTTTAGTCCTTTAGTCCCTTTGTCTACCTAGCCACTGAGACACAACTATCCCAACACACCAAAATGAGGTGCCAGGCCAAAATGCAGAATTTACAAGGAAATGGTCAACAAATATCTCTACCACTTCCTCTACCCTCTCAGGCTCCCTCAGCTACATCAAGAATCTAAAAAGTAGTTAGAATATGAAGACGAATTTCTTTTTTTTTTTTTTAATTTTTTTTTACTGTTTATTTTTGAGGGAGAGAGAGAGAGACAGAGTGTGAGTAGGGGAGGGGCAGAGAGAGAGGAAGACACAGGATCCAAAGCAGGCTGCTGGCTCTGAGCTGTCAGCACAGAGCCTGACACGAGGCTCGAACTCACAGCTCATGTCTTGAGCTGAAGTCGGACACTTAACCAACTAAGCCACCCAGGTGCCCTGAAGAGGAATTTCTAAGAGGAGATCACTGAGAAATCCAAGCAATGAAACTGAACCCCTGGAATAGGGAAGGCTGGATGCTACCTGCCTCCTCATTTCAAGCCTACTGAAGACAGAGATTTAACTCAGCCACTTTGAGAACCTGATATAGATTCCTTGGTTTTTTTTTGGGGGGGGGGTGTTGGGGAGACACAGAAGACAGGGTTCTGCTTTCTAAATAACTACACTACTATAGTGAAGTCAGTTGTGTACAGGTCTTTCCCATGGACCAAATATAGGCCACATGGAGAGTTGGCCTGGCCCAAGAGGACACCTAGGAAGTTCAGGGGACTCTACCATTAAAAGCCTATGTGAGGGGTAGACCACGGGGAAGCAGAGGGTGGGCAGAAGTGGCTGGCCTCATCAAAGGTCTCACCTAAGTTATAGGAACTGGTCTAGGGAAGCCCCAGTGAAACATTGAACACATCCATGAGCAAAACATTCATTTTAAACCTCTGTCAAGGAGAGACCAAAACCAGAAAGGACTATCAGACACCAACACAGGAGGAACTTTTCTGTGTCTTCCCTTGACCTCTTCTTTCCTCCTACTCTCCCATCCTGGTGGTATCTAAAAAGTAGCCAGTGAACAGTGCTGAGTGAGATGAGAGGGGACAAGCATAGCCCTTTGCCCAAAGTTGGGCCATCTGCCAAATCAGGCCTTCAGCATTAAATGGGAAAAGCCTTATGGAATGAGAAAAGGTAGGTTGACTAATGTCTTGGACTGGACACTGAAAGTTTTTGAATTGAAAATGTGCTTTTATACTTAAAATATCTATCATTAATCAGAAGAAAAGTAATCCAGTGGCAGGGAAAAAAAAAGTTACCTTCTCTGAATAAATTTTTAAGAGACTACTGAAGACAAAAATAAATGGGTTTTGATTCATCTCCCATCAACTGTGTGTCTGTAATACTGTTTGCACTAGTGTCATCTTCCAATAGAGCACATTGGGACTGGGGAATATGGATGTGTATTTAAGAAAATGAGCTCTGATGGGGTGCCTGGGTGGCTCAGTTGGTTAAGCGTCCAACTTCAGCTCAGGTCATGATCTCACGTTTCATGGGTTCGAGCCCTACAACAGGCTCTGTGCTAACAGCTAGCTCAGAGCCTGGAGCCTGCTTCAGATTCTGTATCTCCCTCTCTCTCTGACCCTCCCTTGTTCACAGTATGTGTCTCTCTCTTTCAGAAATAAATAAAAACATTTAAATGTTTTTTAAAAAAAGAACATGAGCTCTGAGATCTTAAGGTTCTCTAATAAAGACATACTCCCTTTTTAAAAAAAAAAAAAAGCTTTTTCAACCCCTTACATTCTTCAGATCTCATCACAGAAGATAGGGATGTGCATGCGAGAGATGACAGTCTTCCAACGGCAGTGGAAATAAGTGATTACCCCAAAGTCATCCTGACACTCAACCTTTGCCACCCCAAAGAAGCATATTCAGTTCCAAAAACTTCCAGAACATGAAATAAGATCATAAAGCAGCATTTACTAAGTGGTCACTCTATGTAAGACATTGTACTAATTGCTTCACATGAATTATCTCTTTCGATCCCAATAATGCAATGAGATGGGTATTTTTATTGTTTAAGAGAAGATATTTATAGGCAAAAATATAATCACTAAACAGCATGTACTCAGAGAGAAACGAATGTTAAGTTTTGCCTAGGTAAATTTGGGATAGCATTAGAAAGAAATATTTAAATAACATTTTTATTTCTGAATATAAAAGTGATGCATGACTCTTGTGCAACCCTTGGACAATGTACAAGACTGTGGAAAGGAAATGTATATTTTATTTGTTTTCTATTTACACAGAAAGATCATATGGTATGGATGATTTGGTAATGTGTTTTTGATTAACATATCATGTACAGTGCTTCCTTAATTGAATATTCTTCAAGCATAATTTTTAGTGTTTTGTGTTCTATCCCATTGATGAATAATTTATTTTAAAATTCCTTGCTAACTTAACCAAGCCCCTTTCACACTATCATAAAGTAGCATAAAAATTCTTGAAGAAAAATTTTTGTTTACTTCTCTCATTATGATACAAGTAAAATAGCTTAGTCGAAGCTATGCTGGCACTGTGGGGGGGTTTAGTTGGTTTGTTGGTTTTATCACTGATATTTCATACCAACCATCAGTTTATAGTAGATCAAACACAGCTCTGCTCAATCACCTGAATCAAGGCAGGAGGAGGACCTCTGTCAGAGTCATTACCATTTTTACAGCAGAGGGAAAAGAAAGATGGCAGAACCATGCAATGGCTCTTAAAGCTCCTCATAGGAAAATTGCAGGCATGATTTCCACTCATTTTATTAACTGAAACAAGTCACATAGACAAGACTGATATCAATGGGAGTGGAGGAATAATCCTGTATCATTAATAAGATCTATAGGGATGGTCCTAGACGAAGTGGAAACAATTAGCTTGACAATAATACAAGCCACAATAGGGAATGGTTGATCTAAAGGGTGAGAGGCAATTCTTCAGGTAGGGGAAAATTAAGGGAGGAAGGAGGAAGAAGAACTCTCCAGGGACTGGAGGAACCCCATGGAAAGGCAATGAATTTAACAACAACAACAGCAACAACAACAACAAAACAAAACCACTTGACATCTCTGGAACAGCATATCCCAGTGTGACTGGATATGTGATAGTGAAGTTAGTGAAAGGTTAGTAAGGTGTATAGAGGACAAATGAGATCAGAGGTAGAGGTCTTTTGAGTCAAGGCATCACTCAGAGTCACTCAGATGGACCAATTAAATGGTAGAAAGTTAAATAAAGGAACTGGTCACAAACGTCAGAGAAATTTTAAGGGAAGTCAGAATGGATAGAGTAATCTGGGAAAGGGAATTGCTGGGCATTCTTACCAGCTCTGGTACTGAAGGGTCAAGGGAGGAGAGTCATTCGAATAGGCTAGGAGAGTGGCCAGAAGTAGAATGCCACCTGGAAGAGTGGCTTCCTTTAAGAAATTCATCATCCAGCAGGAGCTGTGGTCTTCGGGAGAGGGCAACAGTCACTTGCGATGACCCTGAGGGGAAAAAATAGGATAATAACCTACCTTCACCATATTCCTATGCCGCCCATCTTCTGCCAGGGCCTCCCTTTGGCTAAGCCTACTATAAATCAGAAAAGCAGTAACCTATGGGTGCAGGGCCTAAAGGTCAGACTCCTGGGCAGAGACAGCACAGTGGGATTGCAGGGAAGGAAAGAGAGTGGTCCTGGAGTGACAAATGGAAAAATGGATATACAACAGTGTTGTTCTGTGATGAGCAGTATATGTAAAGCTAAATTAAAGTATCACCAGCTAAAATAAATCAAGGGAAAAATTTGAAAAATATGTCAGTGTAAACAATGTAGAAAAACTGAATACGGAAGGTTATGAGCAAGTTGGTAATACAGGAAGAGAGCAGATTATAAGTGAGGAAAGTAGGGTGGGGATACAATAAGTGAGTCAATTTGGGCACAGCACAGAACTCATGATGGAAATGTCCAGAAGGTAGTTAAAAACATGGGTCTGGCACTCAGAAGAGAGAGGGTAGATTTGAGTGTCACTGACAGCTGGTTGTTACAATGACTGGACAAAATTTTCCAAGGAGAGCAAAGGGAATGGAATGAGGGCAGATGAAGCCATTGGGATAAGAGTGAACCAGAACCAAATATCTCGCTTCACACCAGAGACTCCGGAGGGACAGCTGTGTCACTGATGCGGTAAGAAAAAGACAATCTCTGAGAAACCATGTCATAATCCAAACTTTATACAGGTTTTCAGCTCATTGAAACATATTCTTCATGGTCATGGAACTCCAAGCTGTGAACCTACCCCCATTCTGTCCATAGGAAGACACCATCATCCTAGGTCATGCAGAGGGTCACCAAAAGTTATTTTCCAAGGACACTGAGCAAAATATGGTGAGTGAAAATGAGACACAAAAAGAAGCAAGAGCGCATCTAAGAACCAGCAAAAAAAAATAATAATAATAATAATAATAAGGACAGAAACAGGCACAGAAGTCAGATAACTGGAATTATCAGGAATAGATTATAAAACAACTATGTTTACTATGATTAAATAATTACAAGGCAAACTGACATGTTTAGAAATACAAAGTCTAACAGAAGGCACATCTAGGCTCCCAGACAAGCCTCCAGTGTCCACTGGGCATTTACCCAGAGCCTCTCTGCTGGAGAGAAAGCCTCTCCTACCCACTACTGGGATCTCTGATTCACCGATCCAACTGAAGTGCATTCAAAATCCTATCTCCAGAAAGCAACATTACAAAGATTCTTTTGTTCTCCAATACTGTCTACAGCCCCCTCCTGGGAGGACCTTTACCTCACGATTATGATTCGAAAGCCCAGCATCCCTGAGCTGCTTTCTGTCTCTGAATGGACACAGACAAGTATTTTATTCATGATGGACAGTTGCCCAACTGGAGGATAGCTTCAGCCTGACCCAAAGGCAGACATGAAGTGAAGAATAAATAACTTCCAAGTTCCTTCCAGGCTGACAGGGCTGCTTTAATTTAGGTGCAGACCAGTCAGTGCTTTTCTGCATGCAACTTTAGCGTCTTTTCAAATAATAGAAATACTTCCATTTCCTATCAATAGATTGACTCTCAGTGTCTGTGTAGAGTGGTGATATAAATTTTATCTTTTTCAATTTGGGCAGGAATCGTAGGGCCATGGCACATGTCAGGCACTCAGTAAGTATTTATTGAAGGAATAAAAAAATAATAGGGCATTTTCAAGAAAGTCAGGAAATTGTGCCAACAGTTGATAGCCAGCTACTATTTTAAATCAACCTAACTTTATTTTCCTAATTGTTTTATGTTGTTACCTGAAACTTTAATCAACGCCCTCAGAACATATTTTGCCAATAACTGTACTTCTGAGAACTTCAAATAATAGTGGGCTCATGTAGGAAATAAATGTGGGTGGTATTTTGATCCTGAATACCTCCCACATTTGTTTGCTTACTCATAGTATATTAAAAACTTACTGGGAAAATAAACATTAGACATCTGCCTTTGAAAAGAATGTCAACAAAAAACATTGAGAAGGTTCTTTTCCTGGCCTGTGATGTTCCATTTAGGACCCCAAAAAAAGACTGACAACTCTGATAAAATTGCTTTGAAATGTTGTGGAAAATAAATAAGAACTGTCTTTTCATCATTTCTTTCTTTTGACACAGATAACACAAAGTGAAGTCTAAATGGAGGGCCTATTTTGTCATTGTTTTAATTACTTCAACAATGCGAAATCATAAGAAAGCTTGAAACCTCAGTACCACCCCCACCACCAAAAAAAAAAAAAAAAAGTTACTAAAATAAGGTCTGTGAGGGTTTTGAATGAATAGAATACTATTCAGTGTCTTTAAATTGTAAACAGTTCATTCAGAGAATGATAAAGTCAAAACAGCAGATTCACTCAGAAGAAACATTTCTGAAACAGTCCTTGGAGATCCTGCCAGACAGTGACCACAGGAACATGGTTACAAAAAATTAGAAAACCTTACTGAGGTAATATTGAAGACTGAGAGGAAAAACAAACACATTTCTGTCTCCTCTTTTTGGGGGGAAAAATCCACAACTAATAAAAGAGAGCATGGTTAGTGAGAAAGTTTAATCAAGTGGCTAAATGGAAGTGAGGACAAACTGATTTTACAGAAAAATGTAAAATGAGGGGCAATGGTTTTAGATTTTCAGTGAGATAGGTAAATCAATGGAGATATTAGAAATAAAGCCAAATTTTATTTTTTTACATGTTTTATTTACTTTTGAGAGAGAGATAGAGACAGTGTGAGCAGGGGAGGGTCAGAGAGAAAGGGAGACACAGAATCTGAAGACAGGCTCCAGGCTCTGAGCTAGCCGTCAGCACAGAGCCCGATGTGGGGCTCGAACCCACGTACCGTGAGATCATGACCTGAGCCAAAGTCGGACGCTTACCCGCCTGAGCCACCCAGGCGCCCCAAATAAAGCCAAATTTTAAACAATGCATTGGATGAAGGTATAAAGAAGTATATAAAAAGATACATATCTTGAAAGATACACATTCCTGTAGATAAATAGTTAATGATTCGGGAGATAAGTGGAATGATATGTGCTTCTTTGCTGGATTTAATGTTCATGTAAGTCTACATATCAGACATTTATGGAATGTTCCACAAATTGAGAACTATTGAAAACTTTAACATCATATGGACAATTAAAGGAATGGAGGAGAGGGCACCTGGGTGGCTCAGTGGGTTAATTGTCTGACTTCGGCTCCAGTCATGATCACACGGTTTGTGGGTATGAGCCCGGCATTGGGATCTGTGCTGACAGCTCAGAACCTGGAGCCTGCTTCAGATTCTGTGTCTGCCTCTCTCTCTCTGCCCCTCTCCCACTTGTGCTCTGTCTCTTTCTATCTCAAAAATAAATAAAACAAAAAAATTTTTAAATAAAGGGATAGCATCTTTGTCAAAAAGAAATCTCATTGTTCATCATTCCTTTGTTCATGAAGGACTATTATTTAACTAGAGCAATTGAATTAAACATCCTCTAAGAAGAAAACAATATGGCTTCAGTTGCATTATAAAAACTTTAGATTTACTCTAAACATGTATGTCCTGCGGGAGATGTACAAGCTGAACTGTTAAAATGGAGAATGTTGTAGAATTTTCTTCTATATAAATCTTCAAAATCGTAGTAAAAGCTCAGAGGGTTAGGAGAATAATAGTAACCAGTGATCCACTTATCCAGCAGTGAAAAAAAAGAATCATGGGAGCATACGCAAGGCTCTACTTACTGGATTAGACTTCCAGTCCATGCAATGTAGACTTTGTTGCCAAAGGTCCCATGGGCAATTCTATAAGAACATCGGCTTTTTCCCCATGTATCCATCCTTTATTTCAGCAACTCCAAAGTATTTACGACCTTGACATAATTTCACCAGAATCTTTTATAATGGCAGTACTTCTTAAAATAATCAATTTCATACCAGATTACCTTTTACATATGGAAGTCATCCTCCTCTTTTATTGTGGAAGTATAGCTGACACACAATATTACATGAGTCAGGTGCACAATATGGTAATTGGACAAGTCTATACATGATGCTATGCTCACCACAAATGTAGCTACCATCTGTCACCATACAATGCTATCACAATATCATGGATTACATCCCCTATGCCGTACCTTTCGTCTCTGTGGAAGACATCTTTTACATTTTCTCAAATTTACCTTCCTAAAGCATCAACAAGGACCTCTCTCTTCCGATTTTTGGGAACTTAGGTAACACATAGTGTTTCTTTTAGCCCTTTAATCACATTGTTCATTAATATAAGATTTCAGTCAATCTCTCTCTAAGTATTCACCTTTGTAAAAGAAATTAAGTCTATCTTCAAAAACTATTTCTCCACCCTTACTCCCTCTCTTCTTTCATTTGATTTTCTCTAGTCTGAAGCTCCTGAATTAAGATGCATTTATTTCCTTCATCTTCTGTGGGATGAGTTACTTCTGGACGAAGTGCAATGGACTCTGCCAAACTCTCCTGGTTAGTTTCCTGTTTGGTATATTCTAGACATTTTCTGTATGGAGAGTATCTAAGGGCTGCTCTCCTAGCTTAGTTTCCTTACCAGGGAGAAATAAGATGAAAAGGAAGGCAAAGGGAGTCTTAGAAACAACCAAACTGTGACTGTAATCATCTTTTTGTCCTCAGAGCCTACACATATATGTCCTGATAATAATACTTTACCTTTACTGAACGATTCTTTGTGCCAGGAACTTAACTGAAAGCTTTACACTCATCATCTATTTAATCCTCATAACAACTTCATGGGGTAATTGTAAGAGTGGCTGACATTTATTGAGCCATGTATATACGGCAGGTACTCTTTAAGTGTTTTCCTCCTGCCATCTCATTTAATCATTAAAACAAATGCATGAAACAGGTATTTCATTAGCTTCCATCTTAAAGACGAGGTCACTGAAGCTTACAGAGTAAGGATACACAGTTAATAATGGAGTTACCAGGATTTTAATGTGAGACCATGCTATTAACTACTATACTACACTGCCTCATTTCTCAAATGATGAATAAACATACAAACAAATGAGCAATGAATGAATGAGTAAGTAACTAGAACTAATAGACAGTTCTTAAGCCATGGAAAATATGTGGGCATTGTAATGTGTGATAGTTGGATTATACCTCAAGGTGGATTATACTACCAATGATACTACCATTCAAGGGCCTTTTAGTTCCAGAATTCTGTGAAATTGACAGCCCAAGTACATCAACTCAAAAGCTTTTGGTACTTTTAAGATTTACAAAACCTAATCAAATTCCTGACTTTTTGCAACACTAACAATCATCAAAACTCGCTACAAAAATTAGTAAGCTTTGTTAGTCTTTGTCTTTCTGATGAAAGGAAACCTTGGTCCTCCTCATGGAATAAAAATAGTGAAATTCTCAGCAAAGCAATGCTTGCTTATCAGTTATTTCAGCTTGTACAATCCTGCTAGGAAGAACGTCAAAACACAACAGAAATCAAAATCAAAACACAACGGAAGGGAAGTGTGTGTGAACAGAAATAAACATCTAAGAAAAATATGGAAGTCATTATCAGATCAATGTCTAATAAGCATTCCTTTTACTCATATGTATTTAACTCCCTAAGTGTAAGTTTATTTCAAAAATATACTATAAAAGTAATTTTGTTATCTAGTTCCATGTTTAAAAAAAATCAGTGTGACCCTGAGATGATCTAAAGAAGCAATTTCAAGATGTAAAGGAGAATGTCAAGCACTTAACTTTCCTAATCCCCATTATAAACACAATCTTTACAGATTCCTGAGCCACCACCTTGGTATAAGTTTACCAATACATCTTGTGTATCAAGCTTCACTGAAAAGCTTTCAGAACGTCTATCAGTACTAAGTTTACTATGTAGTATTTTGAGCAAATACACTTAAAATAATATTCTAAATAGCTGTTTTTGGTTTAGGCAGCAGGTTTGTTCTACTGAGACTCATTGGACCTTCACATAGGTGTGAAGAATCTGAATGTGGAGGGACATTTCATATTATCTCATCTAATATACATGAGAAAACAACGGACATTCTTTAGGTCTCTGGCTAGTTAATGGCAGAGATAAAATGAGAACTAGGGTTTTCTGTTCTTGGAGTCCCCTGCACACTCTATAGCACTGCACTGATGTATCAGTCAGAGGTCTGTATTAGAGAAGCAGAACCAAAAGGATATATGTATCCATATATCTCTATCATCTATCTATCTATCTATCTCTCTATCATCTATCTATCTATCTATCTATCTATCTATCTATCATCNTGATTTAATGTCAGATTGATAATCATCTGACCAAAATTAGATTTTATACCAAATTTCCATGTCAAATACCAAATTTACATGTCAATAATGCAAATGGAAAGAAATATTTGGGGTAATTTCCTTTTGTTTAAAACCACTTTTATCGCAGTTGAATATATTTCTTATCACATATGATTTCTAAGACTTTGTTAAACAGATTTGTAAGAAAGAAAATCTGGATCATAGGTAAGAGTAGTTGGAGTTATCTGCATCTATCTATCTGTCTATCTATCATCTATCTATCATCTATCTATCTATAATCTATCTATCATCTATCTATCATTTGTCTGTCTATCTATCTATCTATCTATCTATCTATCTATCTATCTATCATCTGTCTATCTCCATATATATGCTGTTCCTCAGGGGAAAGACTCCAGGAACAGGCAGCAATGGTCTGAGACAAAAATCTTAACAACTCACTACAGCCAAGAAGACTAGCTGGCCCTGGGGATGTACAATGGGACAGTATGTTCAGGTTGCTACAGCCTTGTACCCTGGCAGACACCATATTGGGACCCTAGGGAAGAACACCCTAAGTTCCTGGCCTTCAGCTTCCTGCGCATGTTCAGTTCACTCACCCATTCTGGCTCCCTTCAGTCCTGCCCCCAGCACAGCCTCGTCGTGTCCAGAGCTTAGTCCTCCACACTCTGCTGGGGCCCTGGGGCTAGGTATCAGTGCACTGTGACTCTGACTGTGGCCTCGGGAGAAGTATGAAGGAAGACTGGGTATACTCGATTGATAGCATAAGCCAAAGTCCTTACGAGTCTGGGAGAAGGAGCCTCCAACAAGCCAGGGCACCCAGGTTTGCTTCTCATCCCAGGGCTCTTCTGTCAGCCTGCTGTCGAACTCCAGCAAGATTGTGCTTCCTCTGGGAAGAGTGGCTGCAGTAGTAAAGATTCTGTGGCCTTCCAAGCTCACCGCCCCCATGCTCAGCATTTCCAGCCCACGCTCTCCCTGCCTGTTCATCTGAACCCTCACTTAGTTCACACCACCACTGGAAGCCTCGGAGCACCCCCTGCAGGCTTCACCTGTACCCTGTTTACCTTTCCAAGAAGCTCACACTCTCTTGGCTGGCAGGTATCACCGATGGTGTTCAAAAAAGGAAGACATTTCTTGATGAAGGGTCTTGGGTAAGGTTTTAGGTAAAGGGGCCAGCTCCCCCATTACGGGATGCCAGCTATTGAGGGGGTAGTCAAGATAGATATTTTTATAAAGTAGATTTTTTTGTGAGGGATTGGTTCACATGACTATGGAAGCTGAGAAGGCCTCTGATTTGCTGTCTGCAAGCTGGAAACCCACAGAAGCTGGCAGTATAATTCAGTTTGAGTCCAAAGGCCTGAGAATCTGGAGAGGCAATGAAGTGAATCCCAGTCTGGGGGCTGGAGATGTGAGTACATGTTCCAGCTCAATCAGTGGAGCAGGAAAAGAAAGGATGAATTCTCCCTTCCTCAGTCTTTTGTTCTTTTGGTTTACTTAGGCCCTCAGTGGATTGGATGATGCCTGGGCAATCTACTTCACTGGGTGCACCAATTCTTTATTTTTTTTTTAATTTTTTTTATGTTTTATTTATTTCTAGGAGAGAGAGAGAGACAGTGTGAGCAGGGGAGGGTCAGAGAGAGAGGGAGTCACAGACTGAAACAGGCTCTAGGCTCTGAGCTGGCAGTCAGCACAGAGCCCGACGCGGGGCTCGAACCCACGAACCGCGAGATCATGACCTAAGCGAAAGTCGGACGCTTAACCGACTAAGCCACCCAGGCGCCCCTGGGTCCACCAATTCTAATGTCAGGTTGGCACACAAAATAAACTGTAACACTGACCTTCCCCCTCCAGTTCTTCAAGACTTCAGGTCAACCTACACCTCCAGAGAACAGAATCACCGGCAAAAAGCCAATAACCTGGCACTCAGAGTTGTCGGAAGAGAGTGAAAAATGTGCAAGACTAGCTCATCCATGCACCGATTCAATAAATATTTGAGAATCAACCATGTGTGAAGCACTATGCAAGGCCTGGAGAGGCAGCAGTAGATCTGCCTCAGCCCTTATCCCTAAGGAACTTACACTGATTGGGAGACAGACTTTTTAAAAGAAAGGGGGAGTGTGACAACAGCGTGCCCAAATGAACAGGCATGAATTATTTATAGAGCATTCTTGTCTGAACCTCTCACTGGGTTAAGTACCTAGGACACATCAGTGAACAAGAGACACAATCCTTGGTCTTAGGAAGTTAACAGTCTAGGTGGAAAATTCTACTTACAGTAGTCTTAACCTAAGATTTATTAATGGAACTGCATTTCAATTTTATTTTATTTTATTTTTTGGTAATCCTATGTATTTTATTTTGTGCATTTATTTTTTTTTAATTTTTTTTAACATTTATTCATTTTTGAGAGAGCAAGCGAGGGAGGGGCAGAGAGAGGGAGACACAGAATCTGAAGCAGGCTCCAGGCTCTGAGCTGTCAGCACAGATCCTGATGTGGGGTTCGAACCCACAAGTGGTGAGATCATGACCTGAGCCAAAGTCGAATACCTAACCAACTGAGCCATCCCAGCACCCCTATTTTGTGCATTTAAAGACACAACACTGAGAGGTGGTCCCTGAGGCTTCCCTAGACTGCCAGAGATGTCCTTGACACAAGCTTTCCATCTGTAACTCTGCAATGTGAAATAGAGAAGGCAACCTTGTCCATGGTAACAGACACATTCTCACAATTAAATCCTGGCATTTGTATATGTTTGAGAAGGGTTTTCAGGTAATAAACATTAGCCCAAAGGCATCAATAAATGACTACATACACAGAATGTCACTAGAATCCAAGGTCAGATTCCCATGTGTAAGAATAGTCAAGAGCATCAGGGCACGGAGCTAATGGACAGCAAGAAATTACACAGAGTACTGTGCCCACTCGCAGCTCCTTCAACTGCATTGCCCACCCCCACCCCAGTTTCTGTCACCTCTCATGCCAAATAGGTAGAAACTGTGAAGATTAATCCACTGTGTCATAGCAGCAGCTCACTGCTCCTCCAAATTAGTAAAAATGAGAGCTGACAGTACAATATAATTTTAGAGATGGAAGGGACTTTCAAAATCATGTGGTCCGACTTCATTTCATAGATGAGAAAACTGAAGATTAATAAAATTATGTGACTTACTCAAGGTCACAGAGCTTATTAGGGAAGGACCTGAAACTAGAATTTAGGATTCCTAAGATCCAGGAAAATGTTCTTATCACTTCTCTTAGTCCTTCATCATGGAAAGGTCACAAATATCAGTAGAGATATCACCAGTATAAATACATTTTAATTGACTTTGGATAAACCAATGTGGACAATACAAGTTTGGAAGAAAAAACAGGGCAGACTAATTCATTATGAAACAGAAGCCAAAGTCTGTAAAACTGACTTCAAATGCATGGATGCACGCCTATAAACCACATTTTTGCCTGACACTTTATTTCAAAACCTGTTTTTCAAGTTAAATCATTAAATGCTTACTAAAATCATCTTCATCTCTAAAAAGCATCCTATTAATGGGTCCAGTACCTCTGTATAACTCTCTTGTCATGAACTGCATTCTTGCAGCTCAACTTTGATGGTATAATTTCTATCTTCATCTTCCAAACAAATGTAGTGTTGTCATTCTCCAAGGTTCTTCTTCTCCAAGAACTACTGAACTATGACACCAACAGAATCTGAATAGATCCCAATATGGGAGACAAGAGCAAAATGATATCCGAGAGTCCTATAAATCGCTGCTCCTCCTGTCCTTTAAAAATGAATAAAGATGAATTGTATTCTATATTTCCCTCAGACAACTTTTCAAAGCCAAAGACATTTTGATGTATGATATTCCTCTGAACATCAACTTTCAGAGCCTCCTACTCATTCACATTTATAACTTACTGGAGTAACACCAAGTTCTCTGTCTTTATCCCTATGCCGTCTTGTATTGGACTTCAGGATGGGTGTGTGAGTTGTAACCAACACGACACATGTCACCGTGCATTTGCCAAGTGTTGTAAAGGTAAGTAAAGCTGCCTAAAGTGGCGTCCTCTAACCAGCTCAGTAATCTGGTCTTCCCTCGTTAAACAACAGACTCGAGCAAAATGCTTGTAGACACTTGGCTCTTTTTTGCCCAATAGCCATACATTTTCATTGTTGAGATATATATGACAAAAAAGAAGAAGTTTATCTTTTGGATATCTTCTCCCAAATATCCTGTGATTTCTCAAGTAATATTTGTGAAGGAGTGTAAACCATGGAAGGCCTTCTGTATACCTTATAGATCTTAGTTGTTATTACTGCTATTCGGGTAGCTTCAAAATGGGCATGCGTGACAGTACATGAGTAATTTGTAAGCACACATGTGGGAAAATCTCATTTTGTGTCTTTCATCCAGCCTCCTATCTCTTGCTTTCTGAATGTTTTGTAACACGCCATGAATGTAGGTCTATAAGCTAATTTCTTATCTAGTGTCTTGGCTGGCCCTAAACATGATACCTGGTATCCAGGTATTTTATTAAATGGGAGAAGAAATGCTGGAAAAGAATGGGGAGGGGCCTTGAAATTCTATGTTTGGGTAAGGCTAAGCCAGGTGGAGAAAAATCAACACCTCTTTCACAAAAACTTTGAAAAATCCTTTCTCCCCTAAAGAGGCAGAACTGACTAGTCCTGTCTGTGTGGCACCAATCTCCCTTCTAAACACTTCTGATACAGTGCAAACCATATCCTGTCTCAATTCTTTGTTCACTCTTCTGTCTCCCTCTAACTGACAGAGGAAAATGATGTTGGCTTTATGTCTGGTATCCCCCACACCCTGCCCAGTGTTTAGCATATAATAGGCACTCAAAGTTTAAAAACTTGCAGTTGAATGAATCCACTTGCAAAAAAATTGGGAAAAGAGATGACAAAGAGAATAAAGGAGATAGAGACAAGTAATAAAGCGAGAAGGTGATGGATAGAAAAAAAATGTGAGAGAAAAACACAGGAAGAAAAAGAAAGGATGGTCACTCAGTAGTACCTGACTCTGTATCAAGTGGCTTATGTGAACAGAAATTAATGGATCAGGGCTAGAGAGGAGTAGACAGACAGAGAAAATCAGGTTCTCCAAATTGTTTGTGTTGCACATTTGTTTTCATCAGAATGGTCTGAAAAGTGGCTGCTTCTCCACTCCCACCCCTCCCCCACTGGACTAGGGAGGAAACACCCCAAAACTACATTTGTTGTCAGAGTCAGTCACTTATCTGCAAGTATTTGGTGTACAACCACTGAAGCTGTGGTGAAGGGTGTGTTGTCCTTGCAGTCAGAGAAGTTACAGCGCAATGGCAGAGATCGGCGTGGGTAAGACAATCACACAAATAAAGCAAATCTGTCACCGTGTTAAGAGCTATAAAGATTAAAACATGGTTTGAAGAGAAAACAAAAGATAATTGGCTGCAGTCAGCAAAGCGAGGCTGCCACAGAGAAATGATGCCAGGGCTGAGCTGGGAATTAACCACATGGGGTTTTGGGCAAGGAGCATGCCACGCTGGGGGATAACAGGATCCCCAGGCACAGACCCCATGAAGGATGTGAGTATAAAAGCAGGTTAAATTGCCTTATGATCAAGATTTTTAAAAAGCCTTCCTCCTCCATTTGCAGCACCAACTTCAACAAACTGCAAACAAATGTGGTCTCCCACTATGTTGAGGGGGGGCCTCAAAGAAGACGAGAGGGGTGAGTGGGTTGCACAGGTCTTCAGAGGAAGGCAGTCAGCAACGTTGCTGGGCCTGCTATTTCATGGAGCTGACTGACCACTCATCTATATAGTCTGTGGTTTTTACGTTTGTTACTTTTTTCCCCACAAAAATGGAAACATACTCTATAGCTGTTGAAACCTTTTTTGTTTTGGTGGTATTTTGTTTTGCTCTGTTTTTTTTTTTCTTTTTTTTTTTTTTTTTTTTTTTTTTTTTTAGTGAGTGTTATACAGTGAACATCTCTGTGAGTCAAATATGGATTTTCAACATCACATTTAAGTGGGTTTCAGCACCACGTTGGGCTCTGTGATGGCAGGTCAGAGCCTGGAGCCTCCTTTAACTGGACCTCAATTGTTGGACATGCATATTGTTTCTAATTTTTTTAAATAAAAACAATAATGAAAGGACATTTTTGCACCTGTCCTTAGCCTTTTTATGTAAATGGACCTGGGACAAAATTCCATTTCTGGAGTCAGGCATGGGTCAATATCTGGTTATACCACTTAACAGCTGTGTGACTTGGGCAACTCAGTAAGCTTCAGGCTCCTCATATATAAAATGAGGATTCCAGGGTGCCTGGGTGGCTCAGCTGGTTAAGCGTCCAACTTTGGCTCAGGTCATGATCTCATCACTCGTGGGTTCGAGCCCCACATCAGGATTCGTGCTCACAGCTCAGAGCCTGGAGCTTGCTTCAGATTCTGTGCTTTCCTCTCTCTCTCTGCCCTTCCCGTGCTCATGTTCTCTCTTTCTCTCTCTCTCTCAAAAATAAATAAGCATTAAAAGTTTTAAAACAAAATAAAAAGAGGATGCCAATAGGACATACCTTATCAGATTTCTGGGAGGCTTAGCTGAGATCATTCAAGTAAGGCATACAGCAAGATGTCTGAACATAATCAGCACTTAATAAATAATACCTATTGTTTTGATGAGAAAAGTTCTATGTTTAAGACTTTTGATATATATATTGTCAAATCACCCTCCAGAAAAATGTCGTGTGAATTAGTTTTTTATCAGCCACGTGTGAGACAACCCAGGGAAATTGTAGCAGCGATTTATGTAGCAGAGATTCACTACACCATCACTGCTGCAGAGAATTGCCTCACAGAAAAGGTCTGGTTTAAAAGCAATAGCAAAGGAGCACTGGGATAACTTAGCCAGTTAAGCGTCTGACTTGGGTTCAGGTCATGATCTCACAGTTCATGGATTTTAGCCCTGCATTGGGATTTGTGCTGACAGCTCAGGGCCTGTCGCTGGCTTTGGATTCTGTGTCTCCCTCTCTATCTGCCCCTTCCCTGCTTGTGCTCTGTCCCTTTCTCTCAAAGATAAACATTAAAAAAATTTTTTGTGGGGGTGCCTGACTTGTTCAGTCAGTTAAGCATCTGACCGGCTCAGGTCATGATCGTGTGGTCCATGAGTTTGAGCCCCACTTCAGGCTCTGTGCTGAGAGCTCAGAGCCCAGATCCTGCTTCAGATTCTGTGTCTCCTTCTCTCTCTGACTCTCCCCTGTTTGCAGTCTGTCTTGCTCTCTCTCAAAAAATGAATAAACATTAAATTTTTTTAATAAACTAAAATAAAAGCAGTAGCAGAAGCAGTCAGTGCTCTGCTATTTCTCATTGGATCCCTTCATCACATTCGTGAACATCAGCTACTGATGTGCTTTCAACTCCAATAGCCAGCTGTGGATTTGCTAGGCTTCCCTCAGGCTGCTGGAATCTGCTTTGCTCTGTGCAGAAGGCCAGCTGAAAATGCTTGGGGATTCACTTCACTCACCCCAGGGACAGCCCTTAACCAAAGGCCAACATGTAAGTCTATATTAATACTCCAGTGTCCTTGCTCCTTCGGGACAACTCTGAGGTATAATGTTCACTGTCTTCAAAACGCTCCCATGGGACTGAACAGGCCATTCTCAGTGAGCCTTGTTTGCGTGGCCTCCTTCCTTTCCCTGACTCACTCCCCACGCCTTTCATCATCTTTTCTTGGGAACATTTCCTTAAGAAGTAACATTCACATAAATCTCCATTTCACAGTGGCTTCCAAGAAATCCAAAAGCCAATGTTTTCTTCTTCCTGGCTTGAAGAGTTTAAATATAAAATTTTTGACAAATTATTTTCTAACAGAAAACAACATGTCGTTGATTTATTTCTTAGGGCTTTGCATGCTGCCTCACTGCTCCAATGTCATTGGCAAAGGAAAAACTGGAAAGCGGGGCAGAGGAAGCAAAAGAGGATATGTTTGAATGATAAGTGTGCTCATGTAGTGAGTGCTCAAATACCCTGGACTCTAATCTAGGTCTGCTGATAACTGGCTGTGGGATCCTGAGCAAGTCACTCACCATTGTGAGGCCTCTGCATAAGTACTGATATTCTCTAGGGCGCAAGCATATCTACTGGATAAGTTGAGGACTTTTTCACGTCTATGAAAATATTGCTACCGGGAAAGGTAGACATCAGATTTGAGTTCACGTATGCCTTTAATCCTCACCTTTCAAATTTCTTTGAAGAGACCCACATTTCTATCATGTGCTTCCTAATTCCAAACTCACTTTTCTTCTGTCATGGCCTCTTAGGGAGACCTGCTTTCTAGCCTTTGATGAGCAACAGACTCTATCCCTGCTGTTATAGAAAATCCATCACTCATGCCTCCCCCCCACCATGAATTTCTGACTCTCTCACTCAATATGTTATCAGCCACGCAGCTTTGAAGCTTTTAGTATTCTCAGCAGAGCGGGCATGTTTGCAGTAGATCAAAAAGGAGAGAAACTAGATCTACATCACTTTTCTTCTCATTTGGGATATCTGAGTAAGCGAGGCCCTGTGACTTCAGAGAGCCCAGAGTGGGAGAGGAAGTTGTCCTGACACTGAGGACTTACATACCCTTCCTGTGCTCATAAGGAGGCACAATGTATTAATGAGGAACCAGAGGGCCTGGGACAGTTCAAAGTTTTCTTTTAAAGGCAGCAGGCTCCACAGTTTTCTCTCACAGTGAAGCAGGGTCCAATTATTTTGCGAACAAATGGATTGAGAGGGTTGGCAACTTCTGGCTGAAGCAAAAACTTAAAAAGAAATGAAGTCTATTCCTATTTAAGCAAAGACTTAAAACTCAAGACAAAGCACGACATACACCCACAAGACCAGAAAAAAAATCTTACAGTGTGAGGATGTCAAAAAGATAGTAAGGAGGTTGATCAACAGGAACTCTTCCACACTTTCAGTAGGAGTGTGAATTGTAGGACCACTTTGGAAAGCATTATGCCATCACCTCTAAAGTTCAATATATGCATATTATGTGACTGTGCTCTTAGATGAACAGGTAGAGAAACCCTTGCCTACAAGCTTAAGTTCATACCATTTTTCATCTATGTGAAAAATGGGGAACAGTACAAATGTCCACATGTTCTCTGACAAAGATATGGATAAGTAAATGAATAAATTCATCACCCAAGTGTCTATTTTTCAGTAATGAGAATTAATGAGCTGCATCATATGAAATATCAGAAATAAATCTTTAGAGACACCGGGGTGACTCAGTCAGTTGAGCGTCCAACCTTTGATTTTGGCTATGTCATGATCCCAGGGTGGTGACATCCAGCTCCGCATTGAGCTCCATGCTGAGCGTGGAGCATATTTAAGATTCTTTCTCTCCCTCTCCCCGACTCATGTTCTCACTCTCTTTCTAAAATTAAAAAAAAAAAAAANTCTCACCCTCTTTCTAAAATTAAAAAAAAAAAAAAAGCAAGAAACCCTTAAACATAATATTTAATTAAAAAAAAATCATAGATTATGGACCGTGTTCCCATTTTTGTAAAGATGCAGACCAGACAATGTGAAACTAAACAATGTATTACTGAGAAATGCTTACACATGTAATTTAAAAATAAAAAAGTTCTTAAGAAAAAAATGCCAACAGATTCTCAAGTAATCATCATATCTAGGTGGGAGGTGGGCAGAGGTTAGAGAGTAGCATGTGTTGTTCTAGTTTTATTTATGGGGTCCAGCATTCATGAGTGTTCCCTTTATTAACATGTCTCACAATCATCATATATATTACATACCACTTTTTTAGAAGTATCAAATATTACCTAAACAATTTTCAAATAATATAATGAAATGGAAATGCAACTCAAAAAGGAGAAGAACAGAGCAAAAAGGCAAAATGGACTCCCTTCTTAGTAACCAAATGGCAGTGGTGAGCATTCACTCATGAGTTACTCCCCAAAGTCATCACTACAGTTTGATCCATATGGAATAGCCAATATCACACTTCAGTTCCTCTACATTTAGATATGGAACAGTAATTCCTGTTCTACCAAATTCACAGAGCTCCTGGAATATTAAAGAGGAGTGTAATATGAATTAGCAAATTGAGAAATGTGTCACAGGTATTATGTGGAATTGTGATCATCTTCCCAAATCTACCGGATGAGAATGTTAGAGGACAAAGGACAGAGGGAAACTCTCAAAAATGTTAAACATAAGAAAAATGACAATGATCTAAGAAGAAAATAATAAGAAAGTAATTACAAGACAGCTGGTAATTGATCCAGAGCCTTTGCTCTTTTTTCCTCTCATGCTCATATTCTCTTGATATTTCTAAAAATGAGTAAAGACCCAAAAAGGAGCAAACCACAGTCAATGCAATTTCTGTTACATGCTGAGCCAATTCAAAAGCAAATACCAGTGCATGTTCCTGGGGCTTTACAATTTCACATATAAAAGCGCACACCCACTCACTTATATGATCTTCTTAAAAGTAAAATTCTGTGAGGTAAAATTAAGTAATAGAAGTAATTTTGAAATTCATAGTTTTCTAATTGCTATTATTAGGGATCAGAAGCAAATATATAATTTTTCAGGGCATTTGTTTCTAAAATGAAGTGTTACAGATTCAGAAAATATAAAAATGCTTTTTGAAATATTTTCCAAAAGTTTGCTTGATGCAAACAAAATTAGTCAAAAATCACAAAATCAGTTAAGCAGTTTTAAGACATATTTAGCTATGTGACCATAAGTTAATTGACTGTTTTCCTTCCCCCATGAATGACTTAAATTATTTTACATGATTGACCAATTGAGTAACTTAAAACAGCCTCCATCTCATTGCTTCTAGGAACAGCCTTGCATGACCACAACACCCTGACCAGGGCTACTGGAATGGTCTGTTCTGAGCTCACCCCAAGCTTATTTATCATTGTATTATTTATAAAACAATTGGACTGTAAAATAATCACATGAGATACCTCATTTAGGAAGATGAGGGTAAATAGTCACATGGGTACAGTGAAGAAGCAGAGGCAGGGAGAAATGCAGTGACTTCTTGAAAGTCACATGAAGACAAAACCAAGAACAGAAAATAGATTTCTTACCAATCAGTCCAATGAGCTCTATTTCCAAGGTTACCTTGACTTCTCAGATCACAGAAAAAGAGAAACTCAATTACCATTAGTGTATTATTTTGTACTGAATTTCTGTGTATCACCTGATGATCAGCATAGGGAACAACTTTCTCTCTGCTCTGGTTTGTGGACTGGTCCATGAGGAGGAAAGTAACTTCATCCAAGTCCCATCACCCTCCTCAGCCTAGTGTCAGAAGGTAGACATCTCTCTCTCTTCCATCTATGAGAAGTAGTGAGCACGTCTGCCGTTAGCAGCCTGAAGCTGGCTGGCAAAGTATATTGGCATCTCTTCTTCAACCCAGTTTTAAGTATCTGACATTCGAAACAATAAGCCCCAGTGTGTAGGCTCCAGGTTTTAAAAGAAAAGTGAGAAAAAGAGGCCTCCTGGGGGCTCCAGCCTAAGCCATGTTCTCCAACTCAGTTTACCAGAGGTCTTGCATTTCCAATAGTGTATAGATACAGTATTAGGAAGATGTTACTAATTTGCCAATGGCAAGGTTAACTAAGCTGCTTTAATTCAGGACCCCCTCCCCCAGTTACAAGTACAAAGTCTCTGCCTACTACTAGACCGTGAGTTATCAATTCCCTATTTTTCTTAGACATTAAGACAGGAGTATCCACACTGGGCAATTTAATGAGAACTGAGCATATTCTTATGGAACAGAATGATATTTATCCTGCTGGTCCACCAGCACACAAAGTTCTATAGCTGAATGCAATCCTACCAGACATTGTGAGAGCAACACCTAAAAAACCTCTTAGGTAGAGAATAGGAGGTGCATCAAATAAAGACTAAGAGATCTGCAAATGAAGACCCAGATCCCATATGGTCCCAGGCACTTAACTAATGTCCCTTACCACCATACTTGTCCAACCCTCCCACTTGACTCCTCCCCAGCAACAGGCTCTCTACCTTCCTATAATAGATTCTGTTGCTGCTGCGATGAGATCCTCTGTCCTAGGCTTGGGCTGTAGATGTTGGATGCTTATGTCTCACTCCTAAACCCTGCCTCTCTTGGAGCTCCCTGGGAAGTAACACGCCAGCCCCCAATAGCTGACAGCCAGTGGTTGATGCAGTGCTTCCTGGACACAGCAAACTCTGAAGTTCATTTCCACTAGGTTCATTTCCATCAGTTTCCACCAACTCTAAAGTTCATTGCCATAATTTCCATCTGAGACCATACTTCATCTGAACCCACATCTCTGCTTATCCTTTCCTGCCCTGTTCTGCTTCCCTCACTTCTTCGTAGGTTTCTCCTGCAAGGATTTACTCATTAACACCATTTGTATAAAAATTCCTCTCTCAGGCTCTGCCCCCAAGGACATAATCTTAAGATTCTTTTCAAGCAAACTTCCCAGGGTCACTCAGAGTCCTCTCTGCAACTTTATTATTTTCTAAAGGTAAAAAATGCTTTGCCTCTTCTTGTCTTGACCAAAATACATTTTTTTCCTCCTTCTCTCTTCTCCATCAGCCCTGTTTCTCCCATATTTCCCCTCCAATGTTATTTTTATTCTATTATTTTCTTGTTCTTCCAATGGTCCAATACACCTATAGAGCAATTTCTTAGCAATATTAGAAGTAGCTCCATTTTCGTGAGGGCAGGAAAGGCTTTATGTTTAAATCTGCCAATGAAGTAATGAAACATCTTGCAGTATCTTCATGAGAGTTCAAATTTAAATAAACTTTGTTTTAATTAGCTTAACATAAATAATACTGGCTAGTAACTTTTTCATAAATAAATACAAATCAAGTTCAGTAATTAACATAAAAAACACACACAGATGAAGAACATTTAGAAAAGAAAGTTTACTTGCAAAAAGTTTTACAGTGGAGTTCAAGCTTTAGAAAAACTAGCTGACGGGGTGTCTGGGTGGCTCAGTCAGTTAAGCGTCCGACTTGGGCTCAGGTCATGATCTCACAGTTCGTGGGTTCGAGCCCCACTTCGGGCTCTGTGCCGACAGCTAGCTCAGAGCCTGGAGCCTGCTTCAGATTCTGTGTCTCCTTCTTTCTCTGACCCTCCCCTGCTCACACTGTGTGTGTGTGTGTGTCTCTCTCTCAGGAATAAATAAAAACATTTAAAAAATTAAAAAAAACTAGCTGATCAGAATTAAATAAACAGGCATTTAAAAGGGAAAACTTATAAGATTATCAAGTTTACCAGATGACAGTCTCTTCATGAAAGGAATATTCCCTCACACAATCACCATACCAGTAAGGATTGTCACATAACAATATTGTAAAAGCCACGAATAAAGTTGGTTTCATTGGGAAGTCAGTAACTTATTGGAAGTGGCTATGGTTTTATTTATTTTGGAGGCTATAACAAGAGAGTTGACCCTGGTGTGTTACTGTTGCTACTGTTGAGTGTGATGATGCACAGTTATTCACAATGAGGCAGTGTAAGTAGGTTGGCTTTGTTTCACACAGACTGTTATATTTCATGGAGATGATTTATAGATTCCAGCAGAAGCAGGTACTTATCTTCTTCTTCCAAAGGCCCTGTTTTTAATAGTTCCTTGCTTTTTCTTGTGCAGTTTTCCCAAAAGACTTTGTTTGTTTGTTTTGCTTTAGAGAGAGATTTATTTTAAGGAGTTGGCTTATACAACTGTGGAGGCATGTTCAGTCCAAAATAGGCCAACAGGCTGAAAACCCAGGGAAGAGATGCAAATTGAGTCTGAAGGCAGTCTGCTGGCCAAATTCCCTCTTGGTCTGGGGAGGTCAGTCTTTGTTCTACTAAGATCTCCAATTGGGGGCACCTAGGTGGCTCAGCCAGTTAAGCATCCAACTCTTGGTTTTAGCTCAGATTATGATTTCACAGTTTGTGAGTTAAGCCCTATATCAGGCTCTGCATTGACAAAGTGGAGCCTGCTTGGGATTCTCTATTTCCCTCTCTTTCTGCCCTTCCCCCACTCACTATTTCTCTCAAAATAATTAATTTTAAAAAAGGATCTTCAATGGACCAGATGAAGCCCACCTACTTTATGGAGGATAGTCTGCCTTACTCAAAAGCCCACTGATTTAAATGTTAATCTCAGAAGAAAAAAATAATAACAACAACAAAAAGAAAACAACTTCATAGAAATCTCCAAGGTAGTATTTAACTAAATATCTGAGCATTGTGGCTCAGCCAAGTTTACATCAGAAAATTACAGTAGCAAATTCCAAGTTTTTTCCCCATTAGTTACATTTTCAGAAATGAAGATACACCCTATACATTGTTCTAGAGTAGATCAGATCCAATATGTCTCATTGTATTTCATCATAACCAGGGAATCACAATCCCTTAATTAATTTAGTAATTTTTAATGGAAAGTATCCCTTCTCATTGGATGGTGTGGCTTTAACCTCTGTAAAAGGTATTCCCTTCTCCAGGATCAAATTTCCTGATCAGTGAAGTTGGTAGAGTTAGCTTTGTGGCAAAAGTCTGAGTAAGTTAAACTAGCTACTGAATAGGTTTTCAGAGAGCCTCAGATACTGACTCAGAAATGACATGCAACACTTTTAAAGGAGAGATGGCTGCTCGTGTCATAGACACAGACAAGAGCCCAAAGACAGATCTGTCAAGACAAGAGACAGGGAACCGTGGTTTCAAAGTCAAGTCCTAAAGATACTGTTACTAGTGAAAGGAAAGAGGTGAAATATAGAAGGATGAGTCTGGAACAAGTTGACAACAGATGACTAATTGTACGGTATGGAAGGAGAATATATGTAAAGAAATACCAGCAAATACATTGCCTGCTGCTAGGTTTTTCATATTCTCTCTCTTGTGAGCTTGGATCACTTTAAGAATTTCAGCATCTGCTCATGGGCAGCAAAGAATCCAAACATACTAGTCATCT
Organism: Crocuta crocuta; assembly: GCF_008692635.1. Classification (NCBI taxonomy): domain Eukaryota; kingdom Metazoa; phylum Chordata; class Mammalia; order Carnivora; family Hyaenidae; genus Crocuta; species Crocuta crocuta. The sequence goes on along the minus strand of NW_027530988.1, from coordinate 3,962,367 downwards.
TTCAACAAAATATGTGATACCTCAATAGTATTCAACCTTGGTTACACATTAAAACCAACAGGAGCAATTTAAAAATCCGTATGCTAAGGCTACAGCTCAGTCCAATTAAATAGAATCTGTGGTGAGACACAGATATCAATATTTTTAAAGCTCCCCAGGCAATGCCGATATGAAGCCAAAGTTGAGAACCATTTACATGCATCCTTAACATAATGTACATAAATAGATCAGGAGATACAAACGTTGTATGGGCAATCGACATGAATTCTGGAAAGGTTTGAGAATTTTAAGTATAAAAAGGGGAGAGTTATACATCTCTCCAGAATGTCTGGGTCACAGATGAGAAACAAAAAAGGCTCCATAGCTGTAATAGGAGTCAGTCATGCAGTGATTATAACATAAGTAGGATCCCGGAATATCCCCTCCATCCATTTAAGCCGTACCAAAAAAGCAATATTTGGATATAAAACATTGAGAGCACTGACAGCCATAAGAGTTACAAAAATTATATAACAAAGAGGCAGAAATTTCAGGTTGCAGGCATTTGGTGTTGCTGTCTTTTCCAATTTACACGCCTAAAAAGGATGGCACAAGGTACTGAGATTAGGTTGTTTTGCTGAAGGGCCTCCACAGGGCGCTCTCAGTGTGCCCTTCCCTCAGGTTGTGGAGGAAGCAATTCAGCATGGGAATGGCCACAGTACATACCACCAAGGCCACTGTACTCTTCCTGGGGGGAAGCTGAGATAGCCAAACTAAGGCAACCCCCAAGGTCTGTTCCATAAAATAAGCAAACTGACAGAGGAAAGCCACAGATGAAGGCAGCTTTATATTTCCCAACTGTTGATGGTACTCTCCATACTGGAGGAAACTATTTAAGGTATAAGAGTTAACAACCACTGAGAATGGAACACTACTAAATACAGCACCAATAAATACAGTAGTATGTTATTGGTTAAGTTGTTAGAAAAGCCACGTTGAGAAAGCAAGAAGGGTCACAAGAGAAATGAGGAATTTCTGCATTTTTGCAGAATGTAGGTTGTGATGTCATCAAACTGTGCAGCTGGGATTCCAAAACGCTGATTGAAAAAAAGACACCAGAACCTAAGAAGCCACAAGTGGGAATTCATGAAGACTAGATAGTGCAGGGGAGGGTGACATAGGGCCACAAATTGGGTATAGGCCATCACAGTCAGAAGCACATAGTCCAAACCTCCAAAAAGACTTTTAAAAAATATTTGCATCAGACAGCCTGTATGAGATGACTCTGCTGAGTTTGGATGTCCGCAATCATCTCTGGGACTTTAATGGAAGTGAAAACAAGGTCAGCCAAGGACAGGTTGGAGAGACAGTACACAGGGATGAGGTGGGAATCTGGGCCGACAGAAAGATGAGCAGGTTCCCAAGCACAGCGACCAAGTACATGGTCTTTGTCGGCCAAAAGTGGAGGGGCTGTAGTTTCATATCATCTGAGAGGCTTAAAGGAGAAATTCGAAGAATTGTGTTAGATTCTTTGGTCCCATGTGGCTGGGATACCTTCTTCACTTATTCATTCTCCAATGTTCTTTCTTTCTTTATATAGATCAAAGTTCCTGACCTAAATCATTTTTTTTTCTCTAAATAAGTTCATGTAATATTTTTTCCAAGGCAGATATACTTGCAACAAATTCTCTCAATTTTTGTTTGTCTGAGAAAGTCACTATTTTTCTTTCACTTTTGAAGGATAACTTCACATGATATAGAATTCTAGGTTGGCGGTTTTCTTCTCTCAATACTTTAAACATTTTACTCCACTCTATTTTTGCCTGCATGGTTTGTGAGGAGAAGTCAGATGTAATTTTTATCTTTGCTCTTCTAGAAGATTTTTTTCCCTCTTGCTTTAGATTATTTTTATCTTTGACTTAATGAAATTTGAATATAATATACCTACGTGTTTTGTTTTTGTTTCTGTTCAGTTTTGGTTTCGGTTTAGGCATTTATCCTGCCGGTGTTCTCTGAGCTTCCTGGATCTGTGGATTGGTGCCGGACATTAATTTGTGGAAACTGTCAGTCATTATTGCTTCAAATATTGCTTCTGTTCCTTTCTCTCTTCTGCTATTCCACTTATACATATGTTCAACCTTCTGTAACTGTCCCACAATTCTCAGTATTCTGTTATGTTTCTTTTATTTTCTGTTTTTCTCTTTGCTTTTCAATTTTGGGATTTTTTCTGGTCATATCTTGAGGCCAATGACTTCAGCTCTGTCTAGTCTATTAATAAGGCACCACATGCATTCTTAATTTCTGTCAAAGTGTTTTTGACCTCTGGCATTTATTTTTTATTTTTTCTTAAAATATTCATCTCTCTGTTTATATTATCCATCTGTTCTTGCATGCTGTCTCCTTTTCCAGCAGAGCTCTAACCATATTAATCCCAATCATTTTATTTACTTATTTTTGAACAGGCAAGGTTTTGTTTACTATTTTTTAATATTTAATGACTTCTCTTTTCTAATGTATAGATTAATGTACAATTTAAAATATTATCTCTACTGTAATTCATGTTTGCATTATTATATACATTCAAACCATAATTCAATAAAAATAAAACATAATTACTGATTAGCAGTTGATGTTTTTAAAAAATTATACTCATTTTAAATTCCTTGACTGATAATTCCAATATCCCTACCTCTCTGATTCTGAATCTGATACTTCTTTAGTCTCTTCAAACTGTGTTTTTTGCCTTCTAGTATGCCTTGTAATTTTTGTTTGAACCTAGACATGATCTCCTGTGTAATAGAAACTCTAGTAAATAGGCATTTAGTGGTATGGTAGTAAGGTGGAGAGGGCAAGGAAGCATTCTATTGTCCTGCAGGTTAGGCTCTGATAAGTTTGTTCAGCTTCTTATTTGTTATTAGGATGGAGTGGCAACTTCTAAGCTCCTTACATGTTGGACTAGAAACCCCTCAAAAACTTTCCAACACATGAAACCCCACAAGGGTCAACTAGCTCATTACCTTTCGACAAACTGAAGCATCCTTTGTAAAACCAACCTCAATGGCCAGTCATATTAAACTCACATTGGAAAAACATATATTTTTAGGTAGACATTCTCTGACAATTCAGTAGCTTCTTTATTAAGTTCATCTCTTTCCAGTCTGAGCTTGCCTCTTTGGGAAGGAGCATAATCACTTATGAAATAAGTAATTTAAAAATAAATAGTGAACATTTTATAGTTTTTTATTACCTAACAGAAATAGATTTGTATATTAATAGAGAATTATTCTAAGGATGCTGCCCAACTCAGACCCACCCCCTAAAAAATACACTGTCCTAAGCAACATGGCCCATGTGCATGGAGGTAATTTACCTGGCTTCCCCATGGCCTCAGTCTATGATTTAAAGACAGAAAGTCCACCTCCTTTCCCTAAGGAATTCCTATTTCCCCTGGATTAGTTAATATTTTGCCACAATGAAAATTCAAAATTTTAAAATCTATTCTCTGTCACAGCCATTTTACCCTAAAATATTACAGGAAAAAAATGCTTAAAGTTAAAACCCATATGAAGTTAACATTTAGCATTTACCTTGTGCCATGCACAAGAATTCCCTTTTCTACTTGCAAAATAAAGTGGGGAGTTGAAAGACCTTTCCCTCTAATTCAAGCTTTAGGCCTACTTTTCCAAAAACTTTCTATCCAATTGAGGCAAGAATAGCTTTTAAAGATAAATCAGTGTAGGCCTGACCTAATATACCACCATAAAGTGCATTGGGTAGATGTCACGGCAGCAGATGTTTGGTCTATTTAATCCTGAGTCTGGCTCAGCAGTGGGTAATGCTATCATTAATCCACTGAGAGCACACCCCTCAGATGATAATTAGGGAGGAACTTTTTTTTAAGTAACCATAATTACAGTGACACTCTCAATAGCCCTAATTATGGAAATGAGTTTCACATTAAATTCACCTGCCTGATAATATACAGTAAAAGTCTATCTCAGCTGAGCCATGTTGTTTGTTAAAACAGCAATGCCTGACGTTCAGGTATTCAACATGTGAATAATAAAGCCATCATCTCTAGAGTTTCAGCTTAGATTAGAAGTGGTATTAATTTGCCTAGAGTTAGTGTTGTAGGCTCTGCATGAAAAATACATCTCTGGTCAAAAAGCTAGAAGATTCCAAACAGTCTAGCCCAGGTTTATTTCCTAATTTTGTCTGATGCCTGATGTTTTATTCTACTCGAACTCCATAAGACACTGAACAGCTTCCTGCTTGTTCTTATGCTAAGAAAAACCCCTAAGTTTGATGCTGATTGCTGATAGTCCTATACATATTTTAAAGTTTTTTTTTTAAGTGATCCCTACATCCCATGTGGGGCTCATACTCACAGTCCCAAGATCAAGAATCACAGGTCCCTCTGACTGAGCCAGCCAGATATTCAGTTCTACTCCTTTTTTATCCTGAGAAAGGCGACAGAGTTTGTAAATATGGCCATGGAAGATATATACACATACATACACACAGACACACATGCACAGGCACATAACCATGCACTCACATAATGGCTATAATAACCTATTTCCTTTTATACAGACATCTCTATTCCCAGGGAGAACTCAGTCACATTCTTGTCTTTCAGAGACCCTAGGCATACCAGAGTAATGTATTAATCTTCTCATATTCAATAAATGGGAAAGATGCTGAAAAAATTGAAAGCAGTCTATTGTTTACAAGAAGGGATAAAGAGAGAGATCTAAGAAAGAACTATGTGGCCCCCTGCCTCGTCAGTTTTCATCCTTTTCCTTGGTTTGGCTCACTCAGAATTACTCATCCAATATTCAGTGAGACTAAGAGCTCTAAGTTTACCCTTCTGGCATCCACAAAGCAAACCGCTCAACTTAACTTTGCCAACTACTGAAAAGATCTCCTCTCCTTTGTTCTCAGCCTTGTTACTCTGAAGTTTGGAAAGGCACTCCAACTCTGTAAGGTAAAAGGAAAAAGAGGACAGAGTGATTTATTTTCCCTTATTTTCCCTCAAAATTCCAACTAAAAATGGCAAATGAGGACAAAATCCTGCTACAAGTCATTGTTATGAAGGTGACTTCATTTTGATGAAAGTTGCAAAGAGACAGAATATATTAACTCTGTTTTGAACTTTAAGACAACTCTTTCTCTCATCAGCAGCAGTCCCAGTGGTAGAGTTGAATGGGGGGAGATATCAGTTGCTTCCGTCCTCATTAAATTTTTGGCCACAAGCCACTGAACTAAATTCAATAAGCTGAAGCTTTGGAATTTACATTAGTTCTTTAAACAAAAGCTTCATTCTTGGACAATGAAATTTTGAGTGCAATTTGCTCTCCTAACACTAAAAGGTTCACAGGGAAGAAATTAATTGGACTCTATTGTTCTTTTCCCTCTTTTCTCACCCCCAACATGTTAAACATTTCTAAAGACCTCAAATGTTACTGTCCTTCATTTGGTGAAATTTAATTCAATTAAAATTACAAAACAGATGCAGAATAGATCATAGTAGGAGTCGATTCTAAAAGCAAAGCTATAAATTACTCATTGATTCCTGCCCTCTAGTAGCTTGTGATCTTAGTCATCCCCATTTCAGACAGGTCCCTGCATTTGTTCTCTGATGAGACTTAAAAAGCAAGCCAATTTGATTCCATATCTTACCTAGGGTTCATTTCCTCATACAAAGAAGAGCACTATAGATAAGATTCTCACAGGGATAACCCCAAAATAGTGGGAGATAAGTCAATTTGTGGCTTTTCCAGATATCAACAATCTCTATCAAGGCTACCAATAATTCATTTCAATCAACAAAGGAAAAAACTGTTATACAGATGAAAGAGACTAGGGCTGGGAGAGGAGAGGTGTGGGAGGAGCAGCGCGACTCAGAAATAGGGGGAAAAATCAGCACTATTATAAAAGTCTAAATCATGAAAACAATGTTTTATTGGTGATGGTGGTACTTTAAGAAGAGATGTAACCTATAGAAATCCTCCCTATGGCAGTAGTATTAGCTTGTCTTGTGTTTTAAGAGAGTAAAATGTGATCTTTCCCCACCCACTCACTGCCTCTTTTATAGAAGATATACCTAGAGTAAATCTATACCATATGAATGATGTTACTGCATTCTGGCTTATACTATTTCAGGACTATTTTATTATACTGAGATGGAAAGAGTACTAGACTTCAAGTGAGAAAAAAAGCAGGTGGTAGTCCTAATTCAATTCAACCATTTACTACCCTTACTGCCTTATACAAGCATCCTAATTTTGTTAGCCCCAGCTTTCTCTTCTATAAAATAGCCTCAGCAGGTTATTTGAGATAATAAATGTGAAGATGCTTTAGAAAACTATCTATCTGTATGAAGGCAGGAATGATCATGGATGATGACCGTGCTGTTCATCACCATTTTATAAACAGATCAGGTCTTTAAGAACAGAGATGAGACTAGATTGTTCCAAGAATCTGTCATATAACAGAAGAAGTAAACAGCTAATGTATTAAGGAACACAAAAAGCTCTTTTGATTCATAGGTAGGCAAGCTAGAAGGGACTTCATTTGCTCCAACCCAATCATATAATAGAAGACCGAGCTCAAAACTGACTTGTTCAAATACCTCATAAAAGTGGTACAGACATGGAACCAGATCACAGTCCTTTTGAACTGAGCCCTGTACCAGCCACACCAGATTGGGGAAGGTTTTATTCAAGAAAAAGAGATGGCAAGTACATGTACGTTCGTGATAAAAGGCGGAAGTCCCAGTCTCATGGATAGCTGACACAATATATAAATATTCTGACAGAGAAGCTCTTTTCCCAACAGGCTGTCAACCTAAGGATTCATCATTTGCTGGAAGAGGACAGGTAAAGCATAAGCAGTAACGAGTGAGTGTTCTGACTACTGACCAGAATTCTGGACAAGCAGGATTGGGAATGCCAACAGAACAAGGATAAGCGGCAGGTTAGGTTTTTTCCACCTCAAAACTCTGACTAAGAAGCTGCATTTCAGGGACTATCCTCGGCAAACAAGCATAAGAGAGACATAGGAACGTAGTATAAAGTCCAGTGTCTATCAGGTATTGAGGCACATTTTAGCTTCTTCAACTCAACCCCTAAAAACAAAATCCTAATGGCCTTTCTATCCTATAAAGGCCATTAAATTTATCTTTAACTTAAGGAGGTGTTCCTGTAAATTTATCTTTAAGGAAGTCATTACAGGCAGGCCTCTGGGATGCTACATTCTCTCTCATTCAATGAGTTATTTTGGGGAGAGTTTCAAGGACAAGAATGATGAGAGGCAGGGTAAGGAGGACTTCATCTGACACAGCAGAGCAGCAGGAGCTGGGAACAAGCCATCAAACCCCGGGCTGGAGGTATGATGTGTTTCTACACTTGCATCCCTCTGAAGTCTTCACACCTACCTATACCCACAGCTCATCTCTCCCCCAGCCCTCAGCAGTTTGGTTCAAGCCAAGAGACAGTAGGGGACAGACGCACATATGTTCTGCTATTAATATCTAATTAATTGACACAAGGACTACCTAAGGAGCATAACTTTGAGATGCAGAGAAGGCAGCACAACAGTGACAGCAAAATATCATCCCTGACCATGGCCTTATCAGTCTAGAGAATCTCCTGGGGCATCCCACAAATATTTTTGAAAGGAGCCTGGGGCTTTCTGGGTTGCTGAAGCTATATATTTGCAGATGCAAAGACTTTCGAATTCTCTCAGAATTCTATCCCATTTCTGAAAACCCTCAAAAGAAAACTATCAGTCCCAATAATACAGGAGCAATAAACCCAGTACCAATTGATTGGTTTCACCATTCATCTCCTTATCCTACGGCAGAATTTAACCCTAACAATGGCCTGACATTATTGGAGTTGCTCTATGCAAACTTGATATTCCAGCTTAAGGTAGAAGAAAGCAGGGTAGACTGATACAAACGTAAGCCAAATTAGTGAACTCTGATGGAATCTATGGATTCATATGCTTCATCAGATTTTCAAGTTTTTCCTCAGAAGCACTCTCAATAAATTATTACATTCTGCAGGACAGAAAGTAGCAGATTGCTTATGGGTGTTAGGGGAGGTTGGAGGGGGAGAGAGCAGTGGAAGGGAATGAGAATGATTCAGTCCACCCACATGTCTCTGATGTACTGGAAATAGGATTTTTCTGAAACCCAGGGTCAGATTCTTACTGATACCGTGGAAGAAAGAAAGAAAGAAAGAGAGAAAAGAAAAGAAAAAAAAAAAGAAAGAAAAGGAGAGAAAGGAAAGGAAAAGGAAAGGAAAGAAACAAAAAGAAAAAGTCTGAAGGCTTTTTAAAGTTGCCCAGTTTCCTCAGGTCCATACATTCCCAGATAATGCTTTAGCCACCTGAAGCTCAAAGGCCACCATTTTGTTTATTAAGTTTTTGCATGATTTCTGTTGAGAGTGAACTTCCTTCTGATTAACTGTACTGGTAATATTACAGAAGCAATGGGTGACCAACTCTGGCTAAGCAGCAACTTGTATACTGGCTGGATTCTTAGAATTTGCATTAAATTTCATGTGCTGCTACTCTAAAAGAAAACATTACTTTGGTCTTTCACAAACCCGGGACCTTCCCTATTACATTGGTTATCATACATACAGGCATACTTCATCATGATCTGCCTTTTCCTTTAAAAAGGGCAGGGTGAAGACAGGGAGGTTACTCAATTAATGCCACAAATATTTATTCCATAACTGCGATGTTCCTAGGAAGTAGAGTGGAGAATAAGCATTTATGAAGTATACTGATTTCCTCAAAAACTGACACTGCAATGAGGAGAAGCCATGCCAAGCATTCCCTGTGAAGAGTAAGAGAGGCTCAGGCAGTGTATAAGAAGAGGCCAGGAACTGAGAGGCGGCCCATTCATGTTCCAGGGATGATGGAAAGATGCTAAGGGCATTCTGATCTGAGACACATTTCAGAGTAAACTCTCCTAAGGTCAATTTTTTTTGAACCTGGTATTTGTAGCACACTGAAAAGTTCCTAAGGGAAGATGACTGAATAAAGTTTTTTATCTTCACAAAATAGTTTCAAATCACATAAATAGTAAAGAGAATTTCTGATCATTTACTTAGAAAGAAAAATAAAAAGCAAGGCCGCTGCTATATAAATTAACAAAGAAATGGAGTTACAGCCCTTTAAGAGTTCTTTCTAAAATAAGAGTGATATTTTTCTTTCTTTTTCTTTTTTCTTTTTTTGCTGTGTTATTTATTGTATTTTCCTGTCTCTCCTCATCATACAAGAAAGTACTTTATAATAATAAACTCTATGTTCTATGTACTTATTTGAAAAGTTCATTAGTAGATAATTCATAGAAGATTCTGGTAATCTTTCATGAGGCTACACTCTACTATGTCTTGAGAACAATTCCATTAAAAGCACATAGAATTAACACTGTTATTTCACACAACCCAGCTTAATGATATTTTTCTTTAATCTCTTACAAAGCTATTAGGAGCAAGCAAGGGACATCAAGGACTTTAAGGAATTATCACCCTAATAAAAATATGAAAAGAGTGAAAAAGTTAGCCAAATATAAACCATTGGGGGGTTCTCAATGTTCCAAGTTAGGTTTGTTCTTGAGGTCTTCCACAAAAAAAAAAAAAAAAAAAAAACCCACAAAGATTTTAGAATGTTACTCAGATAAAATTCAAAATAAGTCTTTATTTATAACCCACATATTTGATCTCCCAAACACGAGAGACCTATAAATGGACTTCAAAGTATCATTTAATTTAGAGTTTCTTGACCCTAGATGAACACTTAAATCACTTGGGAGCTTTCAAAGAAATGCACTCCTATTTCTCATCAGATTAATCAGTACTTACTTTAAGTTCCTCAAGTGATGCCAATGTCCAGCCCAGGCTGAAATATACAAATTTATTTTCTTACTTTTTGATAGTTATTTTGTTTCTATGGCTTTGTGTTTTTTAAATACTCTTCCAAAGATTTTCTGTCTGATCCCTGCTTTTATATACTCATAATTTTCTAGATAATTCTGTATCATATTCTATTCTCTAATCGTCTGGTTTTGTACTGTAGTCCTCAATCTAGGACTATGTTTTCTCTCTTTGTTACAAAACTGTGATATACCCATCCTGCTACATTTATGTTGACTTACAAATTACTCTTACCCAAACACTATTACAAGGTACACAATAAAAAACAAGGGACAGTCTCTAGAAAGTAATTAGTTCCATGAATCCATAGACAATATTGATGGTGGGAGTGTCTTATGAAATAAGAGACTACTCATAAATCAAGTTGATTTATATGGAATTTCAATTTCAGAAATGTTAGGCATTTTGATCCCAATCATAAACTCTGAACCTAGCCTGAACCTGATGTAGCTATATGCTGCTAAATTTCAGACCAATGAAGAATTTTGATAAAACAAGAGTTTTTCTGGGTTACCCAGTTCTACTAAGATTGTGGCTCATAATCCTTGGAGTTGGAATAAAAATTTTCTACTTACATACGATTTTATGTTTCCCTAAGCCTAGAAGAGGCAGAGAGTTCCGTTGTTATTTGCCAGATAAATGCTTGTGGTGGTTTTGAGTTTGTCACTGTAGCTCGGTGTTGGACAGAGCCTATAAAAATAATTCTGATACATAAGAAAGAAACTACATATACGTTTCCTTAGGACAGATCAAATTATGGCCATGACTGAAATGTACTAATTTTTTTTTTTGCTTCAGGTTCCCTTATGGAAAATGAGTCATTCCAATCCAATCTCTTTCTTAAAATGACATTTGGGTCAGATTAAAACCAAAACCATGTGAACAGGTGAATAGCAGACACAAAAGCAAACCTTAACCTTTCTAAGGACATAGAGTTTAGGTAGAACTGTTACCTACATAAAAGTGGCCTAACAAACATTAGAGTCCATAAAAACGTCTAAAATTCAGAGAATAGGCATTGGAACCACCCAGTCTCCCTAAGATACATGTGATCCTAGGCAAGCTATTTAACCAGTCTCTCAGCTTCATTATCTTTAAAATGGATTTAACACCCATCTTATATAGCTGGTAGGGAGGAAATAATAGAACACCCACACAGCATTTGAGGTACTGTCTGGTTTAAAAATGCAAGTCTGAGGGCACCTGGGTGATTCAGTTGGTTGAGCATCTGACTTTGGCTCAGGTCATGATCTCGCAGTTCCTTAGTCCCAGCCCCACATCGGGCTCGCTTCTGTCAGCACAGAGCTGCTTCCGATCCTCTGTCCCCTTCTCTCTGCCCCTCCCCACTAGCATGCGCTCAAACATAAATAAACATTCTAAATAAATAAATAAATGTCTAGTTTATAAATGCACAGGGGTGCACAGAAACAGGGATGTGTCTCTTATGACGTAAATACACAAAGCTCTCTCTACATTAAGTCACATGTAGCCATACAAATATGTAAATAGAAAAAGAAATACTCATAGAAATAAAAAAACCTTAATCCCTATCTGTTTCGATTTTAATTTTTTAAATGTTTTATTTATCTCTGAGAGAGAGAGAGAGACAGAGAGAAGAGAGAGAGACAGAGAGAGGAGAGAGAGAGAGAGAGAGAGACAGCATGAGGAGGGGAGGGTCAGAGAGAGAGGGAGACACAGAATCTGAAATGGGCTCCATGCTCTGAGCTAGCTGTTGGCACAGAGCCTGACACGGGGTTCAAACCCACGAACCGTGAGATCATGACCTGAGCCCAAGTCAGACGCTGAACAGACTGAGCCACCCAGGTGCCCCTATCTCTTTTTTCTAGAAATGGGGTTACACATATTACCAAAACTGGAGGGGGCAAAGCAACAAAGCTCTTACATTAGTCACATCCCCCCTCAGCTTTTCCAAGAATGCTTTGAAGATGAATTAAGTAATGAGGAAATAACTCTCACCAGTTAGGCCAGTGATATGATAAACTATTAATTCAGTTTGAGGACCACAAAATTCTTTATTAGGGTCTAGCTTGCTGGGCTCTCCAATTTATAATGATTATGTTTCTTCCATGGATTAGACAGCTAAATCAGTCCCAACTTGAGATATATTTTTGAGCTCCAACGGATGATCCAATTTGTCTGTTAAAATCAATAAAATGTACCAATAAATGCCAGATTTCCCCTCCCACTGATTTTGGGATATGTGTTAAGTCCATACACATTTTGAAAACATCACTCCATTGTATTTCTCTAACTTAAGAGGAAATAATTAGAATAGGTGAGAAATGTCCTAAGACATCTGTATGGCTTAGATGGTGACTCTTAATTCAAGTTACAGTGTTCAAAGGCCCAATTATATCCTGAAACCAAAGACCTGCACTTAATATGTACTCAATGGACATTTATTATGTAGTTCATAAACTTATCAAAAATCCTATGAAGGTCCTTTGGGCTCTGCCTGAGAATAAATATTTGAAGGATGTGAGACTCTCAGGAGTAAGAAGATAGAGTCACAGAAAAGCACATGAGAGGAACAATAACATATTTAAAGTTATACTGCAATTCAGAGGAGAACATAGAAGTGGAATAGGAGTCTTGCAAAACTAGACAAATGTCCCAATCAACCAGATGAGAGGAGTAGGAGAGCAAGTCTCCACATGAAGTTTCTCAAAGAAGACACTTAGACCAGAGTAAAAAAGATCAAACTACCACCATGTCCTCTTCTTCTTCTTCATCTGAAAAGAAACCTGAGACGGAGTGACTGAAGAAGGGACTATATTATTTCCTGAGTGAATTTTTAACAAAACATTTGATTGCTTTTTTATAAAATTTTCTTACTGTTTATTCATTTTTGGGAGAGATAGGGTATGAGCAGGGGAGGGGCAGAGAGAGAGGGAGACACAGAATTCAAAGCAGGCTCCAGGCTCTGAGCTGTCAGCACAGAGCCCTCAACCCATGAACCATGAGATTGTGACCTGAGCTGAAGTTGGATGCTCAACTGACTGAGCCACCCAGGCGTCCCAAAATATTTGATTTCTTTTGAATTAATCTGGTAAGAACATTTCAGAGTGTGCAAGGTAGAGAATTTCATTCACCCAGTAAAACACTTTAGTTGTTTAATAATTTGGTGTTATGTTTGATTTTATAAAAATGAGTGTAGGTCAGGCATATTTGCTCTAACAATGAAAATCAATACTATGTAGAACACACATTCTACTAGAAAAAAAATTCAGCTCAACTCATTTGCCAAATAATAACTAAGCATGTAGCAAATGTAAGGCATAAAAGATTTTTAAATACTTTATTTTTCATCTTGAATAAAGGTGCTTTATATATTATCACATCAATATACTCAAAAATAAGGTGACATGCAGACTAAGAATTCTGTCCAGGTTACATACCACTAAATGATGAAGCTATATTCCATTCTAACTCCATATTCTCTGCTCTCAACCATGTCCTAAGACCAAATTCCTTGTCTTAAGAGTCTTATATTCAAAAGGACAGAGAAGACAAGCATTCAAATGACATCATATCTAGTGCAATAAGGTAGGTAAATACAAATTAAGTCATACCAGATGATCACGACATGACAGATTTAAGAATATAATTTTTAAAGAATGAGCAACTAATATCCAAAAACAAACTATGTTGTGAGTTTTAAGCCAGAATTCTAAAATTATATTTAGTGTTTAAAACCAGAGGTATTTAAAATACAGAGGTGTTTTATCTGTAAAATAATTTATACTAAGAAGTTAAAAGGACCCTCATGAGTTACTGAGTCCAGTGTCTTTCCAAAATAAAAATTGTTCCTAAACAATTCCTCGAAAGGTGTCAGATCTTGGCATCTTATACTCCCAAATTCCTATTATGTCCTTTTTTGTTGTTGTTGTTAATGTTTGCTTATTTTTGAGAGAGAGACAGAGTGCGAGTGAGAGAGGGGCAGAGAGTGAGGGAGACACAGAATGCAAAGCAGGCTACAGACTAAGCTGTCAGCATAGAGCCCAATGTGTGGCTCGAACTCACAAACCATGAGACCTGAGCCTAAGTTGGATGACTGGGGGGCGCCTGGGTGGCTTAGTCGGTTAAGCGTCCGACTTTTGCTTAGGTCATGATCTCGCGGTTCATGGGTTCGAGGCCCGCATCGGGCTCTGTGCTGAGTGCCAGCTCAGAGCCTGGAGCCTGTTTCAGTCTGTGACTCCCTCTCTCTCTGATCCTCCCTTGCTCACGCTGTCTCTCTCTCTCTCCTAGAAATAAATAAAACATTTAAAAAAAATTTTAAGACAGAGACCAACCCAACTGTGTCAAATTCTCTCCATCCCCTTTTGTAATTAAATGTTTCCTTAACAATATATTTTAATAACATCCAATGTATGTATAAATCCTTTTTTATCTCCAGAAATTGCTTAGTACAATTTTTAGTTTGTTTTATTTCATATTCTCTTTTCCCATAAATAAGCATTTATTGAGTACCAACCAAATCAGAACCTCACACATCCAAGGGTGCATACAATTATGATCCCTTTATGTATGGCCCTATGGGAGCCTACATTTATGAGAGAGAGGCTCATGCATTAAAAAAGAAATTCCAATGACCATACAAAGTTCCAAAGACTCCAATCATCATATCGAAGCACCACAGCAGTTATAAAAAGTTCTAGAGAAGAATCCCTTTCTACAGGCCTTGCAGGATGGGGAAACTTAAAAGAAAAGGGATCACCTGACAAAATAAAATTTTAATCCTTAATTAACTATTTAATTCCAATAAGCATTTCTTATTTTAAGTCCTATGGGCTCTAAAACAAAAGACACCAAAGGAAGTTGAAAGACAATTTAGGAAGAACCAACTAAATTAGTTTGTTTCCTACCTGGGCCCAGCATGTTTCCTTCATTCCACGTCATTTCACTTTCTGGCAGGTTTCCTGTAAGCTTTTATTTCTAATAAACTAAGTGAACTAGGTATCGTATCATATCATGAGAAAAATCTGTATTCCCTATTTTCAAAAATTCTGTAAAAGTTGGGTTCAGAAGTAGTTCGTTGAATACCACTCTCATTGGCTACTACTCTCTGCTTGCTTGGCAAGCATGAGAATTGAGCCCGAAGCAAGTGCTTTATAAAAGTGTGTCAGGTAGAATGAGTCCAGCATGATACATAAGAAACAGTCTCTGAACAAAAGTCCCATTTGCAGGACATTACACTGAAGCCGATGTCAATTTTCCTTCAACACAGAGATGGTACAGAAACAGTGAGTGATAATGGAAATAGCCTTTCAAGCAATGTGAAAACACATGCACACACAGACACACACACACACACACACAAAGACACACAACAAACTAGTATTTCATTCAGAATCTGCAAATCACTGGAGTCAGACCAAGCAGATAAGAGATTGTTTTCTTTCTTACTACCTGGTCCAGAAATTCTAGATATTTACAACAATTTATAGCTCAGAAAAGAAAAGAAAAGCAATCACAAACTTTTCCAGCAGAAAGCTGATAAATCCAAAGGGGCTCTCCAAAAATAAGCTCAGCCTTCACTGAGCAATGATATCTGGAAGGAGAGCAGGGAAGAGAGGTGCGGGCTCCAGGCACCGGCAATTGTACCAATCATAAGCTGAACTACAGCAGCAGCTGCAATACAAGGAAGTAAACTGTTCAGGGAGCAATTGCTCTGGTAACCCTTTTAAAAATGGGAACTGCATCAATAGCACTGTTAGGCATTTACCCGAGGGATACAGGAGTGCTGATGCATAAGGGCACATGTACCCCAATGTTCATAGCAGCACTCTCAACAATAGCCAAAACATGGAAAGAGCCTAAGTGTCCATCAACTGATGAATGGATCAAGAAGATGTGGTTTACCTATACAATAGAATACTACATGGCAATGAGAAAGAATGAAATCTGGCCATGAGTAGCAACATGGATGGAACTTGAGGGTGTTATGCTGAACGAAATAAGTCAGGCAGAGAAGGACAGATACCATATATTTGCATGTATAGGAGGATTAGGAGGAACTTAACGGAGGACCATGGGGGAGAATAAGGAGAAAAATAGTGGGGGAGAGGAAGGGAGGCAAACCATGAGAGACTCTTGAATACTGAGAACAAACTGAGGGTTGATGGGGGTAGAGGTGAGGTGAAGGGGGGTGATGGGCATGGAGGAGGGCACTTGTTTTGATGAGCACTGGGTGTTATATGGAAACCAACTTGACAATAAACTATGAAAGAAAAAATAATGAAAAATAACTAAACAAATAAAAATGGGAACTAGGTTTGCAAAATACCTGAAAGAATCAGTATTCAACATGCTTGTCCTGCGGGATATGGAAATGCCAAGGACCACTGAAGGCACGTACCAAAGGACTAAAAAACATGTACACAGAAAAAACAAAACTTTTGCAAAGGATACTAGCAAGAAGCTGAATAGGGTAATGCAGAGAGTTTTAGAAGGTTCTTCTCTTCTGGGTGTGTCTTCACATTTGTAAAATTAGCTATTTCCTAAAAGTTTTATCAGTATTAAGATTCTATGAGTTTTGTGAAGTGCTACAATGAAAACTATACAAAATAAACACAATAGTATAGGCAGCAGCAACAATACTCAACTGCAGAGACAGGGGATAGCTGAGGAACCCTTGTGCTACACAGAGGATCCCAACATTCAGGCAAGGTTGGTGTAACCCCACACTCACTCCAACTCTCCAACCCAAATTTTGTATCAAATTGTTAAGAAATTTACCATGTCTTGGAGAGAGGGCAAGATGGCGGAGAAGTAAGGAGCTCCGTACTTGCACTCGCGCCCATACATCACACAGAAAAGATCTGAAGCCATTGGAAACCTTACAAAACCTGAGAGATTGGGAGAAAAA